>NW_027363906.1:0-390117 GCF_046119375.1 Phyllobates terribilis
ACCGTGCAATGTGGAGATATTACTGTTTGTGCATTTACAATATTCATTGATTTTTGCCATTGAAAAACATGTTTTTCATATACCAGAAATGTTTGAAGCTACTGACTGAATGAAAGGAGCTGGCATCTCACTCTCTTTGAATCTTCTTTATCATGCTAGGATTAGCAGGAAAAAGCAAAAAATTTCAGAATTGCACCTTGCAATGTGGAGATATTACTGTTTGTGCATTTACAATATTCATTGATTTTTGCCATTGAAAAACATGTTTTTCATATACCAGAAATGTTTGAAGCTACTGACTGAATGAAAGGAGCTGGCATCTCACTCTCTTTGAATCTTCTTTATCATGCTAGGATTAACAGGAAAAAGCTAAAAATTTCAGAATTGCACCGTGCAATGTGGAGATATTACTGTTTGTGCATTTACAATATTCATTGATTTTTGCCATTGAAAAACATGTTTTTCATATACCAGAAATGTTTGAAGCTACTGACTGAATGAAAGGAGCTGGCATCTCACTCTCTTTGAATCTTCTTTATCATGCTAGGATTAACAGGAAAAAGCTAAAAATTTCAGAATTGCACCGTGCAATGTGGAGTTATTACTGTTTGTGCATTTACAATATTCATTGATTTTTGCCATTGAAAAACATGTTTTTCATATACCAGAAATGTTTGAAGCTACTGACTGAATGAAAGGAGCTGGCATCTCACTCTCTTTGAATCTTCTTTATCATGCTAGGATTAGCAGGAAAAAGCAAAAAATTTCAGAATTGCACCTTGCAATGTGGAGATATTACTGTTTGTGCATTTACAATATTCATTGATTTTTGCCATTGAAAAACATGTTTTTCATATACCAGAAATGTTTGAAGCTACTGACTGAATGAAAGGAGCTGGCATCTCACTCTCTTTGAATCTTCTTTATCATGCTAGGATTAGCAGGAAAAAGCAAAAAATTTCAGAATTGCACCTTGCAATGTGGAGATATTACTGTTTGTGCATTTACAATATTCATTGATTTTTGCCATTGAAAAACATGTTTTTCATATACCAGAAATGTTTGAAGCTACTGACTGAATGAAAGGAGCTGGCATCTCACTCTCTTTGAATCTTCTTTATCATGCTAGGATTAACAGGAAAAAGCAAAAAATTTCAGAATTGCACCTTGCAATGTGGAGATATTACTGTTTGTGCATTTACAATATTCATTGATTTTTGCCATTGAAAAACATGTTTTTCATATACCAGAAATGTTTGAAGCTACTGACTGAATGAAAGGAGCTGGCATCTCACTCTCTTTGAATCTTCTTTATCATGCTAGGAATAACAGGAAAAAGCTAAAAATTTCAGAATTGCACCGTGCAATGTGGAGATATTACTGTTTGTGCATTTACAATATTCATTGATTTTTGCCATTGAAAAACATGTTTTTCATATACCAGAAATGTTTGAAGCTACTGACTGAATGAAAGGAGCTGGCATCTCACTCTCTTTGAATCTTCTTTATCATGCTAGGATTAGCAGGAAAAAGCAAAAAATTTCAGAATTGCACCTTGCAATGTGGAGATATTACTGTTTGTGCATTTAAATATTCATTGATTTTTGCCATTGAAAAACATGTTTTTCATATACCAGAAATGTTTGAAGCTACTGACTGAATGAAAGGAGCTGGCATCTCACTCTCTTTGAATCTTCTTTATCATGCTAGGATTAACAGGAAAAAGCTAAAAATTTCAGAATTGCACCGTGCAATGTGGAGATATTACTGTTTGTGCATTTACAATATTCATTGATTTTTGCCATTGAAAAACATGTTTTTCATATACCAGAAATGTTTGAAGCTACTGACTGAATGAAAGGAGCTGGCATCTCACTCTCTTTGAATCTTCTTTATCATGCTAGGATTAGCAGGAAAAAGCAAAAAATTTCAGAATTGCACCTTGCAATGTGGAGATATTACTGTTTGTGCATTTACAATATTCATTGATTTTTGCCATTGAAAAACATGTTTTTCATATACCAGAAATGTTTGAAGCTACTGACTGAATGAAAGGAGCTGGCATCTCACTCTCTTTGAATCTTCTTTATCATGCTAGGATTAACAGGAAAAAGCTAAAAATTTCAGAATTGCACCGTGCAATGTGGAGATATTACTGTTTGTGCATTTACAATATTCATTGATTTTTGCCATTGAAAAACATGTTTTTCATATACCAGAAATGTTTGAAGCTACTGACTGAATGAAAGGAGCTGGCATCTCACTCTCTTTGAATCTTCTTTATCATGCTAGGATTAGCAGGAAAAAGCAAAAAATTTCAGAATTGCACCTTGCAATGTGGAGATATTACTGTTTGTGCATTTACAATATTCATTGATTTTTGCCATTGAAAAACATGTTTTTCATATACCAGAAATGTTTGAAGCTACTGACTGAATGAAAGGAGCTGGCATCTCACTCTCTTTGAATCTTCTTTATCATGCTAGGATTAACAGGAAAAAGCAAAAAATTTCAGAATTGCACCTTGCAATGTGGAGATATTACTGTTTGTGCATTTACAATATTCATTGATTTTTGCCATTGAAAAACATGTTTTTCATATACCAGAAATGTTTGAAGCTACTGACTGAATGAAAGGAGCTGGCATCTCACTCTCTTTGAATCTTCTTTATCATGCTAGGATTAACAGGAAAAAGCTAAAAATTTCAGAATTGCACCGTGCAATGTGGAGATATTACTGTTTGTGCATTTACAATATTCATTGATTTTTGCCATTGAAAAACATGTTTTTCATATACCAGAAATGTTTGAAGCTACTGACTGAATGAAAGGAGCTGGCATCTCACTCTCTTTGAATCTTCTTTATCATGCTAGGATTAGCAGGAAAAAGCAAAAAATTTCAGAATTGCACCTTGCAATGTGGAGATATTACTGTTTGTGCATTTACAATATTCATTGATTTTTGCCATTGAAAATCATGTTTTTCATATACCAGAAATGTTTGAAGCTACTGACTGAATGAAAGGAGCTGGCATCTCACTCTCTTTGAATCTTCTTTATCATGCTAGGATTAACAGGAAAAAGCTAAAAATTTCAGAATTGCACCGTGCAATGTGGAGATATTACTGTTTGTGCATTTACAATATTCATTGATTTTTGCCATTGAAAAACATGTTTTTCATATACCAGAAATGTTTGAAGCTACTGACTGAATGAAAGGAGCTGGCATCTCACTCTCTTTGAATCTTCTTTATCATGCTAGGATTAGCAGGAAAAAGCAAAAAATTTCAGAATTGCACCTTGCAATGTGGAGATATTACTGTTTGTGCATTTACAATATTCATTGATTTTTGCCATTGAAAAACATGTTTTTCATATACCAGAAATGTTTGAAGCTACTGACTGAATGAAAGGAGCTGGCATCTCACTCTCTTTGAATCTTCTTTATCATGCTAGGATTAACAGGAAAAAGCTAAAAATTTCAGAATTGCACCGTGCAATGTGGAGATATTACTGTTTGTGCATTTACAATATTCATTGATTTTTGCCATTGAAAAACATGTTTTTCATATACCAGAAATGTTTGAAGCTACTGACTGAATGAAAGGAGCTGGCATCTCACTCTCTTTGAATCTTCTTTATCATGCTAGGATTAGCAGGAAAAAGCAAAAAATTTCAGAATTGCACCTTGCAATGTGGAGATATTACTGTTTGTGCATTTACAATATTCATTGATTTTTGCCATTGAAAAACATGTTTTTCATATACCAGAAATGTTTGAAGCTACTGACTGAATGAAAGGAGCTGGCATCTCACTCTCTTTGAATCTTCTTTATCATGCTAGGATTAACAGGAAAAAGCAAAAAATTTCAGAATTGCACCTTGCAATGTGGAGATATTACTGTTTGTGCATTTACAATATTCATTGATTTTTGCCATTGAAAAACATGTTTTTCATATACCAGAAATGTTTGAAGCTACTGACTGAATGAAAGGAGCTGGCATCTCACTCTCTTTGAATCTTCTTTATCATGCTAGGATTAACAGGAAAAAGCTAAAAATTTCAGAATTGCACCATGCAATGTGGAGATATTACTGTTTGTGCATTTACAATATTCATTGATTTTTGCCATTGAAAAACATGTTTTTCATATACCAGAAATGTTTGAAGCTACTGACTGAATGAAAGGAGCTGGCATCTCACTCTCTTTGAATCTTCTTTATCATGCTAGGATTAGCAGGAAAAAGCAAAAAATTTCAGAATTGCACCTTGCAATGTGGAGATATTACTGTTTGTGCATTTACAATATTCATTGATTTTTGCCATTGAAAAACATGTTTTTCATATACCAGAAATGTTTGAAGCTACTGACTGAATGAAAGGAGCTGGCATCTCACTCTCTTTGAATCTTTTTTATCATGCTAGGATTAACAGGAAAAAGCTAAAAATTTCAGAATTGCACCGTGCAATGTGGAGATATTACTGTTTGTGCATTTACAATATTCATTGATTTTTGCCATTGAAAAACATGTTTTTCATATACCAGAAATGTTTGAAGCTACTGACTGAATGAAAGGAGCTGGCATCTCACTCTCTTTGAATCTTCTTTATCATGCTAGGATTAGCAGGAAAAAGCAAAAAATTTCAGAATTGCACCTTGCAATGTGGAGATATTACTGTTTGTGCATTTACAATATTCATTGATTTTTGCCATTGAAAAACATGTTTTTCATATACCAGAAATGTTTGAAGCTACTGACTGAATGAAAGGAGCTGGCATCTCACTCTCTTTGAATCTTCTTTATCATGCTAGGATTAACAGGAAAAAGCAAAAAATTTCAGAATTGCACCTTGCAATGTGGAGATATTACTGTTTGTGCATTTACAATATTCATTGATTTTTGCCATTGAAAAACATGTTTTTCATATACCAGAAATGTTTGAAGCTACTGACTGAATGAAAGGAGCTGGCATCTCACTCTCTTTGAATCTTCTTTATCATGCTAGGATTAACAGGAAAAAGCTAAAAATTTCAGAATTGCACCGTGCAATGTGGAGATATTACTGTTTGTGCATTTACAATATTCATTGATTTTTGCCATTGAAAAACATGTTTTTCATATACCAGAAATGTTTGAAGCTACTGACTGAATGAAAGGAGCTGGCATCTCACTCTCTTTGAATCTTCTTTATCATGCTAGGATTAGCAGGAAAAAGCAAAAAATTTCAGAATTGCACCTTGCAATGTGGAGATATTACTGTTTGTGCATTTACAATATTCATTGATTTTTGCCATTGAAAAACATGTTTTTCATATACCAGAAATGTTTGAAGCTACTGACTGAATGAAAGGAGCTGGCATCTCACTCTCTTTGAATCTTCTTTATCATGCTAGGATTAACAGGAAAAAGCTAAAAATTTCAGAATTGCACCGTGCAATGTGGAGATATTACTGTTTGTGCATTTACAATATTCATTGATTTTTGCCATTGAAAAACGTCCAGAAATGTTTGAAGCTACTGACTGAATGAAAGGAGCTGGCATCTCACTCTCTTTGAATCTTCTTTATCATGCTAGGATTAACAGGAAAAAGCTAAAAATTTCAGAATTGCACCGTGCAATGTGGAGATATTACTGTTTGTGCATTTACAATATTCATTGATTTTTGCCATTGAAAAACATGTTTTTCATATACCAGAAATGTTTGAAGCTACTGACTGAATGAAAGGAGCTGGCATCTCACTCTCTTTGAATCTTCTTTATCATGCTAGGATTAGCAGGAAAAAGCAAAAAATTTCAGAATTGCACCTTGCAATGTGGAGATATTACTGTTTGTGCATTTACAATATTCATTGATTTTTGCCATTGAAAAACATGTTTTTCATATACCAGAAATGTTTGAAGCTACTGACTGAATGAAAGGAGCTGGCATCTCACTCTCTTTGAATCTTCTTTATCATGCTAGAATTAACAGGAAAAAGCAAAAAATTTCAGAATTGCACCTTGCAATGTGGAGATATTACTGTTTGTGCATTTACAATATTCATTGATTTTTGCCATTGAAAAACATGTTTTTCATATACCAGAAATGTTTGAAGCTACTGACTGAATGAAAGGAGCTGGCATCTCACTCTCTTTGAATCTTCTTTATCATGCTAGGATTAACAGGAAAAAGCTAAAAATTTCAGAATTGCACCGTGCAATGTGGAGATATTACTGTTTGTGCATTTACAATATTCATTGATTTTTGCCATTGAAAAACATGTTTTTCATATACCAGAAATGTTTGAAGCTACTGACTGAATGAAAGGAGCTGGCATCTCACTCTCTTTGAATCTTCTTTATCATGCTAGGATTAGCAGGAAAAAGCAAAAAATTTCAGAATTGCACCTTGCAATGTGGAGATATTACTGTTTGTGCATTTACAATATTCATTGATTTTTGCCATTGAAAAACATGTTTTTCATATACCAGAAATGTTTGAAGCTACTGACTGAATGAAAGGAGCTGGCATCTCACTCTCTTTGAATCTTCTTTATCATGCTAGGATTAACAGGAAAAAGCTAAAAATTTCAGAATTGCACCATGCAATGTGGAGATATTACTGTTTGTGCATTTACAATATTCATTGATTTTTGCCATTGAAAAACATGTTTTTCATATACCAGAAATGTTTGAAGCTACTGACTGAATGAAAGGAGCTGGCATCTCACTCTCTTTGAATCTTCTTTATCATGCTAGGATTAGCAGGAAAAAGCAAAAAATTTCAGAATTGCACCTTGCAATGTGGAGATATTACTGTTTGTGCATTTACAATATTCATTGATTTTTGCCATTGAAAAACATGTTTTTCATATACCAGAAATGTTTGAAGCTACTGACTGAATGAAAGGAGCTGGCATCTCACTCTCTTTGAATCTTCTTTATCATGCTAGGATTAACAGGAAAAAGCAAAAAATTTCAGAATTGCACCTTGCAATGTGGAGATATTACTGTTTGTGCATTTACAATATTCATTGATTTTTGCCATTGAAAAACATGTTTTTCATATACCAGAAATGTTTGAAGCTACTGACTGAATGAAAGGAGCTGGCATCTCACTCTCTTTGAATCTTCTTTATCATGCTAGGATTAACAGGAAAAAGCTAAAAATTTCAGAATTGCACCGTGCAATGTGGAGATATTACTGTTTGTGCATTTACAATATTCATTGATTTTTGCCATTGAAAAACATGTTTTTCATATACCAGAAATGTTTGAAGCTACTGACTGAATGAAAGGAGCTGGCATCTCACTCTCTTTGAATCTTCTTTATCATGCTAGGATTAGCAGGAAAAAGCAAAAAATTTCAGAATTGCACCTTGCAATGTGGAGATATTACTGTTTGTGCATTTACAATATTCATTGATTTTTGCCATTGAAAAACATGTTTTTCATATACCAGAAATGTTTGAAGCTACTGACTGAATGAAAGGAGCTGGCATCTCACTCTCTTTGAATCTTCTTTATCATGCTAGGATTAACAGGAAAAAGCTAAAAATTTCAGAATTGCACCGTGCAATGTGGAGATATTACTGTTTGTGCATTTACAATATTCATTGATTTTTGCCATTGAAAAACGTCCAGAAATGTTTGAAGCTACTGACTGAATGAAAGGAGCTGGCATCTCACTCTCTTTGAATCTTCTTTATCATGCTAGGATTAACAGGAAAAAGCTAAAAATTTCAGAATTGCACCGTGCAATGTGGAGATATTACTGTTTGTGCATTTACAATATTCATTGATTTTTGCCATTGAAAAACATGTTTTTCATATACCAGAAATGTTTGAAGCTACTGACTGAATGAAAGGAGCTGGCATCTCACTCTCTTTGAATCTTCTTTATCATGCTAGGATTAGCAGGAAAAAGCAAAAAATTTCAGAATTGCACCTTGCAATGTGGAGATATTACTGTTTGTGCATTTACAATATTCATTGATTTTTGCCATTGAAAAACATGTTTTTCATATACCAGAAATGTTTGAAGCTACTGACTGAATGAAAGGAGCTGGCATCTCACTCTCTTTGAATCTTCTTTATCATGCTAGAATTAACAGGAAAAAGCAAAAAATTTCAGAATTGCACCTTGCAATGTGGAGATATTACTGTTTGTGCATTTACAATATTCATTGATTTTTGCCATTGAAAAACATGTTTTTCATATACCAGAAATGTTTGAAGCTACTGACTGAATGAAAGGAGCTGGCATCTCACTCTCTTTGAATCTTCTTTATCATGCTAGGATTAACAGGAAAAAGCTAAAAATTTCAGAATTGCACCGTGCAATGTGGAGATATTACTGTTTGTGCATTTACAATATTCATTGATTTTTGCCATTGAAAAACATGTTTTTCATATACCAGAAATGTTTGAAGCTACTGACTGAATGAAAGGAGCTGGCATCTCACTCTCTTTGAATCTTCTTTATCATGCTAGGATTAGCAGGAAAAAGCAAAAAATTTCAGAATTGCACCTTGCAATGTGGAGATATTACTGTTTGTGCATTTACAATATTCATTGATTTTTGCCATTGAAAAACATGTTTTTCATATACCAGAAATGTTTGAAGCTACTGACTGAATGAAAGGAGCTGGCATCTCACTCTCTTTGAATCTTCTTTATCATGCTAGGATTAACAGGAAAAAGCTAAAAATTTCAGAATTGCACCGTGCAATGTGGAGATATTACTGTTTGTGCATTTACAATATTCATTGATTTTTGCCATTGAAAAACATGTTTTTCATATACCAGAAATGTTTGAAGCTACTGACTGAATGAAAGGAGCTGGCATCTCACTCTCTTTGAATCTTCTTTATCATGCTAGGATTAGCAGGAAAAAGCAAAAATTTCAGAATTGCACCTTGCAATGTGGAGATATTAATGTTTGTGCATTTACAATATTCATTGATTTTTGCCATTGAAAAACATGTTTTTCATATACCAGAAATGTTTGAAGCTACTGACTGAATGAAAGGAGCTGGCATCTCACTCTCTTTGAATCTTCTTTATCATGCTAGGATTAACAGGAAAAAGCTAAAAATTTCAGAATTGCACCGTGCAATGTGGAGATATTACTGTTTGTGCATTTACAATATTCATTGATTTTTGCCATTGAAAAACATGTTTTTCATATACCAGAAATGTTTGAAGCTACTGACTGAATGAAAGGAGCTGGCATCTCACTCTCTTTGAATCTTCTTTATCATGCTAGGATTAGCAGGAAAAAGCAAAAAATTTCAGAATTGCACCTTGCAATGTGGAGATATTACTGTTTGTGCATTTACAATATTCATTGATTTTTGCTATTGAAAAACATGTTTTTCATATACCAGAAATGTTTGAAGCTACTGACTGAATGAAAGGAGCTGGCATCTCACTCTCTTTGAATCTTCTTTATCATGCTAGGATTAGCAGGAAAAAGCAAAAAATTTCAGAATTGCACCTTGCAATGTGGAGATATTACTGTTTGTGCATTTACAATATTCATTGATTTTTGCCATTGAAAAACATGTTTTTCATATACCAGAAATGTTTGAAGCTACTGACTGAATGAAAGGAGCTGGCATCTCACTCTCTTTGAATCTTCTTTATCATGCTAGGATTAACAGGAAAAAGCAAAAAATTTCAGAATTGCACCTTGCAATGTGGAGATATTACTGTTTGTGCATTTACAATATTCATTGATTTTTGCCATTGAAAAACATGTTTTTCATATACCAGAAATGTTTGAAGCTACTGACTGAATGAAAGGAGCTGGCATCTCACTCTCTTTGAATCTTCTTTATCATGCTAGGATTAACAGGAAAAAGCTAAAAATTTCAGAATTGCACCGTGCAATGTGGAGATATTACTGTTTGTGCATTTACAATATTCATTGATTTTTGCCATTGAAAAACATGTTTTTCATATACCAGAAATGTTTGAAGCTACTGACTGAATGAAAGGAGCTGGCATCTCACTCTCTTTGAATCTTCTTTATCATGCTAGGATTAGCAGGAAAAAGCAAAAAATTTCAGAATTGCACCTTGCAATGTGGAGATATTACTGTTTGTGCATTTACAATATTCATTGATTTTTGCCATTGAAAAACATGTTTTTCATATACCAGAAATGTTTGAAGCTACTGACTGAATGAAAGGAGCTGGCATCTCACTCTCTTTGAATCTTCTTTATCATGCTAGGATTAACAGGAAAAAGCTAAAAATTTCAGAATTGCACTGTGCAATGTGGAGATATTACTGTTTGTGCATTTACAATATTCATTGATTTTTGCCATTGAAAAACATGTTTTTCATATACCAGAAATGTTTGAAGCTACTGACTGAATGAAAGGAGCTGGCATCTCACTCTCTTTGAATCTTCTTTATCATGCTAGGATTAGCAGGAAAAAGCAAAAAATTTCAGAATTGCACCTTGCAATGTGGAGATATTACTGTTTGTGCATTTACAATATTCATTGATTTTTGCCATTGAAAAACATGTTTTTCATATACCAGAAATGTTTGAAGCTACTGACTGAATGAAAGGAGCTGGCATCTCACTCTCTTTGAATCTTCTTCATCATGCTAGGATTAACAGGAAAAAGCAAAAAATTTCAGAATTGCACCTTGCAATGTGGAGATATTACTGTTTGTGCATTTACAATATTCATTGATTTTTGCCATTGAAAAACATGTTTTTCATATACCAGAAATGTTTGAAGCTACTGACTGAATGAAAGGAGCTGGCATCTCACTCTCTTTGAATCTTCTTTATCATGCTAGGATTAACAGGAAAAAGCTAAAAATTTCAGAATTGCACCGTGCAATGTGGAGATATTACTGTTTGTGCATTTACAATTTTCATTGATTTTTGCCATTGAAAAACATGTTTTTCATATACCAGAAATGTTTGAAGCTACTGACTGAATGAAAGGAGCTGGCATCTCACTCTCTTTGAATCTTCTTTATCATGCTAGGATTAACAGGAAAAAGCTAAAAATTTCAGAATTGCACCGTGCAATGTGGAGATATTACTGTTTGTGCATTTACAATATTCATTGATTTTTGCCATTGAAAAACATGTTTTTCATATACCAGAAATGTTTGAAGCTACTGACTGAATGAAAGGAGCTGGCATCTCACTCTCTTTGAATCTTCTTTATCATGCTAGGATTAACAGGAAAAAGCTAAAAATTTCAGAATTGCACCGTGCAATGTGGAGATATTACTGTTTGTGCATTTACAATTTTCATTGATTTTTGCCATTGAAAAACATGTTTTTCATATACCAGAAATGTTTGAAGCTACTGACTGAATGAAAGGAGCTGGCATCTCACTCTCTTTGAATCTTCTTTATCATGCTAGGATTAGCAGGAAAAAGCAAAAATTTCAGAATTGCACCTTGCAATGTGGAGATATTAATGTTTGTGCATTTACAATATTCATTGATTTTTGCCATTGAAAAACATGTTTTTCATATACCAGAAATGTTTGAAGCTACTGACTGAATGAAAGGAGCTGGCATCTCACTCTCTTTGAATCTTCTTTATCATGCTAGGATTAACAGGAAAAAGCTAAAAATTTCAGAATTGCACCGTGCAATGTGGAGATATTACTGTTTGTGCATTTACAATATTCATTGATTTTTGCCATTGAAAAACATGTTTTTCATATACCAGAAATGTTTGAAGCTACTGACTGAATGAAAGGAGCTGGCATCTCAGTCTCTTTGAATCTTCTTTATCATGCTAGGATTAGCAGGAAAAAGCAAAAAATTTCAGAATTGCACCTTGCAATGTGGAGATATTACTGTTTGTGCATTTACAATATTCATTGATTTTTGCTATTGAAAAACATGTTTTTCATATACCAGAAATGTTTGAAGCTACTGACTGAATGAAAGGAGCTGGCATCTCACTCTCTTTGAATCTTCTTTATCATGCTAGGATTAGCAGGAAAAAGCAAAAAATTTCAGAATTGCACCTTGCAATGTGGAGATATTACTGTTTGTGCATTTACAATATTCATTGATTTTTGCCATTGAAAAACATGTTTTTCATATACCAGAAATGTTTGAAGCTACTGACTGAATGAAAGGAGCTGGCATCTCACTCTCTTTGAATCTTCTTTATCATGCTAGGATTAACAGGAAAAAGCAAAAAATTTCAGAATTGCACCTTGCAATGTGGAGATATTACTGTTTGTGCATTTACAATATTCATTGATTTTTGCCATTGAAAAACATGTTTTTCATATACCAGAAATGTTTGAAGCTACTGACTGAATGAAAGGAGCTGGCATCTCACTCTCTTTGAATCTTCTTTATCATGCTAGGATTAACAGGAAAAAGCTAAAAATTTCAGAATTGCACCGTGCAATGTGGAGATATTACTGTTTGTGCATTTACAATATTCATTGATTTTTGCCATTGAAAAACATGTTTTTCATATACCAGAAATGTTTGAAGCTACTGACTGAATGAAAGGAGCTGGCATCTCACTCTCTTTGAATCTTCTTTATCATGCTAGGATTAGCAGGAAAAAGCAAAAAATTTCAGAATTGCACCTTGCAATGTGGAGATATTACTGTTTGTGCATTTACAATATTCATTGATTTTTGCCATTGAAAAACATGTTTTTCATATACCAGAAATGTTTGAAGCTACTGACTGAATGAAAGGAGCTGGCATCTCACTCTCTTTGAATCTTCTTTATCATGCTAGGATTAACAGGAAAAAGCTAAAAATTTCAGAATTGCACTGTGCAATGTGGAGATATTACTGTTTGTGCATTTACAATATTCATTGATTTTTGCCATTGAAAAACATGTTTTTCATATACCAGAAATGTTTGAAGCTACTGACTGAATGAAAGGAGCTGGCATCTCACTCTCTTTGAATCTTCTTTATCATGCTAGGATTAGCAGGAAAAAGCAAAAAATTTCAGAATTGCACCTTGCAATGTGGAGATATTACTGTTTGTGCATTTACAATATTCATTGATTTTTGCCATTGAAAAACATGTTTTTCATATACCAGAAATGTTTGAAGCTACTGACTGAATGAAAGGAGCTGGCATCTCACTCTCTTTGAATCTTCTTCATCATGCTAGGATTAACAGGAAAAAGCAAAAAATTTCAGAATTGCACCTTGCAATGTGGAGATATTACTGTTTGTGCATTTACAATATTCATTGATTTTTGCCATTGAAAAACATGTTTTTCATATACCAGAAATGTTTGAAGCTACTGACTGAATGAAAGGAGCTGGCATCTCACTCTCTTTGAATCTTCTTTATCATGCTAGGATTAACAGGAAAAAGCTAAAAATTTCAGAATTGCACCGTGCAATGTGGAGATATTACTGTTTGTGCATTTACAATTTTCATTGATTTTTGCCATTGAAAAACATGTTTTTCATATACCAGAAATGTTTGAAGCTACTGACTGAATGAAAGGAGCTGGCATCTCACTCTCTTTGAATCTTCTTTATCATGCTAGGATTAACAGGAAAAAGCTAAAAATTTCAGAATTGCACCGTGCAATGTGGAGATATTACTGTTTGTGCATTTACAATATTCATTGATTTTTGCCATTGAAAAACATGTTTTTCATATACCAGAAATGTTTGAAGCTACTGACTGAATGAAAGGAGCTGGCATCTCACTCTCTTTGAATCTTCTTTATCATGCTAGGATTAGCAGGAAAAAGCAAAAATTTCAGAATTGCACCTTGCAATGTGGAGATATTACTGTTTGTGCATTTACAATATTCATTGATTTTTGCCATTGAAAAACATGTTTTTCATATACCAGAAATGTTTGAAGCTACTGACTGAATGAAAGGAGCTGGCATCTCACTCTCTTTGAATCTTCTTTATCATGCTAGGATTAACAGGAAAAAGCTAAAAATTTCAGAATTGCACCGTGCAATGTGGAGATATTACTGTTTGTGCATTTACAATATTCATTGATTTTTGCCATTGAAAAACATGTTTTTCATATACCAGAAATGTTTGAAGCTACTGACTGAATGAAAGGAGCTGGCATCTCACTCTCTTTGAATCTTCTTTATCATGCTAGGATTAGCAGGAAAAAGCAAAAAATTTCAGAATTGCACCTTGCAATGTGGAGATATTACTGTTTGTGCATTTACAATATTCATTGATTTTTGCCATTGAAAAACATGTTTTTCATATACCAGAAATGTTTGAAGCTACTGACTGAATGAAAGGAGCTGGCATCTCACTCTCTTTGAATCTTCTTTATCATGCTAGGATTAACAGGAAAAAGCAAAAAATTTCAGAATTGCACCTTGCAATGTGGAGATATTACTGTTTGTGCATTTACAATATTCATTGATTTTTGCCATTGAAAAACATGTTTTTCATATACCAGAAATGTTTGAAGCTACTGACTGAATGAAAGGAGCTGGCATCTCACTCTCTTTGAATCTTCTTTATCATGCTAGGATTAACAGGAAAAAGCTAAAAATTTCAGAATTGCACCGTGCAATGTGGAGATATTACTGTTTGTGCATTTACAATATTCATTGATTTTTGCCATTGAAAAACATGTTTTTCATATACCAGAAATGTTTGAAGCTACTGACTGAATGAAAGGAGCTGGCATCTCACTCTCTTTGAATCTTCTTTATCATGCTAGGATTAGCAGGAAAAAGCAAAAAATTTCAGAATTGCACCTTGCAATGTGGAGATATTACTGTTTGTACATTTACAATATTCATTGATTTTTGCCATTGAAAAACATGTTTATCATATACCAGAAATGTTTGAAGCTACTGACTGAATGAAAGGAGCTGGCATCTCACTCTCTTTGAATCTTCTTTATCATGCTAGGATTAACAGGAAAAAGCTAAAAATTTCAGAATTGCACCGTGCAATGTGGAGATATTACTGTTTGTGCATTTACAATATTCATTGATTTTTGCCATTGAAAAACATGTTTTTCATATACCAGAAATGTTTGAAGCTACTGACTGAATGAAAGGAGCTGGCATCTCACTCTCTTTGAATCTTCTTTATCATGCTAGGATTAGCAGGAAAAAGCAAAAAATTTCAGAATTGCACCTTGCAATGTGGAGATATTACTGTTTGTGCATTTACAATATTCATTGATTTTTGCCATTGAAAAACATGTTTTTCATATACCAGAAATGTTTGAAGCTACAGACTGAATGAAAGGAGCTGGCATCTCACTCTCTTTGAATCTTCTTTATCATGCTAGGATTAACAGGAAAAAGCTAAAAACTGTTTGTGCATTTACAATATTCATTGATTTTTGCCATTGAAAAACATGTTTTTCATATACCAGAAATGTTTGAAGCTACAGACTGAATGAAAGGAGCTGGCATCTCACTCTCTTTGAATCTTCTTTATCATGCTAGGATTAACAGGAAAAAGCTAAAAATTTCAGAATTGCACCGTGCAATGTGGAGATATTACTGTTTGTGCATTTACAATATTCATTGATTTTTGCCATTGAAAAACATGTTTTTCATATACCAGAAATGTTTGAAGCTACTGACTGAATGAAAGGAGCTGGCATCTCACTCTCTTTGAATCTTCTTTATCATGCTAGGATTAGCAGGAAAAAGCAAAAAATTTCAGAATTGCACCTTGCAATGTGGAGATATTACTGTTTGTGCATTTACAATATTCATTGATTTTTGCCATTGAAAAACATGTTTTTCATATACCAGAAATGTTTGAAGCTACTGACTGAATGAAAGGAGCTGGCATCTCACTCTCTTTGAATCTTCTTTATCATGCTAGGATTAACAGGAAAAAGCAAAAAATTTCAGAATTGCACCTTGCAATGTGGAGATATTACTGTTTGTGCATTTACAATATTCATTGATTTTTGCCATTGAAAAACATGTTTTTCATATACCAGAAATGTTTGAAGCTACTGACTGAATGAAAGGAGCTGGCATCTCACTCTCTTTGAATCTTCTTTATCATGCTAGGATTAACAGGAAAAAGCTAAAAATTTCAGAATTGCACCGTGCAATGTGGAGATATTACTGTTTGTGCATTTACAATATTCATTGATTTTTGCCATTGAAAAACATGTTTTTCATATACCAGAAATGTTTGAAGCTACTGACTGAATGAAAGGAGCTGGCATCTCACTCTCTTTGAATCTTCTTTATCATGCTAGGATTAGCAGGAAAAAGCAAAAAATTTCAGAATTGCACCTTGCAATGTGGAGATATTACTGTTTGTGCATTTACAATATTCATTGATTTTTGCCATTGAAAAACATGTTTTTCATATACCAGAAATGTTTGAAGCTACTGACTGAATGAAAGGAGCTGGCATCTCAATCTCTTTGAATCTTCTTTATCATGCTAGGATTAACAGGAAAAAGCTAAAAATTTCAGAATTGCACCGTGCAATGTGGAGATATTACTGTTTGTGCATTTACAATATTCATTGATTTTTGCCATTGAAAAACATGTTTTTCATATACCAGAAATGTTTGAAGCTACTGACTGAATGAATGGAGCTGGCATCTCACTCTCTTTGAATCTTCTTTATCATGCTAGGATTAGCAGGAAAAAGCAAAAAATTTCAGAATTGCACCTTGCAATGTGGAGATATTACTGTTTGTGCATTTACAATATTCATTGATTTTTGCCATTGAAAAACATGTTTTTCATATACCAGAAATGTTTGAAGCTACTGACTGAATGAAAGGAGCTGGCATCTCACTCTCTTTGAATCTTCTTTATCATGCTAGGATTAACAGGAAAAAGCAAAAAATTTCAGAATTGCACCTTGCAATGTGGAGATATTACTGTTTGTGCATTTACAATATTCATTGATTTTTGCCATTGAAAAACATGTTTTTCATATACCAGAAATGTTTGAAGCTACTGACTGAATGAAAGGAGCTGGCATCTCACTCTCTTTGAATCTTCTTTATCATGCTAGGATTAACAGGAAAAAGCTAAAAATTTCAGAATTGCACCGTGCAATGTGGAGATATTACTGTTTGTGCATTTACAATATTCATTGATTTTTGCCATTGAAAAACATGTTTTTCATATACCAGAAATGTTTGAAGCTACTGACTGAATGAAAGGAGCTGGCATCTCACTCTCTTTGAATCTTCTTTATCATGCTAGGATTAGCAGGAAAAAGCAAAAAATTTCAGAATTGCACCTTGCAATGTGGAGATATTACTGTTTGTGCATTTACAATATTCATTGATTTTTGCCATTGAAAAACATGTTTTTCATATACCAGAAATGTTTGAAGCTACTGACTGAATGAAAGGAGCTGGCATCTCACTCTCTTTGAATCTTCTTTATCATGCTAGGATTAACAGGAAAAAGCTAAAAATTTCAGAATTGCACCGTGCAATGTGGAGATATTACTGTTTGTGCATTTACAATATTCATTGATTTTTGCCATTGAAAAACATGTTTTTCATATACCAGAAATGTTTGAAGCTACTGACTGAATGAAAGGAGCTGGCATCTCACTCTCTTTAAATCTTCTTTATCATGCTAGGATTAGCAGGAAAAAGCAAAAAATTTCAGAATTGCACCTTGCAATGTGGAGATATTACTGTTTGTGCATTTACAATATTCATTGATTTTTGCCATTGAAAAACATGTTTTTCATATACCAGAAATGTTTGAAGCTACTGACTGAATGAAAGGAGCTGGCATCTCACTCTCTTTGAATCTTCTTTATCATGCTAGGATTAACAGGAAAAAGCAAAAAATTTCAGAATTGCACCTTGCAATGTGGAGATATTACTGTTTGTGCATTTACAATATTCATTGATTTTTGCCATTGAAAAACATGTTTTTCATATACCAGAAATGTTTGAAGCTACTGACTGAATGAAAGGAGCTGGCATCTCACTCTCTTTGAATCTTCTTTATCATGCTAGGATTAACAGAAAAAAGCTAAAAATTTCAGAATTGCACCGTGCAATGTGGAGATATTACTGTTTGTGCATTTACAATATTCATTGATTTTTGCCATTGAAAAACATGTTTTTCATATACCAGAAATGTTTGAAGCTACTGACTGAATGAAAGGAGCTGGCATCTCACTCTCTTTGAATCTTCTTTATTATGCTAGGATTAACAGGAAAAAGCAAAAAATTTCAGAATTGCACCTTGCAATTTGGAGATATTACTGTTTGTGCATTTACAATATTCATTGATTTTTGCCATTGAAAAACATGTTTTTCATATACCAGAAATGTTTGAAGCTACTGACTGAATGAAAGGAGCTGGCATCTCACTCTCTTTGAATCTTCTTTATCATGCTAGGATTAACAGGAAAAAGCTAAAAATTTCAGAATTGCACCGTGCAATGTGGAGATATTACTGTTTGTGCATTTACAATATTCATTGATTTTTGCCATTGAAAAACATGTTTTTCATATACCAGAAATGTTTGAAGCTACTGACTGAATGAAAGGAGCTGGCATCTCACTCTCTTTGAATCTTCTTTATCATGCTAGGATTAACAGGAAAAAGCAAAAAATTTCAGAATTGCACCTTGCAATGTGGAGATATTACTGTTTGTGCATTTACAATATTCATTGATTTTTGCCATTGAAAAACATGTTTTTCATATACCAGAAATGTTTGAAGCTACTGACTGAATGAAAGGAGCTGGCATCTCACTCTCTTTGAATCTTCTTTATCATGCTAGGATTAACAGGAAAAAGCTAAAAATTTCAGAATTGCACCGTGCAATGTGGAGATATTACTGTTTGTGCATTTACAATATTCATTGATTTTTGCCATTGAAAAACATGTTTTTCATATACCAGAAATGTTTGAAGCTACTGACTGAATGAAAGGAGCTGGCATCTCACTCTCTTTGAATCTTCTTTATCATGCTAGGATTAGCAGGAAAAAGCAAAAAATTTCAGAATTGCACCTTGCAATGTGGAGATATTACTGTTTGTGCATTTACAATATTCATTGATTTTTGCCATTGAAAAACATGTTTTTCATATACCAGAAATGTTTGAAGCTACTGACTGAATGAAAGGAGCTGGCATCTCACTCTCTTTGAATCTTCTTTATCATGCTAGGATTAACAGGAAAAAGCTAAAAATTTCAGAATTGCACCGTGCAATGTGGAGATATTACTGTTTTTGCATTTACAATATTCATTGATTTTTGCCATTGAAAAACATGTTTTTCATATACCAGAAATGTTTGAAGCTACTGACTGAATGAAAGGAGCTGGCATCTCACTCTCTTTGAATTTTCTTTATCATGCTAGGATTAACAGGAAAAAGCTAAAAATTTCAGAATTGCACCGTGCAATGTGGAGATATTACTGTTTGTGCATTTACAATATTCATTGATTTTTGCCATTGAAAAACATGTTTTTCATATACCAGAAATGTTTGAAGCTACTGACTGAATGAAAGGAGCTGGCATCTCACTCTCTTTGAATCTTCTTTATCATGCTAGGATTAGCAGGAAAAAGCAAAAAATTTCAGAATTGCACCTTGCAATGTGGAGATATTACTGTTTGTGCATTTACAATATTCATTGATTTTTGCCATTGAAAAACATGTTTTTCATATACCAGAAATGTTTGAAGCTACTGACTGAATGAAAGGAGCTGGCATCTCACTCTCTTTGAATCTTCTTTATCATGCTAGGATTAACAGGAAAAAGCTAAAAATTTCAGAATTGCACCGTGCAATGTGGAGATATTACTGTTTGTGCATTTACAATATTCATTGATTTTTGCCATTGAAAAACATGTTTTTCATATACCAGAAATGTTTGAAGCTACTGACTGAATGAAAGGAGCTGGCATCTCACTCTCTTTGAATCTTCTTTATCATGCTAGGATTAGCAGGAAAAAGCAAAAAATTTCAGAATTGCACCTTGCAATGTGGAGATATTACTGTTTGTGCATTTACAATATTCATTGATTTTTGCCATTGAAAAACATGTTTTTCATATACCAGAAATGTTTGAAGCTACTGACTGAATGAAAGGAGCTGGCATCTCACTCTCTTTGAATCTTCTTTATCATGCTAGGATTAACAGGAAAAAGCAAAAAATTTCAGAATTGCACCTTGCAATGTGGAGATATTACTGTTTGTGCATTTACAATATTCATTGATTTTTGCCATTGAAAAACATGTTTTTCATATACCAGAAATGTTTGAAGCTACTGACTGAATGAAAGGAGCTGGCATCTCACTCTCTTTGAATCTTCTTTATCATGCTAGGATTAACAGAAAAAAGCTAAAAATTTCAGAATTGCACCGTGCAATGTGGAGATATTACTGTTTTTGCATTTACAATATTCATTGATTTTTGCCATTGAAAAACATGTTTTTCATATACCAGAAATGTTTGAAGCTACTGACTGAATGAAAGGAGCTGGCATCTCACTCTCTTTGAATCTTCTTTATTATGCTAGGATTAACAGGAAAAAGCAAAAAATTTCAGAATTGCACCTTGCAATGTGGAGATATTACTGTTTGTGCATTTACAATATTCATTGATTTTTGCCATTGAAAAACATGTTTTTCATATACCAGAAATGTTTGAAGCTACTGACTGAATGAAAGGAGCTGGCATCTCACTCTCTTTGAATCTTCTTTATCATGCTAGGATTAACAGGAAAAAGCTAAAAATTTCAGAATTGCACCGTGCAACGTGGAGATATTACTGTTTGTGCATTTACAATATTCATTGATTTTTGCCATTGAAAAACATGTTTTTCATATACCAGAAATGTTTGAAGCTACTGACTGAATGAAAGGAGCTGGCATCTCACTCTCTTTGAATCTTCTTTATCATGCTAGGATTAACAGGAAAAAGCAAAAAATTTCAGAATTGCACCTTGCAATGTGGAGATATTACTGTTTGTGCATTTACAATATTCATTGATTTTTGCCATTGAAAAACATGTTTTTCATATACCAGAAATGTTTGAAGCTACTGACTGAATGAAAGGAGCTGGCATCTCACTCTCTTTGAATCTTCTTTATCATGCTAGGATTAACAGGAAAAAGCTAAAAATTTCAGAATTGCACCGTGCAATGTGGAGATATTACTGTTTGTGCATTTACAATATTCATTGATTTTTGCCATTGAAAAACATGTTTTTCATATACCAGAAATGTTTGAAGCTACTGACTGAATGAAAGGAGCTGGCATCTCACTCTCTTTGAATCTTCTTTATCATGCTAGGATTAGCAGGAAAAAGCAAAAAATTTCAGAATTGCACCTTGCAATGTGGAGATATTACTGTTTGTGCATTTACAATATTCATTGATTTTTGCCATTGAAAAACATGTTTTTCATATACCAGAAATGTTTGAAGCTACTGACTGAATGAAAGGAGCTGGCATCTCACTCTCTTTGAATCTTCTTTATCATGCTAGGATTAACAGGAAAAAGCTAAAAATTTCAGAATTGCACCGTGCAATGTGGAGATATTACTGTTTGTGCATTTACAATATTCATTGATTTTTGCCATTGAAAAACATGTTTTTCATATACCAGAAATGTTTGAAGCTACTGACTGAATGAAAGGAGCTGGCATCTCACTCTCTTTGAATCTTCTTTATCATGCTAGGATTAACAGGAAAAAGCTAAAAATTTCAGAATTGCACCGTGCAATGTGGAGATATTACTGTTTGTGCATTTACAATATTCATTGATTTTTGCCATTGAAAAACATGTTTTTCATATACCAGAAATGTTTGAAGCTACTGACTGAATGAAAGGAGGTGGCATCTCACTCTCTTTGAATCTTCTTTATCATGCTAGGATTAGCAGGAAAAAGCAAAAAATTTCAGAATTGCACCTTGCAATGTGGAGATATTACTGTTTGTGCATTTACAATATTCATTGATTTTTGCCATTGAAAAACATGTTTTTCATATACCAGAAATGTTTGAAGCTACTGACTGAATGAAAGGAGCTGGCATCTCACTCTCTTTGAATCTTCTTTATCATGCTAGGATTAACAGGAAAAAGCTAAAAATTTCAGAATTGCACCGTGCAATGTGGAGATATTACTGTTTGTGCATTTACAATATTCATTGATTTTTGCCATTGAAAAACATGTTTTTCATATACCAGAAATGTTTGAAGCTACTGACTGAATGAAAGGAGCTGGCATCTCACTCTCTTTGAATCTTCTTTATCATGCTAGGATTAGCAGGAAAAAGCAAAAAATTTCAGAATTGCACCTTGCAATGTGGAGATATTACTGTTTGTGCATTTACAATATTCATTGATTTTTGCCATTGAAAAACATGTTTTTCATATACCAGAAATGTTTGAAGCTACTGACTGAATGAAAGGAGCTGGCATCTCACTCTCTTTGAATCTTCTTTATCATGCTAGGATTAACAGGAAAAAGCAAAAAATTTCAGAATTGCACCTTGCAATGTGGAGATATTACTGTTTGTGCATTTACAATATTCATTGATTTTTGCCATTGAAAAACATGTTTTTCATATACCAGAAATGTTTGAAGCTACTGACTGAATGAAAGGAGCTGGCATCTCACTCTCTTTGAATCTTCTTTATCATGCTAGGATTAACAGGAAAAAGCTAAAAATTTCAGAATTGCACCGTGCAATGTGGAGATATTACTGTTTGTGCATTTACAATATTCATTGATTTTTGCCATTGAAAAACATGTTTTTCATATACCAGAAATGTTTGAAGCTACTGACTGAATGAAAGGAGCTGGCATCTCACTCTCTTTGAATCTTCTTTATCATGCTAGGATTAGCAGGAAAAAGCAAAAAATTTCAGAATTGCACCTTGCAATGTGGAGATATTACTGTTTGTGCATTTACAATATTCATTGATTTTTGCCATTGAAAAACATGTTTTTCATATACCAGAAATGTTTGAAGCTACTGACTGAATGAAAGGAGCTGGCATCTCACTCTCTTTGAATCTTCTTTATCATGCTAGGATTAACAGGAAAAAGCAAAAAATTTCAGAATTGCACCTTGCAATGTGGAGATATTACTGTTTGTGCATTTACAATATTCATTGATTTTTGCCATGGAAAAACATGTTTTTCATATACCAGAAATGTTTGAAGCTACTGACTGAATGAAAGGAGCTGGCATCTCACTCTCTTTGAATCTTCTTTATCATGCTAGGATTAACAGGAAAAAGCTAAAAATTTCAGAATTGCACCGTGCAATGTGGAGATATTACTGTTTGTGCATTTACAATATTCATTGATTTTTGCCATTGAAAAACATGTTTTTCATATACCAGAAATGTTTGAAGCTACTGACTGAATGAAAGGAGCTGGCATCTCACTCTCTTTGAATCTTCTTTATCATGCTAGGATTAGCAGGAAAAAGCAAAAAATTTCAGAATTGCACCTTGCAATGTGGAGATATTACTGTTTGTGCATTTACAATATTCATTGATTTTTGCCATTGAAAAACATGTTTTTCATATACCAGAAATGTTTGAAGCTACTGACTGAATGAAAGGAGCTGGCATCTCACTCTCTTTGAATCTTCTTTATCATGCTAGGATTAACAGGAAAAAGCTAAAAATTTCAGAATTGCACCGTGCAATGTGGAGATATTACTGTTTGTGCATCAGAATTGCACCTTGCAATGCGGAGAAATTACTGTTTGTGCATTTACAATATTCATTGATTTTTGCCATTGAAAAACGTCCAGAAATGATTGAAACTACTGACTGAATGAAAGGAGCTGGCATCTCACTCTCTTTGAATCTTCTTTATCATGCTAAGAGGAGCAGGAAAAAGCAAAAAATTTCAGAATTGCACCTTGCAATGCAGAGAAATTACTGTTTGTGCATTTACAATATTCATTGATTTTTGCCATTGAAAAATGTCCAGAAATGATTGAAGCTACTGACTGAATGAAAGAAGCTGGCATCTCACTCTCTTTGAATCTTCTTTATCATGCTAAGAGGAGCAGGAAAAAGCAAAAAATTTCAGAATTGCGCCTTGCAATGCGGAGAAATTACTGTTTGTGCATTTACAAAATTCATTGATTTTTGCCATTGAAAAACATCATGTTATTCATATACCAGAAATGATTGAAGCTACTGACTGAAGGAAAGGATCTTTCATCTCACTCTCTTTGAATCTTCTTTATCATGCTTAGAGGAGCAGGAAAAAGCAAAAAATTTCAGAATTGCACCTTGCAATGCGGAGAAATTACTGTTTGTGCATTTACAATATTCATTGATTTTTGCCATTGAAAAACGTCCAGAAATGATTGAAGCTACTGACTGAATGAAAGGAGCTGGCATCTCACTCTCTTTGAATCTTCTTTATCATGCTAAGAGGAGCAGGAAAAAGCAAAACATTTCAGAATTGCACCTTGCAATGCGGAGAAATTACTGTTTGTGCATTTACAATATTCATTGATTTTTGCGATTGAAAAACATCATGTTATTCATATACCAGAAATGATTGAAGCTACTGACTGAATGAAAGGAGCTGGCATCTCACTCTCTTTGAATCTTCTTTATCATGCTAAGAGGAGCAGGAAAAAGTAAAAAATTTCAGAATTGCACCTTGCAATGCGGAGAAATTACTGTTTGTGCATTTACAATATTCAATGATTTTTGCCATTGAAAAACGTCCAGAAATGATTGAAGCTACTGACTGAATGAAATGAGCTGGCATCTCACTCTCTTTGAATCTTGTTTATCATGCTAAGAGGAGCAGGAAAAAGCAAAAAATTTCAGAATTGCACCTTGCAATGCGGAGAAATTACTGTTTGTGCATTTACAATATTCATTGATTTTTGCCATTGAAAAACGTCCAGAAATGATTGAAGCTACTGACTGAATGAAAGGAGCTGGCATCTCACTCTCTTTGAATCTTCTTTATCATGCTAAGAGGAGCAGGAAAAAGCAAAAAATTTCAGAATTGCACCTTGCAATGCGGAGAAATTACTGTTTGTGCATTTACAATATTCATTGATTTTTGCCATTGAAAAACATCATGTTATTCATATACCAGAAATGATTGAAGCTACTGACTGAATGAAAGGAGCTGGCATCTCACTCTCTTTGAATCTTCTTTATCATGCTAAGAGGAGCAGGAAAAAGTAAAAAATTTCAGAATTGCACCTTGCAATGTGGAGAAATTACTGTTTGTGCATTTATAATATTCAATGATTTTTGCCATTGAAAAACGTCCAGAAATGATTGAAGCTACTGACTGAACGAAAGGAGCTGGCATCTCACTCTCTTTGAATCTTCTTTATCATGCTAAGAGGAGCAGGAAAAAGCAAAAAATTTCAGAATTGCACCTTGCAATGCGGAGAAATTACTGTTTGTGCATTTACAATATTCATTGATTTTTGCCATTGAAAAACATCATGTTATTCATGTACCAGAAATGTTTGAAGCTACTGACTGAATGAAAGGAGCTGGCATCTCACTCTCTTTGAATCTTCTTTATCATGCTAAGAGGAGCAGGAAAAAGCAAAAAATTTCAGAATTGCACATTGCAATGCGGAGAAATTACTGTTTGTGCATTTACAATATTCATTGATTTTTGCCATTGAAAAACGTCCAGAAATGATTGAAGCTACTGACTGAATGAAAGGAGCTGGCATCTCACTCTCTTTGAATCTTCTTTATCATGCTAAGAGGAGCAGGAAAAAGCAAAAAATTTCAGAATTGCACCTTGCAATGCGGAGAAATTACTGTTTGTGCATTTACAATATTCATTGATTTTTGCCATTGAAAAACGTCCAGAAATGATTGAAGCTACTGACTGAATGAAAGGAGCTGGCATCTCACTCTCTTTGAATCTTCTTTATCATGCTAAGAGGAGCAGGAAAAAGCAAAAAATTTCAGAATTGCACCTTGCAATGCGGAGAAATTACTGTTTGTGCATTTACAATATTAATTGATTTTTGCCATTGAAAAATGCCCAGAAATGATTGAAGCTACTGACTGAATGAAAGGAGCTGGCATCTCACTCTCTTTGAATCTTCTTTATCATGCTAAGAGGAGCAGGAAAAAGCAAAAAATTTCAGAATTGCGCCTTGCAATGCCGAGAAATTACTGTTTGTGCATTTACAAAATTCATTGATTTTTGCCATTGAAAAACATCATGTTATTCATATACCAGAAATGATTGAAGCTACTGACTGAAGGAAAGGATCTGGCATCTCACTCTCTTTGAATCTTCTTTATCATGCTAAGAGGAGCAGGAAAAAGCAAAAAATTTCAGAATTGCACCTTGCAATGCGGAGAAATTACTGTTTGTGCATTTACAATATTCATTGATTTTTGCCATTGAAAAACGTCCAGAAATGATTGAAGCTACTGACTGAATGAAAGGAGCTGGCATCTCACTCTCTTTGAATCTTCTTTATCATGCTAAGAGGAGCAGGAAAAAGCAAAAAATTTCAGAATTGCACCTTGCAATGCGGAGAAATTACTGTTTGTGCATTTAAAATATTCATTGATTTTTGCCATTGAAAAACGTCCAGAAATGATTGAAGCTACTGACTGAATGAAAGGAGCTGGCATCTCACTCTCTTTGAATCTTCTTTATCATGCTAAGAGGAGCAGGAAAAAGCAAAAAATTTCAGAATTGCACCTTGCAATGCGGAGAAATTACTGTTTGTGCATTTACAATATTCATTGATTTTTGCCATTGAAAAATGTCCAGAAATGATTGAAGCTACTGACTGAATGAAAGGAGCTGGCATCTCACTCTCTTTGAATCTTCTTTATCATGCTAAGAGGAGCAGGAAAAAGCAAAAAATTTCAGAATTGCGCCTTGCAATGCGGAGAAATTACTGTTTGTGCATTTACAAAATTCATTGATTTTTGCCATTGAAAAATATCATGTTATTCATATACCAGAAATGATTGAAGCTACTGACTGAAGGAAAGGATCTGGCATCTCACTCTCTTTGAATCTTCTTTATCATGCTAAGAGGAGCAGGAAAAAGCAAAAAATTTCAGAATTGCACCTTGCAATGCAGAGAAATTACTGTTTGTGCATTTACAATATTCATTGATTTTTGTCATTGAAAAACGTCCAGAAATGATTGAAGCTACTGACTGAATGAAAGGAGCTGGCATCTCACTCTCTTTGAATCTTCTTTATCATGCTAAGAGGAGCAGGAAAAAGCAAAAAATTTCAGAATTGCACCTTGCAATGCGGAGAAATTACTGTTTGTGCATTTACAATATTCATTGATTTTTGCCATTGAAAAATGTCCAGAAATGATTGAAGCTACTGACTGAATGAAAGGAGCCGGCATCTCACTCTCTTTGAATCTTCTTTATCATGCTAAGAGGAGCAGGAAAAAGCAAAAAATTTCAGAATTGCACATTGCAATGCGGAGAAATTACTGTTTGTGCATTTACAATATTCATTGATTTTTGCCATTGAAAAACGTCCAGAAATGATTGAAGCTACTGACTGAATGAAAGGAGCTGGCATCTCACTCTCTTTGAATCTTCTTTATCATGCTAAGAGGAGCAGGAAAAAGCAAAAAATTTCAGAATTGCACCTTGCAATGCGGAGAAATTACTGTTTGTGCATTTACAATATTCATTGATTTTTGCCATTGAAAAACGTCCAGAAATGATTGAAGCTACTGACTGAATGAAAGGAGCTGGCATCTCACTCTCTTTGAATCTTCTTTATCATGCTAAGAGGAGCAGGAAAAAGTAAAAAATTTCAGAATTGCACCTTGCAATGCGGAGAAATTACTGTTTGTGCATTTACAATATTCATTGATTTTTGCCATTGAAAAATGTCCAGAAATGATTGAAGCTACTGACTGAATGAAAGGAGCTGGCATCTCACTCTCTTTGAATCTTCTTTATCATGCTAAGAAGAGCAGGAAAAAGCAAAAAATTTCAGAATTGCGCCTTGCAATGCGGAGAAATTACTGTTTGTGCATTTACAAAATTCATTGATTTTTGCCATTGAAAAACATCATGTTATTCATATACCAGAAATGATTGAAGCTACTGACTGAAGGAAAGGATCTGGCATCTCACTCTCTTTGAATCTTCTTTATCATGCTAAGAGGAGCAGGAAAAAGCAAAAAATTTCAGAATTGCACCTTGCAATGCGGAGAAATTACTGTTTGTGCATTTACAATATTCATTGATTTTTGCCATTGAAAAACGTCCAGAAATGATTGAAGCTACTGACTGAATGAAAGGAGCTGGCATCTCACTCTCTTTGAGTCTTCTTTATCATGCTAAGAGGAGCAGGAAAAAGCAAAAAATTTCAGAATTGCACCTTGCAATGCGGAGAAATTACTGTTTGTGCATTTACAATATTCATTGATTTTTGCCATTGAAAAACGTCCAGAAATGATTGAAGCTACTGACTGAATGAAAGGAGCTGGCATCTCACTCTCTTTGAATCTTCTTTATCATGCTAAGAGGAGCAGGAAAAAGCAAAAAATTTCAGAATTGCACCTTGCAATGCGGAGAAATTACTGTTTGTGCATTTACAATATTCATTGATTTTTGCCATTGAAAAATGTCCAGAAATGATTGAAGCTACTGACTGAATGAAAGGAGCTGGCATCTCACTCTCTTTGAATCTTCTTTATCATGCTAAGAGGAGCAGGAAAAACTAAAAAATTTCAGAATTGCGCCTTGCAATGCGGAGAAATTACTGTTTGTGCATTTACAAAATTCATTGATTTTTGCCATTGAAAAACATCATGTTATTCATATACCAGAAATGATTGAAGCTACTGACTGAAGGAAAGGATCTGGCATCTCACTCTCTTTGAATCTTCTTTATCATGCTAAGAGGAGCAGGAAAAAGCAAAAAATTTCAGAATTGCACCTTGCAATGCGGAGAAATTACTGTTTGTGCATTTACAATATTCATTGATTTTTGCCATTGAAAAACGTCCAGAAATGATTGAAGCTACTGACTGAATGAAAGGAGCTGGCATCTCACTCTCTTTGAATCTTCTTTATCATGCTAAGAGGAGCAGGAAAAAGCAAAAAATTTCAGAATTGCACCTTGCAATGCGGAGAAATTACAGTTTGTGCATTTACAATATTCATTGATTTTTGCGATTGAAAAACATCATGTTATTCATATACCAGAAATGATTGAAGCTACTGACTGAATGAAAGGAGCTGGCATCTCACTCTCTTTGAATCTTCTTTATCATGCTAAGAGGAGCAGGAAAAAGTAAAAAATTTCAGAATTGCACCTTGCAATGCGGAGAAATTACTGTTTGTGCATTTACAATATTCAATGATTTTTGCCATTGAAAAACGTCCAGAAATGATTGAAGCTACTGACTGAATGAAAGGAGCTGGCATCTCACTCTCTTTGAATCTTGTTTATCATGCTAAGAGGAGCAGGAAAAAGCAAAAAATTTCAGAATTGCACCTTGCAATGCGGAGAAATTACTGTTTGTGCATTTACAATATTCATTGATTTTTGCCATTGAAAAACGTCCAGAAATGATTGAAGCTACTGACTGAATGAAAGGAGCTGGCATCTCACTCTCTTTGAATCTTCTTTATCATGCTAAGAGGAGCAGGAAAAAGCAAAAAATTTCAGAATTGCACCTTGCAATGCGGAGAAATTACTGTTTGTGCATTTACAATATTCATTGATTTTTGCTATTGAAAAACATCATGTTATTCATATACCAGAAATGATTGAAGCTACTGACTGAATGAAAGGAGCTGGCATCTCATTCTCTTTGAATCTTCTTTATCATGCTAAGAGGAGCAGGAAAAAGCAAAAAATTTCAGAATTGCACCTTGCAATGCGGAGAAATTACAGTTTGTGCATTTACAATATTCATTGATTTTTGCCATTGAAAAACGTCCAGAAATGATTGAAGCTACTGACTGAATGAAAGGAGCTGGCATCTCACTCTCTTTGAATCTTCTTTATCATGCTAAGAGGAGCAGGAAAAAGCAAAAAATTTCAGAATTGCACCTTGCAATGCGGAGAAATTACTGTTTGTGCATTTACAATATTCATTGATTTTTGCCATTGAAAAACGTCCAGAAATGATTGAAGGTACTGACTGAATGAAAGGAGCTGGCATCTCACTCTCTTTGAATCTTCTTTATCATGCTAAGAGGAGCAGGAAAAAGCAAAAAATTTCAGAATTGCACCTTGCAATGCGGAGAAATTACTGTTTGTGCATTTACAATATTCATTGATTTTTGCCATTGAAAAACGTCCAGAAATGATTGAAGCTACTGACTGAATGAAAGGAGCTGGCATCTCACTCTCTTTGAATCTTCTTTATCATGCTAAGAAGAGCAGGAAAAAGCAAAAAATTTCAGAATTGCACCTTGCAATGCGGAGAAATTACTGTTTGTGCATTTACAATATTCATTGATTTTTGCCATTGAAAAATGTCCAGAAATGATTGAAGCTACTGACTGAATGAAAGGAGCTGGCATCTCACTCTCTTTGAATCTTCTTTATCATGCTAAGAGGAGCAGGAAAAAGCAAAAAATTTCAGAATTGCGCCTTGCAATGCGGAGAAATTACTGTTTGTGCATTTACAAAATTCATTGATTTTTGCCATTGAAAAACATCATGTTATTCATATACCAGAAATGATTGAAGCTACTGACTGAAGGAAAGGATATGGCATCTCACTCTCTTTGAATCTTCTTTATCATGCTAAGAGGAGCAGGAAAAAGCAAAAAATTTCAGAATTGCACCTTGCAATGCGGAGAAATTACTGTTTGTGCATTTACAATATTCATTGATTTTTGCCATTGAAAAACGTCCAGAAATGATTGAAGCTACTGACTGAATGAAAGGAGCTGGCATCTCACTCTCTTTGAATCTTCTTTATCATGCTAAGAGGAGCAGGAAAAAGCAAAAAATTTCAGAATTGCACCTTGCAATGCGGAGAAATTACTGTTTGTGCATTTACAATATTCATTGATTTTTGCCATTGAAAAATGTCTAGAAATGATTGAAGCTACTGACTGAATGAAAGGAGCTGGCATCTCACTCTCTTTGAATCTTCTTTATCATGCTAAGAGGAGCAGGAAAAAGCAAAAAATTTCAGAATTGCGCCTTGCAATGCGGAGAAATTACTGTTTGTGCATTTACAAAATTCATTGATTTTTGCCATTGAAAAACATCATGTTATTCATATACCAGAAATGATTGAAGCTACTGACTGAAGGAAAGGATCTGGCATCTCACTCTCTTTGAATCTTCTTTATCATGCTAAGAGGAGCAGGAAAAAGCAAAAAATTTCAGAATTGCACCTTGCAATGCGGAGAAATTACTGTTTGTGCATTTACAATATTCATTGATTTTTGCCATTGAAAAACGTCCAGAAATGATTGAAGCTACTGACTGAATGAAAGGAGCTGGCATCTCACTCTCTTTGAATCTTCTTTATCATGCTAAGAGGAGCAGGAAAAAGCAAAAAATTTCAGAATTGCACCTTGCAATGCGGAGAAATTACAGTTTGTGCATTTACAATATTCATTGATTTTTGCGATTGAAAAACATCATGTTATTCATATACCAGAAATGATTGAAGCTACTGACTGAATGAAAGGAGCTGGCATCTCACTCTCTTTGAATCTTCTTTATCATGCTAAGAGGAGCAGGAAAAAGTAAAAAATTTCAGAATTGCACCTTGCAATGCGGAGAAATTACTGTTTGTGCATTTACAATATTCAATGATTTTTGCCATTGAAAAACGTCCAGAAATGATTGAAGCTACTGACTGAATGAAAGGAGCTGGCATCTCACTCTCTTTGAATCTTGTTTATCATGCTAAGAGGAGCAGGAAAAAGCAAAAAATTTCAGAATTGCACCTTGCAATGCGGAGAAATTACTGTTTGTGCATTTACAATATTCATTGATTTTTGCCATTGAAAAACGTCCAGAAATGATTGAAGCTACTGACTGAATGAAAGGAGCTGGCATCTCACTCTCTTTGAATCTTCTTTATCATGCTAAGAGGAGCAGGAAAAAGCAAAAAATTTCAGAATTGCACCTTGCAATGCGGAGAAATTACTGTTTGTGCATTTACAATATTCATTGATTTTTGCTATTGAAAAACATCATGTTATTCATATACCAGAAATGATTGAAGCTACTGACTGAATGAAAGGAGCTGGCATCTCACTCTCTTTGAATCTTCTTTATCATGCTAAGAGGAGCAGGAAAAAGCAAAAAATTTCAGAATTGCACCTTGCAATGCGGAGAAATTACAGTTTGTGCATTTACAATATTCATTGATTTTTGCCATTGAAAAACGTCCAGAAATGATTGAAGCTACTGACTGAATGAAAGGAGCTGGCATCTCACTCTCTTTGAATCTTCTTTATCATGCTAAGAGGAGCAGGAAAAAGCAAAAAATTTCAGAATTGCACCTTGCAATGCGGAGAAATTACTGTTTGTGCATTTACAATATTCATTGATTTTTGCCATTGAAAAACGTCCAGAAATGATTGAAGGTACTGACTGAATGAAAGGAGCTGGCATCTCACTCTCTTTGAATCTTCTTTATCATGCTAAGAGGAGCAGGAAAAAGCAAAAAATTTCAGAATTGCACCTTGCAATGCGGAGAAATTACTGTTTGTGCATTTACAATATTCATTGATTTTTGCCATTGAAAAACGTCCAGAAATGATTGAAGCTACTGACTGAATGAAAGGAGCTGGCATCTCACTCTCTTTGAATCTTCTTTATCATGCTAAGAGGAGCAGGAAAAAGCAAAAAATTTCAGAATTGCACCTTGCAATGCGGAGAAATTACTGTTTGTGCATTTACAATATTCATTGATTTTTGCCATTGAAAAATGTCCAGAAATGATTGAAGCTACTGACTGAATGAAAGGAGCTGGCATCTCACTCTCTTTGAATCTTCTTTATCATGCTAAGAGGAGCAGGAAAAAGCAAAAAATTTCAGAATTGCGCCTTGCAATGCGGAGAAATTACTGTTTGTGCATTTACAAAATTCATTGATTTTTGCCATTGAAAAACATCATGTTATTCATATACCAGAAATGATTGAAGCTACTGACTGAAGGAAAGGATATGGCATCTCACTCTCTTTGAATCTTCTTTATCATGCTTAGAGGAGCAGGAAAAAGCAAAAAATTTCAGAATTGCACCTTGCAATGCGGAGAAATTACTGTTTGTGCATTTACAATATTCATTGATTTTTGCCATTGAAAAACGTCCAGAAATGATTGAAGCTACTGACTGAATGAAAGGAGCTGGCATCTCACTCTCTTTGAATCTTCTTTATCATGCTAAGAGGAGCAGGAAAAAGCAAAAAATTTCAGAATTGCACCTTGCAATGCGGAGAAATTACTGTTTGTGCATTTACAATATTCATTGATTTTTGCTATTGAAAAACATCATGTTATTCATATACCAGAAATGATTGAAGCTACTGACTGAATGAAAGGAGCTGGCATCTCACTCTCTTTGAATCTTCTTTATCATGCTAAGAGGAGCAGGAAAAAGTAAAAAATTTCAGAATTGCACCTTGCAATGCGGAGAAATTACTGTTTGTGCATTTACAATATTCATTGATTTTTGCCATTGAAAAACGTCCAGAAATGATTGAAGCTACTGACTGAATGAAAGGAGCTGGCATCTCACTCTCTTTGAATCTTCTTTATCATGCTAAGAGGAGCAGGAAAAAGCAAAAAATTTCAGAATTGCACCTTGCAATGCGGAGAAATTACTGTTTGTGCATTTCCAATATTCATTGATTTTTGCTATTGAAAAACATCATGTTATTCATATACCAGAAATGATTGAAGCTACTGACTGAATGAAAGGAGCTGGCATCTCACTCTCTTTGAATCTTCTTTATCATGCTAAGAGGAGCAGGAAAAAGCAAAAAATTTCAGAATTGCACCTTGCAATGCGGAGAAATTACAGTTTGTGCATTTACAATATTCATTGATTTTTGCCATTGAAAAACGTCCAGAAATGATTGAAGCTACTGACTGAATGAAAGGAGCTGGCATCTCACTCTCTTTGAATCTTCTTTATCATGCTAAGAGGAGCAGGAAAAAGCAAAAAATTTCAGAATTGCACCTTGCAATGCGGAGAAATTACTGTTTGTGCATTTACAATATTCATTGATTTTTGCCATTGAAAAAGGTCCAGAAATAATTGAAGGTACTGACTGAATGAGAGGAGCTGGCATCTCACTCTCTTTGAATCTTCTTTATCATGCTAAGAGGAGCAGGAAAAAGCAAAAAATTTCAGAATTGCACCTTGCAATGCGGAGAAATTACTGTTTGTGCATTTACAATATTCATTGATTTTTGCCATTGAAAAACGTCCAGAAATGATTGAAGCTACTGACTGAATGAAAGGAGCTGGCATCTCACTCTCTTTGAATCTTCTTTATCATGCTAAGAGGAGCAGGAAAAAGCAAAAAATTTCAGAATTGCACCTTGCAATGCGGAGAAATTACTGTTTGTGCATTTACAATATTCATTGATTTTTGCCATTGAAAAATGTCCAGAAATGATTGAAGCTACTGACTGAATGAAAGGAGCTGGCATCTCACTCTCTTTGAATCTTCTTTATCATGCTAAGAGGAGCAGGAAAAAGCAAAAAATTTCAGAATTGCGCCTTGCAATGCGGAGAAATTCCTGTTTGTGCATTTACAAAATTCATTGATTTTTGCCATTGAAAAACATCATGTTATTCATATACCAGAAATGATTGAAGCTACTGACTGAAGGAAAGGATCTGGCATCTCACTCTCTTTGAATCTTCTTTATCATGCTTAGAGGAGCAGGAAAAAGCAAAAAATTTCAGAATTGCACCTTGCAATGCGGAGAAATTACTGTTTGTGCATTTACAATATTCATTGATTTTTGCCATTGAAAAACGTCCTGAAATGATTGAAGCTACTGACTGAATGAAAGGAGCTGGCATCTCACTCTCTTTGAATCTTCTTTATCATGCTAAGAGGAGCAGGAAAAAGCAAAAAATTTCAGAATTGCACCTTGCAATGCGGAGAAATTACTGTTTGTGCATTTACAATATTCATTGATTTTTGCGATTGAAAAACATCATATTATTCATATACCAGAAATGATTGAAGCTACTGACTGAATGAAAGGAGCTGGCATCTCACTCTGAATCTTCTTTATCATGCTAAGAGGAGCAGGAAAAAGTAAAAAATTTCAGAATTTCACCTTGCAATGCGGAGAAATTACTGTTTGTGCATTTACAATATTCAATGATTTTTGCCATTGAAAAACGTCCAGAAATGATTGAAGCTACTGACTGAATGAAAGGAGCTGGCATCTCACTCTCTTTGAATCTTGTTTATCATGCTAAGAGGAGCAGGAAAAAGCAAAAAATTTCAGAATTGCACCTTGCAATGCGGAGAAATTACTGTTTGTGCATTTACAATATTCATTGATTTTTGCCATTGAAAAACGTCCAGAAATGATTGAAGCTACTGACTGAATGAAAGGAGCTGGCATCTCACTCTCTTTGAATCTTCTTTATCATGCTAAGAGGAGCAGGAAAAAGCAAAAAATTTCAGAATTACACCTTGCAATGCGGAGAAATTACTGTTTGTGCATTTACAATATTCATTGATTTTTGCCATTGAAAAACATCATGTTATTCATATACCAGAAATGATTGAAGCTACTGACTGAATGAAAGGAGCTGGCATCTCACTCTCTTTGAATCTTCTTTATCATGCTAAGAGGAGCAGGAAAAAGTAAAAAATTTCAGAATTGCACCTTGCAATGCGGAGAAATTACTGTTTGTGCATTTATAATATTCAATGATTTTTGCCATTGAAAAACGTCCAGAAATGATTGAAGCTACTGACTGAACGAAAGGAGCTGGCATCTCACTCTCTTTGAATCTTCTTTATCATGCTAAGAGGAGCAGGAAAAAGCAAAAAATTTCAGAATTGCACCTTGCAATGCGGAGAAATTACTGTTTGTGCATTTACAATATTCATTGATTTTTGCCATTGAAAAACATCATGTTATTCATGTACCAGAAATGTTTGAAGCTACTGACTGAATGAAAGGAGCTGGCATCTCACTCTCTTTGAATCTTCTTTATCATGCTAAGAGGAGCAGGAAAAAGCAAAAAATTTCAGAATTGCACATTGCAATGCGGAGAAATTACTGTTTGTGCATTTACAATATTCATTGATTTTTGCCATTGAAAAACGTCCAGAAATGATTGAAGCTACTGACTGAATGAAAGGAGCTGGCATCTCACTCTCTTTGAATCTTCTTTATCATGCTAAGAGGAGCAGGAAAAAGCAAAAAATTTCAGAATTGCACCTTGCAATGCGGAGAAATTACTGTTTGTGCATTTACAATATTCATTGATTTTTGCCATTGAAAAACGTCCAGAAATGATTGAAGCTACTGACTGAATGAAAGGAGCTGGCATCTCACTCTCTTTGAATCTTCTTTATCATGCTAAGAGGAGCAGGAAAAAGCAAAAAATTTCAGAATTGCACCTTGCAATGCGGAGAAATTACTGTTTGTGCATTTACAATATTCATTGATTTTTGCCATTGAAAAATGTCCAGAAATGATTGAAGCTACTGACTGAATGAAAGGAGCTGGCATCTCACTCTCTTTGAATCTTCTTTATCATGCTAAGAGGAGCAGGAAAAAGCAAAAAATTTCAGAATTGCGCCTTGCAATGCGGAGAAATTACTGTTTGTGCATTTACAAAATTCATTGATTTTTGCCATTGAAAAACATCATGTTATTCATATACCAGAAATGATTGAAGCTACTGACTGAAGGAAAGGATCTGGCATCTCACTCTCTTTGAATCTTCTTTATCATGCTAAGAGGAGCAGGAAAAAGCAAAAAAATTCAGAATTGCACCTTGCAATGCGGAGAAATTACTGTTTGTGCATTTACAATATTCATTGATTTTTGCCATTGAAAAACGTCCAGAAATGATTGAAGCTACTGACTGAATGAAAGGAGCTGGCATCTCACTCTCTTTGAATCTTCTTTATCATGCTAAGTGGAGCAGGAAAAAGCAAAAAATTTCAGAATTGCACCTTGCAATGCGGAGAAATTACTGTTTGTGCATTTACAATATTCATTGATTTTTGCCATTGAAAAACGTCCAGAAATGATTGAAGCTACTGACTGAATGAAAGGAGCTGGCATCTCACTCTCTTTGAATCTTCTTTATCATGCTAAGAGGAGCAGGAAAAAGCAAAAAATTTCAGAATTGCACCTTGCAATGCGGAGAAATTACTGTTTGTGCATTTACAATATTCATTGATTTTTGCCATTGAAAAATGTCCAGAAATGATTGAAGCTACTGACTGAATGAAAGGAGCTGGCATCTCACTCTCTTTGAATCTTCTTTATCATGCTAAGAGGAGCAGGAAAAAGCAAAAAATTTCAGAATTGCGCCTTGCAATGCGGAGAAATTACTGTTTGTACATTTACAAAATTCATTGATTTTTGCCATTGAAAAACATCATGTTATTCATATACCAGAAATGATTGAAGCTACTGACTGAAGGAAAGGATCTGGCATCTCACTCTCTTTGAATCTTCTTTATCATGCTAAGAGGAGCAGGAAAAAGCAAAAAGTTTCAGAATTGCACCTTGCAATGCGGAGAAATTACTGTTTGTGCATTTACAATATTCATTGGTTTTTGCCATTGAAAAACGTCCAGAAATGATTGAAGCTACTGACTGAATGAAAGGAGCTGGCATCTCACTCTCTTTGAATCTTCTTTATCATGCTAAGAGGAGCAGGAAAAAGCAAAAAATTTCAGAATTGCACCTTGCAATGCGGAGAAATTACTGTTTGTGCATTTACAATATTCATTGATTTTTGCGATTGAAAAACATCATGTTATTCATATACCAGAAATGATTGAAGCTACTGACTGAATGAAAGGAGCTGGCATCTCACTCTCTTTGAATCTTCTTTATCATGCTAAGAGGAGCAGGAAAAAGTAAAAAATTTCAGAATTGCACCTTGCAATGCGGAGAAATTACTGATTGTGCATTTACAATATTCAATGATTTTTGCCATTGAAAAACGTCCAGAAATGATTAAAGCTACTGACTGAATGAAAGGAGCTGGCATCTCACTCTCTTTGAATCTTCTTTATCATGCTAAGAGGAGCAGGAAAAAGCAAAAAATTTCAGAATTGCACCTTGCAATGCGGAGAAATTACTGTTTGTGCATTTACAATATTCATTGATTTTTGCCATTGAAAAACGTCCAGAAATGATTGAAGCTACTGACTGAATGAAAGGAGCTGGCATCTCACTCTCTTTGAATCTTCTTTATCATGCTAAGAGGAGCAGGAAAAAGCAAAAAATTTCAGAATTGCACCTTGCAATGCGGAGAAATTACTGTTTGTGCATTTACAATATTCATTGATTTTTGCCATTGAAAAACATCATGTTATTCATATACCAGAAATGATTGAAGCTACTGACTGAATGAAAGGAGCTGGCATCTCACTCTCTTTGAATCTTCTTTATCATGCTAAGAGGAGCAGGAAAAAGTAAAAAATTTCAGAATTGCGCCTTGCAATGCGGAGAAATTACTGTTTGTGCATTTACAAAATTCATTGATTTTTGCCATTGAAAAACATCATGTTATTCATATACCAGAAATGATTGAAGCTACTGACTGAAGGAAAGGATCTGGCATCTCACTCTCTTTGAATCTTCTTTATCATGCTTAGAGAAGCAGGAAAAAGCAAAGAATTTCAGAATTGCACCTTGCAATGCGGAGAAATTACTGTGTGCATTTACAATATTCATTGATTTTTGCCATTGAAAAACGTCCAGAAATGATTGAAGCTACTGACTGAATGAAAGGAGCTGGCATCTCACTCTCTTTGAATCTTCTTTATCATGCTAAGAGGAGCAGGAAAAAGCAAAAAATTTCAGAATTGCACCTTGCAATGCGGAGAAATTACTGTTTGTGCATTTACAATATTCATTGATTTTTGCGATTGAAAAACATCATGTTATTCATATACCAGAAATGATTGAAGCTACTGACTGAATGAAAGGAGCTGGCATCTCACTCTCTTTGAATCTTCTTTATCATGCTAAGAGGAGCAGGAAAAAGTAAAAAATTTCAGAATTGCACCTTGCAATGCGGAGAAATTACTGTTTGTGCATTTACAATATTCAATGATTTTTGCCATTGAAAAACGTCCAGAAATGATTGAAGCTACTGACTGAACTAAAGGAGCTGGCATCTCACTCTCTTTGAATCTTCTTTATCATGCTAAGAGGAGCAGGAAAAAGCAAAAAATTTCAGAATTGCACCTTGCAATGCGGAGAAATTACTGTTTGTGCATTTACAATATTCATTGATTTTTGCCATTGAAAAACATCATGTTATTCATATACCAGAAATGATTGAAGCTACTGACTGAATGAAAGGAGCTGGCATCTCACTCTCTTTGAATCTTCTTTATCATGCTAAGAGGAGCAGGAAAAAGTAAAAAATTTCAGAATTGCACCTTGCAATGCGGAGAAATTACTGATTGTGCATTTACAATATTCAATGATTTTTGCCATTGAAAAACGTCCAGAAATGATTAAAGCTACTGACTGAATGAAAGGAGCTGGCATCTCACTCTCTTTGAATCTTCTTTATCATGCTAAGAGGAGCAGGAAAAAGCAAAAAATTTCAGAATTGCACCTTGCAATGCGGAGAAATTACTGTTTGTGCATTTACAATATTCATTGATTTTTGCCATTGAAAAACGTCCAGAAATGATTGAAGCTACTGACTGAATGAAAGGAGCTGGCATCTCACTCTCTTTGAATCTTCTTTATCATGCTAAGAGGAGCAGGAAAAAGCAAAAAATTTCAGAATTGCACCTTGCAATGCGGAGAAATTACTGTTTGTGCATTTACAATATTCATTGATTTTTGCCATTGAAAAACATCATGTTATTCATATACCAGAAATGATTGAAGCTACTGACTGAATGAAAGGAGCTGGCATCTCACTCTCTTTGAATCTTCTTTATCATGCTAAGAGGAGCAGGAAAAAGTAAAAAATTTCAGAATTGCGCCTTGCAATGCGGAGAAATTACTGTTTGTGCATTTACAAAATTCATTGATTTTTGCCATTGAAAAACATCATGTTATTCATATACCAGAAATGATTGAAGCTACTGACTGAAGGAAAGGATCTGGCATCTCACTCTCTTTGAATCTTCTTTATCATGCTTAGAGAAGCAGGAAAAAGCAAAGAATTTCAGAATTGCACCTTGCAATGCGGAGAAATTACTGTTTGTGCATTTACAATATTCATTGATTTTTGCCATTGAAAAACGTCCAGAAATGATTGAAGCTACTGACTGAATGAAAGGAGCTGGCATCTCACTCTCTTTGAATCTTCTTTATCATGCTAAGAGGAGCAGGAAAAAGCAAAAAATTTCAGAATTGCACCTTGCAATGCGGAGAAATTACTGTTTGTGCATTTACAATATTCATTGATTTTTGCGATTGAAAAACATCATGTTATTCATATACCAGAAATGATTGAAGCTACTGACTGAATGAAAGGAGCTGGCATCTCACTCTCTTTGAATCTTCTTTATCATGCTAAGAGGAGCAGGAAAAAGTAAAAAATTTCAGAATTGCACCTTGCAATGCGGAGAAATTACTGTTTGTGCATTTACAATATTCATTGATTTTTGCCATTGAAAAACGTCCAGAAATGATTGAAGCTACTGACTGAATGAAAGGAGCTGGCATCTCACTCTCTTTGAATCTTCTTTATCATGCTAAGAGGAGCAGGAAAAAGCAAAAAATTTCAGAATTGCACCTTGCAATGCGGAGAAATTACTGTTTGTGCATTTACAATATTCATTGATTTTTGCCATTGAAAAACGTCCAGAAATTATTGAAGCTACTGACTGAATGAAAGGAGCTGGCATCTCACTCTCTTTGAATCTTCTTTATCATGCTAAGAGGAGCAGGAAAAATCAAAAAATTTCAGAATTGCACCTTGCAATGCGGAGAAATTACTGTTTGTGCATTTACAATATTCATTGATTTTTGCCATTGAAAAACATGTTATTCATATACCAGAAATGTTTGAAGCTACTGACTGAATGAAAGGAGCTGGCACCTCACTCTCTTTGAATCTTCTTTATCATGCTAAGAGGAGCAGGAAAAAGCAAAAAATTTCAGAATTGCACCTTGCAATGTGGAGAAATTACTGTTTGTGCATTTACAATATTCATTGATTTTTACCATTGAAAAACGTCCAGAAATGATTGAAGCTACTGACTGAATGAAAGTAGCTGGCATCTCACTCTCTTTGAATCTTCTTTATCATGCTAAGACGAGCAGGAAAAAGCAAAAAATTTCAGACTTGCACCTTGCAATGCGGAGAAATTACTGTTTGTGCATTTACAATATTCATTGATTTTTGCCATTGAAAAACATCATGTTATTCATATACCAGAAATGTTTGAAGCTACTGACTGAATGAAAGGAGCTGGCATCTCACTCTCTTTGAATCTTCTTTATCATGCTAAGAGGAGCAGGAAAAAGCAAAAAATTTCAGAATTGCACCTTGCAATGCGGAGAAATTACTGTTTTTGCATTTACAATATTCATTGATTTTTGCCATTGAAAAACGTCCAGAAATGATTGAAGCTACTGACTGAATGAAAGGAGCTGGCATCTCACTCTCTTTGAATCTTCTTTATCATGCTAAGAGGAGCAGGAAAAAGCAAAAAATTTCAGAATTGCACCTTGCAATGCGGAGAAATTACTGTTTGTGCATTTACAATATTCATTGATTTTTGCCATTGAAAAACGTCCAGAAATGATTGAAGCTACTGACTGAATGAAAGGAGCTGGCATCTCACTCTCTTTGAATCTTCTTTATCATGCTAAGAGGAGCAGGAAAAAGCAAAAAATTTCAGAATTGCACCTTGCAATGCGGAGAAATTACTGTTTGTGCATTTACAATATTCATTGATTTTTGCCATTGAAAAACATGTTATTCATATACCAGAAATGTTTGAAGCTACTGACTGAATGAAAGGAGCTGGCACCTCACTCTCTTTGAATCTTCTTTATCATGCTAAGAGGAGCGGGAAAAAGCAAAAAATTTCAGAATTGCACCTTGCAATGCGGAGAAATTACTGTTTGTGCATTTACAATATTCATTGATTTTTGCCATTGAAAAACGTCCAGAAATGATTGAAGGTACTGACTGAATGAAAGGAGCTGGCATCTCACTCTCTTTGAATCTTCTTTATCATGCTAAGAGGAGCAGGAAAAAGCAAAAAATTTCAGAATTGCACCTTGCAATGCGGAGAAATTACTGTTTGTGCATTTACAAAATTCATTGATTTTTGCCATTGAAAAACGTCCAGAAATGATTGAAGCTACTGACTGAATGAAAGGAGCTGGCATCTCACTCTCTTTGAATCTTCTTTATCATGCTAAGAGGAGCAGGAAAAAGCAAAAAATTTCAGAATTGCACCTTGCAATGCGGAGAAATTACAGTTTGTGCATTTACAATATTCATTGATTTTTGCCATTGAGAAACGTCCAGAAATGATTGAAGCTACTGACTGAATGAAAGGAGCTGGCATCTCACTCTCTTTGAATCTTTATCATGCTAAGAGGAGCAGGAAAAAGCAAAAAATTTCAGAATTGCACCTTGCAATGCGGAGAAATTACTGTTTGTGCATTTACAATATTCATTGATTTTTGCCATTGAAAAACATCATGTTATTCATATACCAGAAATGTTTGAAGCTACTGACTGAATGAAAGGAGCTGGCATCTCACTCTCTTTGAATCTTCTTTATCATGCTAAGAGGAGCAGGAAAAAGCAAAAAATTTCAGAATTGCACCTTGCAATGTGGAGAAATTACTGTTTGTGCATTTACAATATTCATTGATTTTTACCATTGAAAAACGTCCAGAAATGATTGAAGCTACTGACTGAATGAAAGTAGCTGGCATCTCACTCTCTTTGAATCTTCTTTATCATGCTAAGAGGAGCAGGAAAAAGCAAAAAATTTCAGACTTGCACCTTGCAATGCGGAGAAATTACTGTTTGTGCATTTACAATATTCATTGATTTTTGCCATTGAAAAACATCATGTTATTGATATACCAGAAATGTTTGAAGCTACTGACTGAATGAAAGGAGCTGGCATCTCACTCTCTTTGAATCTTCTTTATCATGCTAAGAGGAGCAGGAAAAAGCAAAAAATTTCAGAATTGCACCTTGCAATGCGGAGAAATTACTGTTTGTGCATTTACAATATTCATTGATTTTTTCCATTGAAAAACATCATGTTATTCATATACCAGAAATGTTTGAAGCTACTGACTGAATGAAAGGAGCTGGCATCTCAATCTCTTTGAATCTTCTTTATCATGCTAAGAGGAGCAGGAAAAAGCAAAAAACTTCAGAATTGCACCTTGCAATGTGGAGAAATTACTGTTTGTGCATTTACAATATTCATTGATTTTTACCATTGAAAAACGTCCAGAAATGATTGTAGCTACTGACTGAATGAAAGTAGCTGGCATCTCACTCTCTTTGAATCTTGTTTATCATGCTAAGAGGAGCAGGAAAAAGCAAAAAATTTCAGACTTGCACCTTGCAATGCGGAGAAATTACTGTTTGTGCATTTACAATATTCATTGATTTTTGCCATTGAAAAACATGTTATTCATATACCAGAAATGTTTGAAGCTACTGACTGAATGAAAGGAGCTGGCACCTCACTCTCTTTGAATCTTCTTTATCATGCTAAGAGGAGCGGGAAAAAGCAAAAAATTTCAGAATTGCACCTTGCAATGCGGAGAAATTACTGTTTGTGCATTTACAATATTCATTGATTTTTGCCATTGAAAAACGTCCAGAAATGATTGAAGGTACTGACTGAATGAAAGGAGCTGGCATCTCACTCTCTTTGAATCTTCTTTATCATGCTAAGAGGAGCAGGAAAAAGCAAAAAATTTCAGAATTGCACCTTGCAATGCGGAGAAATTACTGTTTGTGCATTTACAAAATTCATTGATTTTTGCCATTGAAAAACGTCCAGAAATGATTGAAGCTACTGACTGAATGAAAGGAGCTGGCATCTCACTCTCTTTGAATCTTCTTTATCATGCTAAGAGGAGCAGGAAAAAGCAAAAAATTTCAGAATTGCACCTTGCAATGCGGAGAAATTACAGTTTGTGCATTTACAATATTCATTGATTTTTGCCATTGAGAAACGTCCAGAAATGATTGAAGCTACTGACTGAATGAAAGGAGCTGGCATCTCACTCTCTTTGAATCTTTATCATGCTAAGAGGAGCAGGAAAAAGCAAAAAATTTCAGAATTGCACCTTGCAATGCGGAGAAATTACTGTTTGTGCATTTACAATATTCATTGATTTTTGCCATTGAAAAACATCATGTTATTCATATACCAGAAATGTTTGAAGCTACTGACTGAATGAAAGGAGCTGGCATCTCACTCTCTTTGAATCTTCTTTATCATGCTAAGAGGAGCAGGAAAAAGCAAAAAATTTCAGAATTGCACCTTGCAATGTGGAGAAATTACTGTTTGTGCATTTACAATATTCATTGATTTTTACCATTGAAAAACGTCCAGAAATGATTGAAGCTACTGACTGAATGAAAGTAGCTGGCATCTCACTCTCTTTGAATCTTCTTTATCATGCTAAGAGGAGCAGGAAAAAGCAAAAAATTTCAGACTTGCACCTTGCAATGCGGAGAAATTACTGTTTGTGCATTTACAATATTCATTGATTTTTGCCATTGAAAAACATCATGTTATTGATATACCAGAAATGTTTGAAGCTACTGACTGAATGAAAGGAGCTGGCATCTCACTCTCTTTGAATCTTCTTTATCATGCTAAGAGGAGCAGGAAAAAGCAAAAAATTTCAGAATTGCACCTTGCAATGCGGAGAAATTACTGTTTGTGCATTTACAATATTCATTGATTTTTTCCATTGAAAAACATCATGTTATTCATATACCAGAAATGTTTGAAGCTACTGACTGAATGAAAGGAGCTGGCATCTCAATCTCTTTGAATCTTCTTTATCATGCTAAGAGGAGCAGGAAAAAGCAAAAAACTTCAGAATTGCACCTTGCAATGTGGAGAAATTACTGTTTGTGCATTTACAATATTCATTGATTTTTACCATTGAAAAACGTCCAGAAATGATTGTAGCTACTGACTGAATGAAAGTAGCTGGCATCTCACTCTCTTTGAATCTTGTTTATCATGCTAAGAGGAGCAGGAAAAAGCAAAAAATTTCAGACTTGCACCTTGCAATGCGGAGAAATTACTGTTTGTGCATTTACAATATTCATTGATTTTTGCCATTGAAAAACATCATGTTATTCATATACCAGAAATGTTTGAAGCTACTGACTGAATGAAAGGAGCTGGCATCTCACTCTCTTTGAGTCTTCTTTATCATGCTAAGAGGAGCAGGAAAAAGCAAAAAATTTCAGAATTGCACCTTGCAATGCGGAGAAATTACTGTTTGTGCATTTACAATATTCATTGATTTTTGCCATTGAAAAACATCATGTTATTCATATACCAGAAATGTTTGAAGCTACTGACTGAATGAAAGGAGCTGACATCTCACTCTCTTTGAATCTTCTTCATCATGCTAAGAGGAGCAGGAAAAAGCAAAAAATTTCAGAATTGCACCTTGCAATGCGGAGAAATTACTGTTTGTGCATTTACAATATTCATTGATTTTTGCCATTGAAAAACGTCCAGAAATGATTGAAGCTACTGACTGAATGAAAGGAGCTGGCATCTCACTCTCTTTGAATCATGCTAAGAGGAGCAGGAAAAAGTAAAAAATTTCAGAATTGCACCTTGCAATGCGGAGAAATTACTGTTTGTGCATTTACAATATTCATTGATTTTTGCCATTGAAAAACATCATGTTATTCATATACCAGAAATGTTTGAAGCTACTGACTGAATGAAAGGAGCTGGCATCTCACTCTCTTTGAATCTTCTTTATCATGCTAAGAGGAGCAGGAAAAAGCAAAAAATTTTAGAATTGCACCTTGCAATGTGGAGAAATTACTGTTTGTGCATTTACAATATTCATTGATTTTTACCATTGAAAAACGTCCAGAAATGATTGAAGCTACTGACTGAATGAAAGTAGCTGGCATCTCACTCTCTTTGAATCTTCTTTATCATGCTAAGAGGAGCAGGAAAAAGCAAAAAATTTCAGACTTGCACCTTGCAATGCGGAGAAATTACTGTTTGTGCATTTACAATATTCATTGATTTTTGCCATTGAAAAACATCATGTTATTCATATACCAGAAATGTTTGAAGCTACTGACTGAATGAAAGGAGCTGGCATCTCACTCTCTTTGAATCTTCTTTATCATGCTAAGAGGAGCAGGAAAAAGCAAAAAATTTCAGAATTGCACCTTGCAATGCGGAGAAATTACTGTTTGTGCATTTACAATATTCATTGATTTTTGCCATTGAAAAACGTCCAGAAATGATTGAAGGTACTGACTGAATGAAAGGAGCTGGCATCTCACTCTCTTTGAATCTTCTTTATCATGCTAAGAGGAGCAGGAAAAAGCAAAAAATTTCAGAATTGCACCTTGCAATGCGGAGAAATTACTGTTTGTGCATTTACAATATTCATTGATTTTTGCCATTGAAAAACGTCCAGAAATGATTGAAGCTACTGACTGAATGAAAGGAGCTGGCATCTCACTCTCTTTGAATCTTCTTTATCATGCTAAGAGGAGCAGGAAAAAGCAAAAAATTTCAGAATTGCACATTGCAATGCGGAGAAATTACTGTTTGTGCATTTACAATATTCATTGATTTTTGCCATTGAAAAACATCCAGAAATGATTGAAGCTACTGACTGAATGAAAGGAGCTGGCATCTCACTCTCTTTGAATCTTCTTTATCATGCTAAGAGGAGCAGGAAAAAGCAAAAAATTTCAGAATTGCACCTTGCAATGCGGAGAAATTACTGTTTGTGCATTTACAATATTCATTGATTTTTGCCATTGAAAAACATCATGTTATTCATATACCAGAAATGTTTGAAGCTACTGACTGAATGAAAGGAGCTGGCATCTCACTCTCTTTGAATCTTCTTTATCATGCTAAGAGGAGCAGGAAAAAGCAAAAAATTTCAGAATTGCACCTTGCAATGTGGAGAAATTACTGTTTGTGCATTTACAATATTCATTGATTTTTACCATTGAAAAACGTCCAGAAATGATTGAAGCTACTGACTGAATGAAAGTAGCTGGCATCTCACTCTCTTTGAATCTTCTTTACCATGCTAAGAGGAGCAGGAAAAAGCAAAAAATTTCAGACTTGCACCTTGCAATGCGGAGAAATTACTGTTTGTGCATTTACAATATTCATTGATTTTTGCCATTGAAAAACATCATGTTATTCATATACCAGAAATGTTTGAAGCTACTGACTGAATGAAAGGAGCTGGCATCTCACTCTCTTTGAATCTTCTTTATCATGCTAAGAGGAGCAGGAAAAAGCAAAAAATTTCAGAATTGCACCTTGCAATGCGGAGAAATTACTGTTTGTGCATTTACAATATTCATTGATTTTTGCCATTGAAAAACATCATGTTATTCATATACCAGAAATGTTTGAAGCTACTGACTGAATGAAAGGAGCTGGCATCTCACTCTCTTTGAATCTTCTTTATCATGCTAAGAGGAGCAGAAAAAAGCAAAAAATTTCAGACTTGCACCTTGCAATGCGGAGAAATTACTGTTTGTGCATTTACAATATTCATTGATTTTTGCCATTGAAAAACATCATGTTATTCATATACCAGAAATGTTTGAAGCTACTGACTGAATGAAAGGAGCTGGCATCTCACTCTCTTTGAATCTTCTTTATCATGCTAAGAGGAGCAGGAAAAAGCAAAAAATTTCAGAATTGCACCTTGCAATGCGGAGAAATTACTGTTTGTGCATTTACAATATTCATTGATTTTTGCCATTGAAAAACGTCCAGAAATGATTGAAGGTACTGACTGAATGAAAGGAGCTGGCATCTCACTCTCTTTGAATCTTCTTTATCATGCTAAGAGGAGCAGGAAAAAGCAAAAAGTTTCAGAATTGCAACTTGCAATGCGGAGAAATTACTGTTTGTGCATTTACAATATTCATTGATTTTTGCCATTGAAAAACGTCCAGAAATGATTGAAGCTACTGACTGAATGAAAGGAGCTGGCATCTCACTCTCTTTGAATCTTCTTTATCATGCTAAGTGGAGCAGGAAAAAGCAAAAAATTTCAGAATTGCACCTTGCAATGCGGAGAAATTACAGTTTGTGCATTTACAATATTCATTGATTTTTGCCATTGAAAAACGTCCAGAAATGATTGAAGCTACTGACTGAATGAAAGGAGCTGGCATCTCACTCTCTTTGAATCTTCTTTATCATGCTAAGAGGAGCAGGAAAAAGCAAAAAATTTCAGAATTGCACCTTGCAATGCGGAGAAATTACTGTTTGTGCATTTACAATATTCGTTGATTTTTGCCATTGAAAAACGTCCAGAAATGATTGAAGCTACTGACTGAATGAAAGGAGCTGGCATCTCACTCTCTTTGAATCTTCTTTATCATGCTAAGAGGAGCAGGAAAAAGCAAAAAATTTCAGAATTGCACCTTGCAATGCGGAGAAATTACAGTTTGTGCATTTACAATATTCATTGATTTTTGCCATTGAAAAACGTCCAGAAATGATTGAAGCTACTGACTGAATGAAAGGAGCTGGCATCTCACTCTCTTTGAATCTTCTTTATCATGCTAAGAGGAGCAGGAAAAAGCAAAAAATTTCAGAATTGCACCTTGCAATGCGGAGAATTTACTGTTTGTGCATTTACAATATTCATTGATTTTTGCCATTGAAAAACATGTTATTCATATACCAGAAATGTTTGAAGCTCCTGACTGAATGAAAGGAGCTGGCACCTCACTCTCTTTGAATCTTCTTTATCATGCTAAGAGGAGCAGGAAAAAGCAAAAAATTTCAGAATTGCACCTTGCAATGCGGAGAAATTACTGTTTGTGCATTTACAATATTCATTGATTTTTGCCATTGAAAAACGTCCAGAAATGATTGAAGCTACTGACTGAATGAAAGGAGCTGGCATCTCACTCTCTTTGAATCTTCTTTATCATGCTAAGAGGAGCAGGAAAAAGCAAAAAATTTCAGAATTGCACCTTGCAATGCGGAGAAATTACTGTTTGTGCATTTACAATATTCATTGATTTTTGCCATTGAAAAATGTCCAGAAATGATTGAAGCTACTGACTGAATGAAAGGAGCTGGCATCTCACTCTCTTTGAATCTTCTTTATCATGCTAAGAGGAGCAGGAAAAAGCAAAAAATTTCAGAATTGCGCCTTGCAATGCGGAGAAATTACTGTTTGTGCATTTACAAAATTCATTGATTTTTGCCATTGAAAAACATCATGTTATTCATATACCAGAAATGATTGAAGCTACTGACTGAAGGAAAGGAGCTGGCATCTCACTCTCTTTGAATCTTCTTTATCATGCTAAGAGGAGCAGGAAAAAGCAAAAAATTTCAGAATTGCACCTTGCAATGCGGAGAATTTACTGTTTGTGCATTTACAATATTCATTGATTTTTGCCATTGAAAAACGTCCAGAAATGATTGAAGCTACTGACTGAATGAAAGGAGCTGGCATCTCACTCTCTTTGAATCTTCTTTATCATGCTAAGAGGAGCAGGAAAAAGCAAAAAATTTCAGAATTGCACCTTGCAATGCGGAGAAATTACAGTTTGTGCATTTACAATATTCATTGATTTTTGCCATTGAAAAACGTCCAGAAATGATTGAAGCTACTGACTGAATGAAAGGAGCTGGCATCTCACTCTCTTTGAATCTTCTTTATCATGCTAAGAGGAGCAGGAAAAAGCAAAAAATTTCAGAATTGCACCTTGCAATGCGGAGAAATTACTGTTTGTGCATTTACAATATTCGTTGATTTTTGCCATTGAAAAACGTCCAGAAATGATTGAAGCTACTGACTGAATGAAAGGAGCTGGCATCTCACTCTCTTTGAATCTTCTTTATCATGCTAAGAGGAGCAGGAAAAAGCAAAAAATTTCAGAATTGCACCTTGCAATGCGGAGAAATTACTGTTTGTGCATTTACAATATTCATTGATTTTTGCCATTGAAAAACATCATGTTATTCATATACCAGAAATGTTTGAAGCTACTGACTGAATGAAAGGAGCTGGCATCTCACTCTCTTTGAATCTTCTTTATCATGCTAAGAGGAGCAGGAAAAAGCAAAAAATTTCAGAATTGCACCTTGCAATGCGGAGAAATTACTGTTTGTGCATTTACAATATTCATTGATTTTTGCCATTGAAAAACATAATGTTATTCATATACCAGAAATGTTTGAAGCTACTGACTGAATGAAAGGAGCTGGCATCTTAATCTCTTTGAATCTTCTTTATCATGCTAAGAGGAGCATGAAAAAGCAAAAAATTTCAGAATTGCACCTTGCAATGTGGAGAAATTACTGTTTGTGCATTTACAATATTCATTGATTTTTACCATTGAAAAACGTCCAGAAATGATTGAAGCTACTGACTGAATGAAAGTAGCTGGCATCTCACTCTCTTTGAATCTTCTTTATCATGCTAAGAGGAGCAGGAAAAAGCAAAAAATTTCAGACTTGCACCTTGCAATGCGGAGAAATTACTGTTTGTGCATTTACAATATTCATTGATTTTTGCCATTGAAAAACATCATGTTATTCATATACCAGAAATGTTTGAAGCTACTGACTGAATGAAAGGAGCTGGCATCTCACTCTCTTTGAATCTTCTTTATCATGCTAAGAGGAGCAGAAAAAAGCAAAAAATTTCAGACTTGCACCTTGCAATGCGGAGAAATTACTGTTTGTGCATTTACAATATTCATTGATTTTTGCCATTGAAAAACATCATGTTATTCATATACCAGAAATGTTTGAAGCTACTGACTGAATGAAAGGAGCTGGCATCTCAATCTCTTTGAATCTTCTTTATCATGCTAAGAGGAGCATGAAAAAGCAAAAAATTTCAGAATTGCACCTTGCAATGTGGAGAAATTACTGTTTGTGCATTTACAATATTCATTGATTTTTGCCATTGAAAAACGTCCAGAAATGATTGAAGCTACTGACTGAATGAAAGGAGCTGGCATCTCACTCTCTTTGAATCTTCTTTATCATGCTAAGAGGAGCAGGAAAAAGCAAAAAATTTCAGAATTGCACCTTGCAATGCGGAGAATTTACTGTTTGTGCATTTACAATATTCATTGATTTTTGCCATTGAAAAACATGTTATTCATATACCAGAAATGTTTGAAGCTCCTGACTGAATGAAAGGAGCTGGCACCTCACTCTCTTTGAATCTTCTTTATCATGCTAAGAGGAGCAGGAAAAAGCAAAAAATTTCAGAATTGCACCTTGCAATGCGGAGAAATTACTGTTTGTGCATTTACAATATTCATTGATTTTTGCCATTGAAAAACGTCCAGAAATGATTGAAGCTACTGACTGAATGAAAGGAGCTGGCATCTCACTCTCTTTGAATCTTCTTTATCATGCTAAGAGGAGCAGGAAAAAGCAAAAAATTTCAGAATTGCACCTTGCAATGCGGAGAAATTACTGTTTGTGCATTTACAATATTCATTGATTTTTGCCATTGAAAAATGTCCAGAAATGATTGAAGCTACTGACTGAATGAAAGGAGCTGGCATCTCACTCTCTTTGAATCTTCTTTATCATGCTAAGAGGAGCAGGAAAAAGCAAAAAATTTCAGAATTGCGCCTTGCAATGCGGAGAAATTACTGTTTGTGCATTTACAAAATTCATTGATTTTTGCCATTGAAAAACATCATGTTATTCATATACCAGAAATGATTGAAGCTACTGACTGAAGGAAAGGAGCTGGCATCTCACTCTCTTTGAATCTTCTTTATCATGCTAAGAGGAGCAGGAAAAAGCAAAAAATTTCAGAATTGCACCTTGCAATGCGGAGAATTTACTGTTTGTGCATTTACAATATTCATTGATTTTTGCCATTGAAAAACGTCCAGAAATGATTGAAGCTACTGACTGAATGAAAGGAGCTGGCATCTCACTCTCTTTGAATCTTCTTTATCATGCTAAGAGGAGCAGGAAAAAGCAAAAAATTTCAGAATTGCACCTTGCAATGCGGAGAAATTACAGTTTGTGCATTTACAATATTCATTGATTTTTGCCATTGAAAAACGTCCAGAAATGATTGAAGCTACTGACTGAATGAAAGGAGCTGGCATCTCACTCTCTTTGAATCTTCTTTATCATGCTAAGAGGAGCAGGAAAAAGCAAAAAATTTCAGAATTGCACCTTGCAATGCGGAGAAATTACTGTTTGTGCATTTACAATATTCGTTGATTTTTGCCATTGAAAAACGTCCAGAAATGATTGAAGCTACTGACTGAATGAAAGGAGCTGGCATCTCACTCTCTTTGAATCTTCTTTATCATGCTAAGAGGAGCAGGAAAAAGCAAAAAATTTCAGAATTGCACCTTGCAATGCGGAGAAATTACTGTTTGTGCATTTACAATATTCATTGATTTTTGCCATTGAAAAACATCATGTTATTCATATACCAGAAATGTTTGAAGCTACTGACTGAATGAAAGGAGCTGGCATCTCACTCTCTTTGAATCTTCTTTATCATGCTAAGAGGAGCAGGAAAAAGCAAAAAATTTCAGAATTGCACCTTGCAATGCGGAGAAATTACTGTTTGTGCATTTACAATATTCATTGATTTTTGCCATTGAAAAACATAATGTTATTCATATACCAGAAATGTTTGAAGCTACTGACTGAATGAAAGGAGCTGGCATCTCAATCTCTTTGAATCTTCTTTATCATGCTAAGAGGAGCATGAAAAAGCAAAAAATTTCAGAATTGCACCTTGCAATGTGGAGAAATTACTGTTTGTGCATTTACAATATTCATTGATTTTTACCATTGAAAAACGTCCAGAAATGATTGAAGCTACTGACTGAATGAAAGTAGCTGGCATCTCACTCTCTTTGAATCTTCTTTATCATGCTAAGAGGAGCAGGAAAAAGCAAAAAATTTCAGACTTGCACCTTGCAATGCGGAGAAATTACTGTTTGTGCATTTACAATATTCATTGATTTTTGCCATTGAAAAACATCATGTTATTCATATACCAGAAATGTTTGAAGCTACTGACTGAATGAAAGGAGCTGGCATCTCACTCTCTTTGAATCTTCTTTATCATGCTAAGAGGAGCAGAAAAAAGCAAAAAATTTCAGACTTGCACCTTGCAATGCGGAGAAATTATTGTTTGTGCATTTACAATATTCATTGATTTTTGCCATTGAAAAACATCATGTTATTCATATACCAGAAATGTTTGAAGCTACTGACTGAATGAAAGGAGCTGGCATCTCAATCTCTTTGAATCTTCTTTATCATGCTAAGAGGAGCATGAAAAAGCAAAAAATTTCAGAATTGCACCTTGCAATGTGGAGAAATTACTGTTTGTGCATTTACAATATTCATTGATTTTTGCCATTGAAAAACGTCCAGAAATGATTGAAGCTACTGACTGAATGAAAGGAGCTGGCATCTCACTCTCTTTGAATCTTCTTTATCATGCTAAGAGGAGCAGGAAAAAGCAAAAAATTTCAGAATTGCACCTTGCAATGCGGAGAATTTACTGTTTGTGCATTTACAATATTCATTGATTTTTGCCATTGAAAAACATGTTATTCATATACCAGAAATGTTTGAAGCTCCTGACTGAATGAAAGGAGCTGGCACCTCACTCTCTTTGAATCTTCTTTATCATGCTAAGAGGAGCAGGAAAAAGCAAAAAATTTCAGAATTGCACCTTGCAATGCGGAGAAATTACTGTTTGTGCATTTACAATATTCATTGATTTTTGCCATTGAAAAACGTCCAGAAATGATTGAAGCTACTGACTGAATGAAAGGAGCTGGCATCTCACTCTCTTTGAATCTTCTTTATCATGCTAAGAGGAGCAGGAAAAAGCAAAAAATTTCAGAATTGCACCTTGCAATGCGGAGAAATTACTGTTTGTGCATTTACAATATTCATTGATTTTTGCCATTGAAAAATGTCCAGAAATGATTGAAGCTACTGACTGAATGAAAGGAGCTGGCATCTCACTCTCTTTGAATCTTCTTTATCATGCTAAGAGGAGCAGGAAAAAGCAAAAAATTTCAGAATTGCGCCTTGCAATGCGGAGAAATTACTGTTTGTGCATTTACAATATTCATTGATTTTTGCCATTGAAAAACATCATGTTATTCATATACCAGAAATGATTGAAGCTACTGACTGAAGGAAAGGAGCTGGCATCTCACTCTATTTGAATCTTCTTTATCATGCTAAGAGGAGCAGGAAAAAGCAAAAAATTTCAGAATTGCACCTTGCAATGCGGAGAATTTACTGTTTGTGCATTTACAATATTCATTGATTTTTGCCATTGAAAAACGTCCAGAAATGATTGAAGCTACTGACTGAATGAAAGGAGCTGGCATCTCACTCTCTTTGAATCTTCTTTATCATGCTAAGAGGAGCAGGAAAAAGCAAAAAATTTCAGAATTGCACCTTGCAATGCGGAGAAATTACAGTTTGTGCATTTACAATATTCATTGATTTTTGCCATTGAAAAACGTCCAGAAATGATTGAAGCTACTGACTGAATGAAAGGAGCTGGCATCTCACTCTCTTTGAATCTTCTTTATCATGCTAAGAGGAGCAGGAAAAAGCAAAAAATTTCAGAATTGCACCTTGCAATGCGGAGAAATTACTGTTTGTGCATTTACAATATTCGTTGATTTTTGCCATTGAAAAACGTCCAGAAATGATTGAAGCTACTGACTGAATGAAAGGAGCTGGCATCTCACTCTCTTTGAATCTTCTTTATCATGCTAAGAGGAGCAGGAAAAAGCAAAAAATTTCAGAATTGCACCTTGCAATGCGGAGAAATTACTGTTTGTGCATTTACAATATTCATTGATTTTTGCCATTGAAAAACATCATGTTATTCATATACCAGAAATGTTTGAAGCTACTGACTGAATGAAAGGAGCTGGCATCTCACTCTCTTTGAATCCTCTTTATCATGCTAAGAGGAGCAGGAAAAAGCAAAAAATTTCAGAATTGCACCTTGCAATGCGGAGAAATTACTGTTTGTGCATTTACAATATTCATTGATTTTTGCCATTGAAAAACATAATGTTATTCATATACCAGAAATGTTTGAAGCTACTGACTGAATGAAAGGAGCTGGCATCTCAATCTCTTTGAATCTTCTTTATCATGCTAAGAGGAGCATGAAAAAGCAAAAAATTTCAGAATTGCACCTTGCAATGTGGAGAAATTACTGTTTGTGCATTTACAATATTCATTGATTTTTACCATTGAAAAACGTCCAGAAATGATTGAAGCTACTGACTGAATGAAAGTAGCTGGCATCTCACTCTCTTTGAATCTTCTTTATCATGCTAAGAGGAGCAGGAAAAAGCAAAAAATTTCAGACTTGCACCTTGCAATGCGGAGAAATTACTGTTTGTGCATTTACAATATTCATTGATTTTTGCCATTGAAAAACATCATGTTATTCATATACCAGAAATGTTTGAAGCTACTGACTGAATGAAAGGAGCTGGCATCTCACTCTCTTTGAATCTTCTTTATCATGCTAAGAGGAGCAGGAAAAAGCAAAAAATTTCAGAATTGCACCTTGCAATGCGGAGAAATTACTGTTTGTGCATTTACAATATTCATTGATTTTTGCCATTGAAAAACGTCCAGAAATGATTGAAGGTACTGACTGAATGAAAGGAGCTGGCATCTCACTCTCTTTGAATCTTCTTTATCATGCTAAGAGGAGCAGGAAAAAGCAAAAAATTTCAGAATTGCAACTTGCAATGCGGAGAAATTACTGTTTGTGCATTTACAATATTCATTGATTTTTGCCATTGAAAAACGTCCAGAAATGATTGAAGCTACTGACTGAATGAAAGGAGCTGGCATCTCACTCTCTTTGAATCTTCTTTATCATGCTAAGTGGAGCAGGAAAAAGCAAAAAATTTCAGAATTGCACCTTGCAATGCGGAGAAATTACAGTTTGTGCATTTACAATATTCATTGATTTTTGCCATTGAAAAACATGTTATTCATATACCAGAAATGTTTGAAGCTCCTGACTGAATGAAAGGAGCTGGCACCTCACTCTCTTTGAATCTTCTTTATCATGCTAAGAGGAGCAGGAAAAAGCAAAAAATTTCAGAATTGCACCTTGCAATGCGGAGAAATTACAGTTTGTGCATTTACAATATTCATTGATTTTTGCCATTGAAAAACGTCCAGAAATGATTGAAGCTACTGACTGAAGGAAAGGAGCTGGCATCTCACTCTCTTTGAATCTTCTTTATCATGCTAAGAGGAGCAGGAAAAAGCAAAAAATTTCAGAATTGCACCTTGCAATGCGGAGAATTTACTGTTTGTGCATTTACAATATTCATTGATTTTTGCCATTGAAAAACGTCCAGAAATGATTGAAGCTACTGACTGAATGAAAGGAGCTGGCATCTCACTCTCTTTGAATCTTCTTTATCATGCTAAGAGGAGCAGGAAAAAGCAAAAAATTTCAGAATTGCACCTTGCAATGCGGAGAAATTACAGTTTGTGCATTTACAATATTCATTGATTTTTGCCATTGAAAAACGTCCAGAAATGATTGAAGCTACTGACTGAATGAAAGGAGCTGGCATCTCACTCTCTTTGAATCTTCTTTATCATGCTAAGAGGAGCAGGAAAAAGCAAAAAATTTCAGAATTGCACCTTGCAATGCGGAGAAATTACTGTTTGTGCATTTACAATATTCGTTGATTTTTGCCATTGAAAAACGTCCAGAAATGATTGAAGCTACTGACTGAATGAAAGGAGCTGGCATCTCACTCTCTTTGAATCTTCTTTATCATGCTAAGAGGAGCAGGAAAAAGCAAAAAATTTCAGAATTGCACCTTGCAATGCGGAGAAATTACTGTTTGTGCATTTACAATATTCATTGATTTTTGCCATTGAAAAACATCATGTTATTCATATACCAGAAATGTTTGAAGCTACTGACTGAATGAAAGGAGCTGGCATCTCACTCTCTTTGAATCTTCTTTATCATGCTAAGAGGAGCAGGAAAAAGCAAAAAATTTCAGAATTGCACCTTGCAATGCGGAGAAATTACTGTTTGTGCATTTACAATATTCATTGATTTTTGCCATTGAAAAACATAATGTTATTCATATACCAGAAATGTTTGAAGCTACTGACTGAATGAAAGGAGCTGGCATCTCAATCTCTTTGAATCTTCTTTATCATGCTAAGAGGAGCATGAAAAAGCAAAAAATTTCAGAATTGCACCTTGCAATGTGGAGAAATTACTGTTTGTGCATTTACAATATTCATTGATTTTTACCATTGAAAAACGTCCAGAAATGATTGAAGCTACTGACTGAATGAAAGTAGCTGGCATCTCACTCTCTTTGAATCTTCTTTATCATGCTAAGAGGAGCAGGAAAAAGCAAAAAATTTCAGACTTGCACCTTGCAATGCGGAGAAATTACTGTTTGTGCATTTACAATATTCATTGATTTTTGCCATTGAAAAACATCATGTTATTCATATACCAGAAATGTTTGAAGCTACTGACTGAATGAAAGGAGCTGGCATCTCACTCTCTTTGAATCTTCTTTATCATGCTAAGAGGAGCAGGAAAAAGCAAAAAATTTCAGAATTGCACCTTGCAATGCGGAGAAATTACTGTTTGTGCATTTACAATATTCATTGATTTTTGCCATTGAAAAACATCATGTTATTCATATACCAGAAATGTTTGAAGCTACTGACTGAATGAAAGGAGCTGGCATCTCACTCTCTTTGAATCTTCTTTATCATGCTAAGAGGAGCAGGAAAAAGCAAAAAATTTCAGAATTGCACCTTGCAATGCGGAGAAATTACTGTTTGTGCATTTACAATATTCATTGATTTTTGCCATTGAAAAACATCATGTTATTCATATACCAGAAATGTTTGAAGCTACTGACTGAATGAAAGGAGCTGGCATCTCAATCTCTTTGAATCTTCTTTATCATGCTAAGAGGAGCATGAAAAAGCAAAAAATTTCAGAATTGCACCTTGCAATGTGGAGAAATTACTGTTTGTGCATTTACAATATTCATTGATTTTGCCATTGAAAAACGTCCAGAAATGATTGAAGCTACTGACTGAATGAAAGGAGCTGGCATCTCACTCTCTTTGAATCTTCTTTATCATGCTAAGAGGAGCAGGAAAAAGCAAAAAATTTCAGAATTGCACCTTGCAATGCGGAGAATTTACTGTTTGTGCATTTACAATATTCATTGATTTTTGCCATTGAAAAACATCATGTTATTCATATACCAGAAATGTTTGAAGCTACTGACTGAATGAAAGGAGCTGGCATCTCAATCTCTTTGAATCTTCTTTATCATGCTAAGAGGAGCATGAAAAAGCAAAAAATTTCAGAATTGCACCTTGCAATGTGGAGAAATTACTGTTTGTGCATTTACAATATTCATTGATTTTGCCATTGAAAAACGTCCAGAAATGATTGAAGCTACTGACTGAATGAAAGGAGCTGGCATCTCACTCTCTTTGAATCTTCTTTATCATGCTAAGAGGAGCAGGAAAAAGCAAAAAATTTCAGAATTGCACCTTGCAATGCGGAGAATTTACTGTTTGTGCATTTACAATATTCATTGATTTTTGCCATTGAAAAACATGTTATTCATATACCAGAAATGTTTGAAGCTCCTGACTGAATGAAAGGAGCTGGCACCTCACTCTCTTTGAATCTTCTTTATCATGCTAAGAGGAGCAGGAAAAAGCAAAAAATTTCAGAATTGCACCTTGCAATGCGGAGAAATTACTGTTTGTGCATTTACAATATTCATTGATTTTTGCCATTGAAAAACGTCCAGAAATGATTGAAGCTACTGACTGAATGAAAGGAGCTGGCATCTCACTCTCTTTGAATCTTCTTTATCATGCTAAGAGGAGCAGGAAAAAGCAAAAAATTTCAGAATTGCACCTTGCAATGCGGAGAAATTACTGTTTGTGCATTTACAATATTCATTGATTTTTGCCATTGAAAAATGTCCAGAAATGATTGAAGCTACTGACTGAATGAAAGGAGCTGGCATCTCACTCTCTTTGAATCTTCTTTATCATGCTAAGAGGAGCAGGAAAAAGCAAAAAATTTCAGAATTGCGCCTTGCAATGCGGAGAAATTACTGATTGTGCATTTACAATATTCATTGATTTTTGCCATTGAAAAACATCATGTTATTCATATACCAGAAATGATTGAAGCTACTGACTGAAGGAAAGGAGCTGGCATCTCACTCTCTTTGAATCTTCTTTATCATGCTAAGAGGAGCAGGAAAAAGCAAAAAATTTCAGAATTGCACCTTGCAATGCGGAGAATTTACTGTTTGTGCATTTACAATATTCATTGATTTTTGCCATTGAAAAACGTCCAGAAATGATTGAAGCTACTGACTGAATGAAAGGAGCTGGCATCTCACTCTCTTTGAATCTTCTTTATCATGCTAAGAGGAGCAGGAAAAAGCAAAAAATTTCAGAATTGCACCTTGCAATGCGGAGAAATTACAGTTTGTGCATTTACAATATTCATTGATTTTTGCCATTGAAAAACGTCCAGAAATGATTGAAGCTACTGACTGAATGAAAGGAGCTGGCATCTCACTCTCTTTGAATCTTCTTTATCATGCTAAGAGGAGCAGGAAAAAGCAAAAAATTTCAGAATTGCACCTTGCAATGCGGAGAAATTACTGTTTGTGCATTTACAATATTCGTTGATTTTTGCCATTGAAAAACGTCCAGAAATGATTGAAGCTACTGACTGAATGAAAGGAGCTGGCATCTCACTCTCTTTGAATCTTCTTTATCATGCTAAGAGGAGCAGGAAAAAGCAAAAAATTTCAGAATTGCACCTTGCAATGCGGAGAAAATACTGTTTGTGCATTTACAATATTCATTGATTTTTGCCATTGAAAAACATCATGTTATTCATATACCAGAAATGTTTGAAGCTACTGACTGAATGAAAGGAGCTGGCATCTCACTCTCTTTGAATCTTCTTTATCATGCTAAGAGGAGCAGGAAAAAGCAAAAAATTTCAGAATTGCACCTTGCAATGCGGAGAAATTACTGTTTGTGCATTTACAATATTCATTGATTTTTGCCATTGAAAAACATAATGTTATTCATATACCAGAAATGTTTGAAGCTACTGACTGAATGAAAGGAGCTGGCATCTCAATCTCTTTGAATCTTCTTTATCATGCTAAGAGGAGCATGAAAAAGCAAAAAATTTCAGAATTGCACCTTGCAATGTGGAGAAATTACTGTTTGTGCATTTACAATATTCATTGATTTTTACCATTGAAAAACGTCCAGAAATGATTGAAGCTACTGACTGAATGAAAGTAGCTGGCATCTCACTCTCTTTGAATCTTCTTTATCATGCTAAGAGGAGCAGGAAAAAGCAAAAAATTTCAGACTTGCACCTTGCAATGCGGAGAAATTACTGTTTGTGCATTTACAATATTCATTGATTTTTGCCATTGAAAAACATCATGTTATTCATATACCAGAAATGTTTGAAGCTACTGACTGAATGAAAGGAGCTGGCATCTCACTCTCTTTGAATCTTCTTTATCATGCTAAGAGGAGCAGGAAAAAGCAAAAAATTTCAGAATTGCACCTTGCAATGCGGAGAAATTACTGTTTGTGCATTTACAATATTCATTGATTTTTGCCATTGAAAAACGTCCAGAAATGATTGAAGGTACTGACTGAATGAAAGGAGCTGGCATCTCACTCTCTTTGAATCTTCTTTATCATGCTAAGAGGAGCAGGAAAAAGCAAAAAATTTCAGAATTGCAACTTGCAATGCGGAGAAATTACTGTTTGTGCATTTACAATATTCATTGATTTTTGCCATTGAAAAACGTCCAGAAATGATTGAAGCTACTGACTGAATGAAAGGAGCTGGCATCTCACTCTCTTTGAATCTTCTTTATCATGCTAAGTGGAGCAGGAAAAAGCAAAAAATTTCAGAATTGCACCTTGCAATGCGGAGAAATTACAGTTTGTGCATTTACAATATTCATTGATTTTTGCCATTGAAAAACATGTTATTCATATACCAGAAATGTTTGAAGCTCCTGACTGAATGAAAGGAGCTGGCACCTCACTCTCTTTGAATCTTCTTTATCATGCTAAGAGGAGCAGGAAAAAGCAAAAAATTTCAGAATTGCACCTTGCAATGCGGAGAAATTACTGTTTGTGCATTTACAATATTCATTGATTTTTGCCATTGAAAAACGTCCAGAAATGATTGAAGCTACTGACTGAATGAAATGAGCTGGCATCTCACTCTCTTTGAATCTTCTTTATCATGCTAAGAGGAGCAGGAAAAAGCAAAAAATTTCAGAATTGCACCTTGCAATGCGGAGAAATTACTGTTTGTGCATTTACAATATTCATTGATTTTTGCCATTGAAAAATGTCCAGAAATGATTGAAGCTACTGACTGAATGAAAGGAGCTGGCATCTCACTCTCTTTGAATCTTCTTTATCATGCTAAGAGGAGCAGGAAAAAGCAAAAAATTTCAGAATTGCGCCTTGCAATGCGGAGAAATTACTGTTTGTGCATTTACAAAATTCATTGATTTTTGCCATTGAAAAACATCATGTTATTCATATACCAGAAATGATTGAAGCTACTGACTGAAGGAAAGGAGCTGGCATCTCACTCTCTTTGAATCTTCTTTATCATGCTAAGAGGAGCAGGAAAAAGCAAAAAATTTCAGAATTGCACCTTGCAATGCGGAGAATTTACTGTTTGTGCATTTACAATATTCATTGATTTTTGCCATTGAAAAACGTCCAGAAATGATTGAAGCTACTGACTGAATGAAAGGAGCTGGCATCTCACTCTCTTTGAATCTTCTTTATCATGCTAAGAGGAGCAGGAAAAAGCAAAAAATTTCAGAATTGCACCTTGCAATGCGGAGAAATTACAGTTTGTGCATTTACAATATTCATTGATTTTTGCCATTGAAAAACGTCCAGAAATGATTGAAGCTACTGACTGAATGAAAGGAGCTGGCATCTCGCTCTCTTTGAATCTTCTTTATCATGCTAAGAGGAGCAGGAAAAAGCAAAAAATTTCAGAATTGCACCTTGCAATGCGGAGAAATTACTGTTTGTGCATTTACAATATTCGTTGATTTTTGCCATTGAAAAACGTCCAGAAATGATTGAAGCTACTGACTGAATGAAAGGAGCTGGCATCTCACTCTCTTTGAATCTTCTTTATCATGCTAAGAGGAGCAGGAAAAAGCAAAAAATTTCAGAATTGCACCTTGCAATGCGGAGAAATTACAGTTTGTGCATTTACAATATTCATTGATTTTTGCCATTGAAAAACGTCCAGAAATGATTGAAGCTACTGACTGAATGAAAGGAGCTGGCATCTCACTCTCTTTGAATCTTCTTTATCATGCTAAGAGGAGCAGGAAAAAGCAAAAAATTTCAGAATTGCACCTTGCAATGCGGAGAAATTACTGTTTGTGCATTTACAATATTCATTGATTTTTGCCATTGAAAAACATGTTATTCATATACCAGAAATGTTTGAAGCTCCTGACTGAATGAAAGGAGCTGGCACCTCACTCTCTTTGAATCTTCTTTATCATGCTAAGAGGAGCAGGAAAAAGCAAAAAATTTCAGAATTGCACCTTGCAATGCGGAGAAATTACTGTTTGTGCATTTACAATATTCATTGATTTTTGCCATTAAAAAACGTCCAGAAATGATTGTAGCTACTGACTGAATGAAAGGAGCTGGCATCTCACTCTCTTTGAATCTTCTTTATCATGCTAAGAGGAGCAGGAAAAAGCAAAAAATTTCAGAATTGCACCTTGCAATGCGGAGAAATTACTGTTTGTGCATTTACAATATTCATTGACTTTTGCCATTGAAAAATGTCCAGAAATGATTGAAGCTACTGACTGAATGAAAGGAGCTGGCATCTCACTCTCTTTGAATCTTCTTTATCATGCTAAGAGGAGCAGGAAAAAGCAAAAAATTTCAGAATTGCGCCTTGCAATGCGGAGAAATTACTGTTTGTGCATTTACAAAATTCATTGATTTTTGCCATTGAAAAACATCATGTTATTCATATACCAGAAATGATTGAAGCTACTGACTGAAGGAAAGGAGCTGGCATCTCACTCTCTTTGAATCTTCTTTATCATGCTAAGAGGAGCAGGAAAAAGCAAAAAATTTCAGAATTGCACCTTGCAATGCGGAGAAATTACTGTTTGTGCATTTACAATATTCATTGATTTTTGCCATTGAAAAACATCATGTTATTCATATACCAGAAATGATTGAAGCTACTGACTGAATGAAAGGAGCTGGCATCTCACTCTCTTTGAATCTTCTTTATCATGCTAAGAGGAGCAGGAAAAAGCAAAAAATTTCAGAATTGCACCTTGCAATGCGGAGAAATTACAGTTTGTGCATTTACAATATTCATTGATTTTTGCCATTGAAAAACGTCCAGAAATGATTGAAGCTACTGACTGAATGAAAGGAGCTGGCATCTCACTCTCTTTGAATCTTCTTTATCATGCTAAGAGGAGCAGGAAAAAGCAAAAAATTTCAGAATTGCACCTTGCAATGCGGAGAAATTACTGTTTGTGCATTTACAATATTCATTGATTTTTGCCATTGAAAAACGTCCAGAAATGATTGAAGGTACTGACTGAATGAAAGGAGCTGGCATCTCACTCTCTTTGAATCTTCTTTATCATGCTAAGAGGAGCAGGAAAAAGCAAAAAATTTCAGAATTGCACCTTGCAATGCGGAGAAATTACTGTTTGTGCATTTACAATATTCATTGATTTTTGCCATTGAAAAACGTCCAGAAATGATTGAAGGTACTGACTGAATGAAAGGAGCTGGCATCTCACTCTCTTTGAATCTTCTTTATCATGCTAAGAGGAGCAGGAAAAAGCAAAAAATTTCAGAATTGCACCTTGCAATGCGGAGAAATTACTGTTTGTGCATTTACAATATTCATTGATTTTTGCCATTGAAAAACGTCCAGAAATGATTGAAGCTACTGACTGAATGAAAGGAGCTGGCATCTCACTCTCTTTGAATCTTCTTTATCATGCTAAGAGGAGCAGGAAAAAGCAAAAAATTTCAGAATTGCACCTTGCAATGCGGAGAAATTACTGTTTGTGCATTTACAATATTCATTGATTTTTGCCATTGAAAAATGTCCAGAAATGATTGAAGCTACTGACTGAATGAAAGGAGCTGGCATCTCACTCTCTTTGAATCTTCTTTATCATGCTAAGAGGAGCAGGAAAAAGCAAAAAATTTCAGAATTGCGCCTTGCAATGCGGAGAAATTACTGTTTGTGCATTTACAAAATTCATTGATTTTTGCAATTGAAAAACATCATGTTATTCATATACCAGAAATGATTGAAGCTACTGACTGAAGGAAAGGATCTGGCATCTCACTCTCTTTGAATCTTCTTTATCATGCTTAGAGGAGCAGGAAAAAGCAAAAAATTTCAGAATTGCACCTTGCAATGCGGAGAAATTACTGTTTGTGCATTTACAATATTCATTGATTTTTGCCATTGAAAAACGTCCAGAAATGATTGAAGCTACTGACTGAATGAAAGGAGCTGGCATCTCACTCTCTTTGAATCTTCTTTATCATGCTAAGAGGAGCAGGAAAAAGCAAAAAATTTCAGAATTGCACCTTGCAATGCGGAGAAATTACTGTTTGTGCATTTACAATATTCATTGATTTTTGCGATTGAAAAACATCGTGTTATTCATATACCAGAAATGATTGAAGCTACTGACTGAATGAAAGGAGCTGGCATCTCACTCTCTTTGAATCTTCTTTATCATGCTAAGAGGAGCAGGAAAAAGCAAAAAATTTCAGAATTGCACCTTGCAATGCGGAGAAATTACTGTTTGTGCATTTACAATATTCGTTGATTTTTGCCATTGAAAAACGTCCAGAAATGATTGAAGCTACTGACTGAATGAAAGGAGCTGGCATCTCACTCTCTTTGAATCTTCTTTATCATGCTAAGAGGAGCAGGAAAAAGCAAAAAATTTCAGAATTGCGCCTTGCAATGCGGAGAAATTACAGTTTGTGCATTTACAATATTCATTGATTTTTGCCATTGAAAAACGTCCAGAAATGATTGAAGCTACTGACTGAATGAAAGGAGCTGGCATCTCACTCTCTTTGAATCTTCTTTATCATGCTAAGAGGAGCAGGAAAAAGCAAAAAATTTCAGAATTGCACCTTGCAATGCGGAGAAATTACTGTTTGTGCATTTACAATATTCATTGATTTTTGCCATTGAAAAACATGTTATTCATATACCAGAAATGTTTGAAGCTCCTGACTGAATGAAAGGAGCTGGCACCTCACTCTCTTTGAATCTTCTTTATCATGCTAAGAGGAGCAGGAAAAAGCAAAAAATTTCAGAATTGCACCTTGCAATGCGGAGAAATTACTGTTTGTGCATTTACAATATTCATTGATTTTTGCCATTAAAAAACGTCCAGAAATGATTGTAGCTACTGACTGAATGAAAGGAGCTGGCATCTCACTCTCTTTGAATCTTCTTTATCATGCTAAGAGGAGCAGGAAAAAGCAAAAAATTTCAGAATTGCACCTTGCAATGCGGAGAAATTACTGTTTGTGCATTTACAATATTCATTGACTTTTGCCATTGAAAAATGTCCAGAAATGATTGAAGCTACTGACTGAATGAAAGGAGCTGGCATCTCACTCTCTTTGAATCTTCTTTATCATGCTAAGAGGAGCAGGAAAAAGCAAAAAATTTCAGAATTGCGCCTTGCAATGCGGAGAAATTACTGTTTGTGCATTTACAAAATTCATTGATTTTTGCCATTGAAAAACATCATGTTATTCATATACCAGAAATGATTGAAGCTACTGACTGAAGGAAAGGAGCTGGCATCTCACTCTCTTTGAATCTTCTTTATCATGCTAAGAGGAGCAGGAAAAAGCAAAAAATTTCAGAATTGCACCTTGCAATGCGGAGAAATTACTGTTTGTGCATTTACAATATTCATTGATTTTTGCCATTGAAAAACATCATGTTATTCATATACCAGAAATGATTGAAGCTACTGACTGAATGAAAGGAGCTGGCATCTCACTCTCTTTGAATCTTCTTTATCATGCTAAGAGGAGCAGGAAAAAGCAAAAAATTTCAGAATTGCACCTTGCAATGCGGAGAAATTACAGTTTGTGCATTTACAATATTCATTGATTTTTGCCATTGAAAAACGTCCAGAAATGATTGAAGCTACTGACTGAATGAAAGGAGCTGGCATCTCACTCTCTTTGAATCTTCTTTATCATGCTAAGAGGAGCAGGAAAAAGCAAAAAATTTCAGAATTGCACCTTGCAATGCGGAGAAATTACTGTTTGTGCATTTACAATATTCATTGATTTTTGCCATTGAAAAACGTCCAGAAATGATTGAAGGTACTGACTGAATGAAAGGAGCTGGCATCTCACTCTCTTTGAATCTTCTTTATCATGCTAAGAGGAGCAGGAAAAAGCAAAAAATTTCAGAATTGCACCTTGCAATGCGGAGAAATTACTGTTTGTGCATTTACAATATTCATTGATTTTTGCCATTGAAAAACGTCCAGAAATGATTGAAGGTACTGACTGAATGAAAGGAGCTGGCATCTCACTCTCTTTGAATCTTCTTTATCATGCTAAGAGGAGCAGGAAAAAGCAAAAAATTTCAGAATTGCACCTTGCAATGCGGAGAAATTACTGTTTGTGCATTTACAATATTCATTGATTTTTGCCATTGAAAAACGTCCAGAAATGATTGAAGCTACTGACTGAATGAAAGGAGCTGGCATCTCACTCTCTTTGAATCTTCTTTATCATGCTAACAGGAGCAGGAAAAAGCAAAAAATTTCAGAATTGCACCTTGCAATGCGGAGAAATTACTGTTTGTGCATTTACAATATTCATTGATTTTTGCCATTGAAAAATGTCCAGAAATGATTGAAGCTACTGACTGAATGAAAGGAGCTGGCATCTCACTCTCTTTGAATCTTCTTTATCATGCTAAGAGGAGCAGGAAAAAGCAAAAAATTTCAGAATTGCGCCTTGCAATGCGGAGAAATTACTGTTTGTGCATTTACAAAATTCATTGATTTTTGCAATTGAAAAACATCATGTTATTCATATACCAGAAATGATTGAAGCTACTGACTGAAGGAAAGGATCTGGCATCTCACTCTCTTTGAATCTTCTTTATCATGCTTAGAGGAGCAGGAAAAAGCAAAAAATTTCAGAATTGCACCTTGCAATGCGGAGAAATTACTGTTTGTGCATTTACAATATTCATTGATTTTTGCCATTGAAAAACGTCCAGAAATGATTGAAGCTACTGACTGAATGAAAGGAGCTGGCATCTCACTCTCTTTGAATCTTCTTTATCATGCTAAGAGGAGCAGGAAAAAGCAAAAAATTTCAGAATTGCACCTTGCAATGCGGAGAAATTACTGTTTGTGCATTTACAATATTCATTGATTTTTGCGATTGAAAAACATCGTGTTATTCATATACCAGAAATGATTGAAGCTACTGACTGAATGAAAGGAGCTGGCATCTCACTCTCTTTGAATCTTCTTTATCATGCTAAGAGGAGCAGGAAAAAGTAAAAAATTTCAGAATTGCACCTTGCAATGCGGAGAAATTACTGTTTGTGCATTTACAATATTCATTGATTTTTGCCATTGAAAGACATCCAGAAATGATTGAAGCTACTGACTGAATGAAAGGAGCTGGCATCTCACTCTCTTTGAATCTTCTTTATCATGCTAAGAGGAGCAGGAAAAAGCAAAAAATTTCAGAATTGCACCTTGCAATGCGGAGAAATTACTGTTTGTGCATTTACAATATTCATTGATTTTTGCTATTGAAAAACATCATGTTATTCATATACCAGAAATGATTGAAGCTACTGACTGAATGAAAGGAGCTGGCATCTCACTCTCTTTGAATCTTCTTTATCATGCTAAGAGGAGCAGGAAAAAGCAAAAAATTTCAGAATTGCACCTTGCAATGCGGAGAAATTACAGTTTGTGCATTTACAATATTCATTGATTTTTGCCATTGAAAAACGTCCAGAAATGATTGAAGCTACTGACTGAATGAAAGGAGCTGGCATCTCACTCTCTTTGAATCTTCTTTATCATGCTAAGAGGAGCAGGAAAAAGCAAAAAATTTCAGAATTGCACCTTGCAATGCGGAGAAATTACTGTTTGTGCATTTACAATATTCATTGATTTTTGCCATTGAAAAACGTCCACAAATGATTGAAGGTACTGACTGAATGAAAGGAGCTGGCATCTCACTCTCTTTGAATCTTCTTTATCATGCTAAGAGGAGCAGGAAAAAGCAAAAAATTTCAGAATTGCACCTTGCAATGCGGAGAAATTACTGTTTGTGCATTTACAATATTCATTGATTTTTGCCATTGAAAAACGTCCAGAAATGATTGAAGCTACTGACTGAATGAAAGGAGCTGGCATCTCACTCTCTTTGAATCTTCTTTATCATGCTAAGAGGAGCAGGAAAAAGCAAAAAATTTCAGAATTGCACCTTGCAATGCGGAGAAATTACTGTTTGTGCATTTACAATATTCATTGATTTTTGCCATTGAAAAATGTCCAGAAATGATTGAAGCTACTGACTGAATGAAAGGAGCTGGCATCTCACTCTCTTTGAATCTTCTTTATCATGCTAAGAGGAGCAGGAAAAAGCAAAAAATTTCAGAATTGCGCCTTGCAATGCGGAGAAATTACTGTTTGTGCATTTACAAAATTCATTGATTTTTGCCATTGAAAAACATCATGTTATTCATATACCAGAAATGATTGAAGCTACTGACTGAAGGAAAGGATCTGGCATCTCACTCTCTTTGAATCTTCTTTATCATGCTTAGAGGAGCAGGAAAAAGCAAAAAATTTCAGAATTGCACCTTGCAATGCGGAGAAATTACTGTTTGTGCATTTACAATATTCATTGATTTTTGCCATTGAAAAACGTCCAGAAATGATTGAAGCTACTGACTGAATGAAAGGAGCTGGCATCTCACTCTCTTTGAATCTTCTTTATCATGCTAAGAGGAGCAGGAAAAAGCAAAAAATTTCAGAATTGCACCTTGCAATGCGGAGAAATTACTGTTTGTGCATTTACAATATTCATTGATTTTTGCGATTGAAAAACATCATGTTATTCATATACCAGAAATGATTGAAGCTACTGACTGAATGAAAGGAGCTGGCATCTCACTCTCTTTGAATCTTCTTTATCATGCTAAGAGGAGCAGGAAAAAGTAAAAAATTTCAGAATTGCACCTTGCAATGCGGAGAAATTACTGTTTGTGCATTTACAATATTCAATGATTTTTGCCATTGAAAAACGTCCAGAAATGATTGAAGCTACTGACTGAATGAAATGAGCTGGCATCTCACTGTCTTTGAATCTTGTTTATCATGCTAAGCGGAGCAGGAAAAAGCAAAAAATTTCAGAATTGCACATTGCAATGCGGAGAAATTACTGTTTGTGCATTTACAATATTCATTGATTTTTGCCATTGAAAAACGTCCAGAAATGATTGAAGCTACTGACTGAATGAAAGGAGCTGGCATCTCACTCTCTTTGAATCTTCTTTATCATGCTAAGAGGAGCAGGAAAAGCAAAAAATTTCAGAATTGCACCTTGCAATGCGGAGAAATTACTGTTTGTGCATTTACAATATTCATTGATTTTTGCCATTGAAAAACGTCCAGAAATGATTGAAGCTACTGACTGAATGAAAGGAGCTGGCATCTCACTCTCTTTGAATCTTCTTTATCATGCTAAGAGGAGCAGGAAAAAGCAAAAAATTTCAGAATTGCACCTTGCAATGCGGAGAAATTACTGTTTGTGCATTTACAATATTCATTGATTTTTGCCATTGAAAAATGTCCAGAAATGATTGAAGCTACTGACTGAATGAAAGGAGCTGGCATCTCACTCTCTTTGAATCTTCTTTATCATGCTAAGAGGAGCAGGAAAAAGCAAAAAATTTCAGAATTGCGCCTTGCAATGCGGAGAAATTACTGTTTGTGCATTTACAAAATTCATTGATTTTTGCCATTGAAAAACATCATGTTATTCATATACCAGAAATGATTGAAGCTACTGACTGAAGGAAAGGATCTGGCATCTCACTCTCTTTGAATCTTCTTTATCATGCTAAGAGGAGCAGGAAAAAGCAAAAAATTTCAGAATTGCACCTTGCAATCCGGAGAAATTACTGTTTGTGCATTTACAATATTCATTGATTTTTGCCATTGAAAAACGTCCAGAAATGATTGAAGCTACTGACTGAATGAAAGGAGCTGGCATCTCACTCTCTTTGAATCTTCTTTATCATGCTAAGAGGAGCAGGAAAAAGCAAAAAATTTCAGAATTGCACCTTGCAATGCGGAGAAATTACTGTTTGTGCATTTACAATATTCATTGATTTTTGCCATTGAAAAACGTCCAGAAATGATTGAAGCTACTGACTGAATGAAAGGAGCTGGCATCTCACTCTCTTTGAATCTTCTTTATCATGCTAAGAGGAGCAGGAAAAAGCAAAAAATTTCAGAATTGCACCTTGCAATGCGGAGAAATTACTGTTTGTGCATTTACAATATTCATTGATTTTTGCCATTGAAAAATGTCCAGAAATGATTGAAGCTACTGACTGAATGAAAGGAGCTGGCATCTCACTCTCTTTGAATCTTCTTTATCATGCTAAGAGGAGCAGGAAAAAGCAAAAAATTTCAGAATTGCGCCTTGCAATGCAGAGAAATTACTGTTTGTGCATTTACAAAATTCATTGATTTTTGCCATTGAAAAACATCATGTTATTCATATACCAGAAATGATTGAAGCTACTGACTGAAGGAAAGGATCTGGCATCTCACTCTCTTTGAATCTTCTTTATCATGCTAAGAGGAGCAGGAAAAAGCAAAAAATTTCAGAATTGCACCTTGCAATGCAGAGAAATTACTGTTTGTGCATTTACAATATTCATTGATTTTTGTCATTGAAAAACGTCCAGAAATGATTGAAGCTACTGACTGAATGAAAGGAGCTGGCATCTCACTCTCTTTGAATCTTCTTTATCATGCTAAGAGGAGCAGGAAAAAGCAAAAAATTTCAGAATTGCACCTTGCAATGCGGAGAAATTACTGTTTGTGCATTTACAATATTCATTGATTTTTGCCATTGAAAAACGTCCAGAAATGATTGAAGCTACTGACTGAATGAAAGGAGCTGGCATCTCACTCTCTTTGAATCTTCTTTATCATGCTAAGAGGAGCAGGAAAAAGCAAAAAATTTCAGAATTGCACCTTGCAATGCGGAGAAATTACTGTTTGTGCATTTACAATATTCATTGATTTTTGCCATTGAAAAACGTCCAGAAATGATTGAAGCTACTGACTGAATGAAAGGAGCTGGCATCTCACTCTCTTTGAATCTTCTTTATCATGCTAAGAGGAGCAGGAAAAAGCAAAAAATTTCAGAATTGCACCTTGCAATGCGGAGAAATTACTGTTTGTGCATTTACAATATTCATTGATTTTTGCCATTGAAAAATGTCCAGAAATGATTGAAGCTACTGACTGAATGAAAGGAGCTGGCATCTCACTCTCTTTGAATCTTCTTTATCATGCTAAGAGGAGCAGGAAAAAGCAAAAAATTTCAGAATTGCGCCTTGCAATGCGGAGAAATTACTGTTTGTGCATTTACAAAATTCATTGATTTTTGCCATTGAAAAACATCATGTTATTCATATACCAGAAATGATTGAAGCTACTGACTGAAGGAAAGGATCTGGCATCTCACTCTCTTTGAATCTTCTTTATCATGCTAAGAGGAGCAGGAAAAAGCAAAAAATTTCAGAATTGCACCTTGCAATGCGGAGAAATTACTGTTTGTGCATTTACAATATTCATTGATTTTTGCCATTGAAAAACGTCCAGAAATGATTGAAGCTACTGACTGAATGAAAGGAGCTGGCATCTCACTCTCTTTGAATCTTCTTTATCATGCTAAGAGGAGCAGGAGAAAGCAAAAAATTTCAGAATTGCACCTTGCAATGCGGAGAAATTACTGTTTGTGCATTTACAATATTCATTGATTTTTGCGATTGAAAAACATCATGTTATTCATATACCAGAAATGATTGAAGCTACTGACTGAATGAAAGGAGCTGGCATCTCACTCTCTTTGAATCTTCTTTATCACGCTAAGAGGAGCAGGAAAAAGTAAAAAATTTCAGAATTGCACCTTGCAATGCGGAGAAATTACTGTTTGTGCATTTACAATATTCAATGATTTTTGCCATTGAAAAACGTCCAGAAATGATTGAAGCTACTGACTGAATGAAAGGAGCTGGCATCTCACTCTCTTTGAATCTTGTTTATCATGCTAAGAGGAGCAGGAAAAAGCAAAAAATTTCAGAATTGCACCTTGCAATGCGGAGAAATTACTGTTTGTGCATTTACAATATTCATTGATTTTTGCCATTGAAAAACGTCCAGAAATGATTGAAGCTACTGACTGAATGAAAGGAGCTGGCATCTCACTCTCTTTGAATCTTCTTTATCATGCTAAGAGGAGCAGGAAAAAGCAAAAAATTTCAGAATTGCACCTTGCAATGCGGAGAAATTACTGTTTGTGCATTTACAATATTCATTGATTTTTGCTATTGAAAAACATCATGTTATTCATATACCAGAAATGATTGAAGCTACTGACTGAATGAAAGGAGCTGGCATCTCACTCTCTTTGAATCTTCTTTATCATGCTAAGAGGAGCAGGAAAAAGCAAAAAATTTCAGAATTGCACCTTGCAATGCGGAGAAATTACAGTTTGTGCATTTACAATATTCATTGATTTTTGCCATTGAAAAACGTCCAGAAATGATTGAAGCTACTGACTGAATGAAAGGAGCTGGCATCTCACTCTCTTTGAATCTTCTTTATCATGCTAAGAGGAGCAGGAAAAAGCAAAAAATTTCAGAATTGCACCTTGCAATGCGGAGAAATTACTGTTTGTGCATTTACAATATTCATTGATTTTTGCCATTGAAAAACGTCCAGAAATGATTGAAGGTACTGACTGAATGAAAGGAGCTGGCATCTCACTCTCTTTGAATCTTCTTTATCATGCTAAGAGGAGCAGGAAAAAGCAAAAAATTTCAGAATTGCACCTTGCAATGCGGAGAAATTACTGTTTGTGCATTTACAATATTCATTGATTTTTGCCATTGAAAAACGTCCAGAAATGATTGAAGCTACTGACTGAATGAAAGGATCTGGCATCTCACTCTCTTTGAATCTTCTTTATCATGCTAAGAGGAGCAGGAAAAAGCAAAAAATTTCAGAATTGCACCTTGCAATGTGGAGAAATTACTGTTTGTGCATTTACAATATTCATTGATTTTTGCCATTGAAAAATGTCCAGAAATGATTGAAGCTACTGACTGAATGAAAGGAGCTGGCATCTCACTCTCTTTGAATCTTCTTTATCATGCTAAGAGGAGCAGGAAAAAGCAAAAAATTTCAGAATTGCTCCTTGCAATGCGGAGAAATTACTGTTTGTGCATTTACAAAATTCATTGATTTTTGCCATTGAAAAACATCATGTTATTCATATACCAGAAATGATTGAAGCTACTGACTGAAGGAAAGGATATGGCATCTCACTCTCTTTGAATCTTCTTTATCATGCTTAGAGGAGCAGGAAAAAGCAAAAAATTTCAGAATTGCACCTTGCAATGCGGAGAAATTACTGTTTGTGCATTTACAATATTCATTGATTTTTGCCATTGAAAAACGTCCAGAAATGATTGAAGCTACTGACTGAATGAAAGGAGCTGGCATCTCACTCTCTTTGAATCTTCTTTATCATGCTAAGAGGAGCAGGAAAAAGCAAAAAATTTCAGAATTGCACCTTGCAATGCGGAGAAATTACTGTTTGTGCATTTACAATATTCATTGATTTTTGCGATTGAAAAACATCATGTTATTCATATACCAGAAATGATTGAAGCTACTGACTGAATGAAAGGAGCTGGCATCTCACTCTCTTTGAATCTTCTTTATCATGCTAAGAGGAGCAGGAAAAAGTAAAAAATTTCAGAATTGCACCTTGCAATGCGGAGAAATTACTGTTTGTGCATTTACAATATTCATTGATTTTTGCCATTGAAAAACGTCCAGAAATGATTGAAGCTACTGACTGAATGAAAGGAGCTGGCATCTCACTCTCTTTGAATCTTCTTTATCATGCTAAGAGGAGCAGGAAAAAGCAAAAAATTTCAGAATTGCACCTTGCAATGCGGAGAAATTACTGTTTGTGCATTTACAATATTCATTGATTTTTGCTATTGAAAAACATCATGTTATTCATATACCAGAAATGATTGAAGCTACTGACTGAATGAAAGGAGCTGGCATCTCACTCTCTTTGAATCTTCTTTATCATGCTAAGAGGAGCAGGAAAAAGCAAAAAATTTCAGAATTGCACCTTGCAATGCGGAGAAATTACAGTTTGTGCATTTACAATATTCATTGATTTTTGCCATTGAAAAACGTCCAGAAATGATTGAAGCTACTGACTGAATGAAAGGAGCTCGCATCTCACTCTCTTTGAATCTTCTTTATCATGCTAAGAGGAGCAGGAAAAAGCAAAAAATTTCAGAATTGCACCTTGCAATGCGGAGAAATTACTGTTTGTGCATTTACAATATTCATTGATTTTTGCCATTGAAAAAGGTCCAGAAATAATTGAAGGTACTGACTGAATGAAAGGAGCTGGCATCTCACTCTCTTTGAATCTTCTTTATCATGCTAAGAGGAGCAGGAAAAAGCAAAAAATTTCAGAATTGCTCCTTGCAATGCGGAGAAATTACTGTTTGTGCATTTACAATATTCATTGATTTTTGCCATTGAAAAACGTCCAGAAATGATTGAAGCTACTGACTGAATGAAAGGAGCTGGCATCTCACTCTCTTTGAATCTTCTTTATCATGCTAAGAGGAGCAGGAAAAAGCAAAAAATTTCAGAATTGCACCTTGCAATGCGGAGAAATTACTGTTTGTGCATTTACAATATTCATTGATTTTTGCCATTGAAAAATGTCCAGAAATGATTGAAGCTACTGACTGAATGAAAGGAGCTGGCATCTCACTCTCTTTGAATCTTCTTTATCATGCTAAGAGGAGCAGGAAAAAGCAAAAAATTTCAGAATTGCGCCTTGCAATGCGGAGAAATTACTGTTTGTGCATTTACAAAATTCATTGATTTTTGCCATTGAAAAACATCATGTTATTCATATACCAGAAATGATTGAAGCTACTGACTGAAGGAAAGGATCTGGCATCTCACTCTCTTTGAATCTTCTTTATCATGCTAAGAGGAGCAGGAAAAAGCAAAAAATTTCAGAATTGCACCTTGCAATGCGGAGAAATTACTGTTTGTGCATTTACAATATTCATTGATTTTTGCCATTGAAAAACGTCCAGAAATGATTGAAGCTACTGACTGAATGAAAGGAGCTGGCATCTCACTCTCTTTGAATCTTCTTTATCATGCTAAGAGGAGCAGGAAAAAGCAAAAAATTTCAGAATTGCACCTTGCAATGCGGAGAAATTACTGTTTGTGCATTTACAATATTCATTGATTTTTGCCATTGAAAAACGTCCAGAAATGATTGAAGCTACTGACTGAATGAAAGGAGCTGGCATCTCACTCTCTTTGAATCTTCTTTATCATGCTAAGAGGAGCAGGAAAAAGCAAAAAATTTCAGAATTGCACCTTGCAAGGCGGAGAAATTACTGTTTGTGCATTTACAATATTCATTGATTTTTGCCATTGAAAAATGTCCAGAAATGATTGAAGCTACTGACTGAATGAAAGGAGCTGGCATCTCACTCTCTTTGAATCTTCTTTATCATGCTTAGAGGAGCAGGAAAAAGCAAAAAATTTCAGAATTGCGCCTTGCAATGCAGAGAAATTACTGTTTGTGCATTTACAAAATTCATTGATTTTTGCCATTGAAAAACATCATGTTATTCATATACCAGAAATGATTGAAGCTACTGACTGAAGGAAAGGATCTGGCATCTCACTCTCTTTAAATCTTCTTTATCATGCTAAGAGGAGCAGGAAAAAGCAAAAAATTTCAGAATTGCACCTTGCAATGCAGAGAAATTACTGTTTGTGCATTTACAATATTCATTGATTTTTGTCATTGAAAAACGTCCAGAAATGATTGAAGCTACTGACTGAATGAAAGGAGCTGGCATCTCACTCTCTTTGAATCTTCTTTATCATGCTAAGAGGAGCAGGAAAAAGCAAAATATTTCAGAATTGCACCTTGCAATGCGGAGAAATTACTGTTTGTGCATTTACAATATTCATTGATTTTTGCCATTGAAAAATGTCCAGAAATGATTGAAGCTACTGACTGAATGAAAGGAGCTGGCATCTCACTCTCTTTGAATCTTCTTTATCATGCTAAGAGGAGCAGGAAAAAGCAAAAAATTTCAGAATTGCACATTGCAATGCGGAGAAATTACTGTTTGTGCATTTACAATATTCATTGATTTTTGCCATTGAAAAACGTCCAGAAATGATTGAAGCTACTGACTGAATGAAAGGAGCTGGCATCTCACTCTCTTTGAATCTTCTTTATCATGCTAAGAGGAGCAGGAAAAAGCAAAAAATTTCAGAATTGCACCTTGCAATGCGGAGAAATTACTGTTTGTGCATTTACAATATTCATTGATTTTTGCCATTGAAAAACGTCCAGAAATGATTGAAGCTACTGACTGAATGAAAGGAGCTGGCATCTCACTCTCTTTGAATCTTCTTTATCATGCTAAGAGGAGCAGGAAAAAGCAAAAAATTTCAGAATTGCACCTTGCAATGCGGAGAAATTACTGTTTGTGCATTTACAATATTCATTGATTTTTGCCATTGAAAAATGTCCAGAAATGATTGAAGCTACTGACTGAATGAAAGGAGCTGGCATCTCAATCTCTTTGAATCTTCTTTATCATGCTAAGAGGAGCAGGAAAAAGCAAAAAATTTCAGAATTGCGCCTTGCAATGCGGAGAAATTACTGTTTGTGCATTTACAAAATTCATTGATTTTTGCCATTGAAAAACATCATGTTATTCATATACCAGAAATGATTGAAGCTACTGACTGAAGGAAAGGATCTGGCATCTCACTCTCTTTGAATCTTCTTTATCATGCTAAGAGGAGCAGGAAAAAGCAAAAAATTTCAGAATTGCACCTTGCAATGCGGAGAAATTACTGTTTGTGCATTTACAATATTCATTGATTTTTGCCATTGAAAAACGTCCAGAAATGATTGAAGCTACTGACTGAATGAAAGGAGCTGGCATCTCACTCTCTTTGAATCTTCTTTATCATGCTAAGAGGAGCAGGAAAAAGCAAAAAATTTCAGAATTGCACCTTGCAATGCGGAGAAATTACTGTTTGTGCATTTACAATATTCATTGATTTTTGCCATTGAAAAACGTCCAGAAATGATTGAAGCTACTGACTGAATGAAAGGAGCTGGCATCTCACTCTCTTTGAATCTTCTTTATCATGCTAAGAGGAGCAGGAAAAAGCAAAAAATTTCAGAATTGCACCTTGCAATGCGGAGAAATTACTGTTTGTGCATTTACAATATTCATTGATTTTTGCCATTGAAAAATGTCCAGAAATGATTGAAGCTACTGACTGAATGAAAGGAGCTGGCATCTCACTCTCTTTGAATCTTCTTTATCATGCTAAGAGGAGCAGGAAAAAGCAAAAAATTTCAGAATTGCGCATTGCAATGCGGAGAAATTACTGTTTGTGCATTTACAAAATTCATTGATTTTTGCCATTGAAAAACATCATGTTATTCATATACCAGAAATGATTGAAGCTACTGACTGAAGGAAAGGATCTGGCATCTCACTCTCTTTGATTCTTCTTTAACATGCTAAGAGGAGCAGGAAAAAGCAAAAAATTTCAGAATTGCACCTTGCAATGCGGAGAAATTACTGTTTGTGCATTTACAATATTCATTGATTTTTGCCATTGAAAAACGTCCAGAAATGATTGAAGCTACTGACTGAATGAAAGGAGCTGGCATCTCACTCTCTTTGAATCTTCTTTATCATGCTAAGAGGAGCAGGAAAAAGCAAAAAATTTCAGAATTGCACCTTGCAATGCAGAGAAATTACTGTTTGTGCATTTACAATATTCATTGATTTTTGCGATTGAAAAACATCATGTTATTCATATACCAGAAATGATTGAAGCTACTGACTGAATGAAAGGAGCTGGCATCTCACTCTCTTTGAATCTTCTTTATCATGCTAAGAGGAGCAGGAAAAAGTAAAAAATTTCAGAATTGCACCTTGCAATGCGGAGAAATTACTGTTTGTGCATTTACAATATTCAATGATTTTTGCCATTGAAAAACGTCCAGAAATGATTGAAGCTACTGACTGAATGAAAGGAGCTGGCATCTCACTCTCTTTGAATCTTGTTTATCATGCTAAGAGGAGCAGGAAAAAGCAAAAAATTTCAGAATTGCACCTTGCAATGCGGAGAAATTACTGTTTGTGCATTTACAATATTCATTGATTTTTGCCATTGAAAAACGTCCAGAAATGATTGAAGCTACTGACTGAATGAAAGGAGCTGGCATCTCACTCTCTTTGAATCTTCTTTATCATGCTAAGAGGAGCAGGAAAAAGCAAAAAATTTCAGAATTGCACCTTGCAATGCGGAGAAATTACTGTTTGTGCATTTACAATATTCATTGATTTTTGCTATTGAAAAACATCATGTTATTCATATACCAGAAATGATTGAAGCTACTGACTGAATGAAAGGAGCTGGCATCTCACTCTCTTTGAATCTTCTTTATCATGCTAAGAGGAGCAGGAAAAAGCAAAAAATTTCAGAATTGCACCTTGCAATGCGGAGAAATTACAGTTTGTGCATTTACAATATTCATTGATTTTTGCCATTGAAAAACGTCCAGAAATGATTGAAGCTACTGACTGAATGAAAGGAGCTGGCATCTCACTCTCTTTGAATCTTCTTTATCATGCTAAGAGGAGCAGGAAAAAGCAAAAAATTTCAGAATTGCACCTTGCAATGCGGAGAAATTACTGTTTGTGCATTTACAATATTCATTGATTTTTGCCATTGAAAAACGTCCAGAAATGATTGAAGGTACTGACTGAATGAAAGGAGCTGGCATCTCACTCTCTTTGAATCTTCTTTATCATGCTAAGAGGAGCAGGAAAAAGCAAAAAATTTCAGAATTGCACCTTGCAATGCGGAGAAATTACTGTTTGTGCATTTACAATATTCATTGATTTTTGCCATTGAAAAACGTCCAGAAATGATTGAAGCTACTGACTGAATGAAAGGAGCTGGCATCTCACTCTCTTTGAATCTTCTTTATCATGCTAAGAGGAGCAGGAAAAAGCAAAAAATTTCAGAATTGCAACTTGCAATGCGGAGAAATTACTGTTTGTGCATTTACAATATTCATTGATTTTTGCCATTGAAAAATGTCCAGAAATGATTGAAGCTACTGACTGAATGAAAGGAGCTGGCATCTCACTCTCTTTGAATCTTCTTTATCATGCTAAGAGGAGCAGGAAAAAGCAAAAAATTTCAGAATTGCGCCTTGCAATGCGGAGAAATTACTGTTTGTGCATTTACAAAATTCATTGATTTTTGCCATTGAAAAACATCATGTTATTCATATACCAGAAATGATTGAAGCTACTGACTGAAGGAAAGGATATGGCATCTCACTCTCTTTGAATCTTCTTTATCATGCTTAGAGGAGCAGGAAAAAGCAAAAAATTTCAGAATTGCACCTTGCAATGCGGAGAAATTACTGTTTGTGCATTTACAATATTCATTGATTTTTGCCATTGAAAAACGTCCAGAAATGATTGAAGCTACTGACTGAATGAAAGGAGCTGGCATCTCACTCTCTTTGAATCTTCTTTATCATGCTAAGAGGAGCAGGAAAAAGCAAAAAATTTCAGAATTGCACCTTGCAATGCGGAGAAATTACTGTTTGTGCATTTACAATATTCATTGATTTTTGCGATTGAAAAACATCATGTTATTCATATACCAGAAATGATTGAAGCTACTGACTGAATGAAAGGAGCTGGCATCTCACTCTCTTTGAATCTTCTTTATCATGCTAAGAGGAGCAGGAAAAAGCAAAAAATTTCAGAATTGCACCTTGCAATGCGGAGAAATTACTGTTTGTGCATTTACAATATTCATTGATTTTTGCCATTGAAAAACGTCCAGAAATGATTGAAGCTACTGACTGAATGAAAGGAGCTGGCATCTCACTCTCTTTGAATCTTCTTTATCATGCTAAGAGGAGCAGGAAAAAGCAAAAAATTTCAGAATTGCACCTTGCAATGCGGAGAAATTACTGTTTGTGCATTTACAATATTCATTGATTTTTGCTATTGAAAAACATCATGTTATTCATATACCAGAAATGATTGAAGCTACTGACTGAATGAAAGGAGCTGGCATCTCACTCTCTTTGAATCTTCTTTATCATGCTAAGAGGAGCAGGAAAAAGCAAAAAATTTCAGAATTGCACCTTGCAATGCGGAGAAATTACAGTTTGTGCATTTACAATATTCATTGATTTTTGCCATTGAAAAACGTCCAGAAATGATTGAAGCTACTGACTGAATGAAAGGAGCTGGCATCTCACTCTCTTTGAATCTTCTTTATCATGCTAAGAGGAGCAGGAAAAAGCAAAAAATTTCAGAATTGCACCTTGCAATGCGGAGAAATTACTGTTTGTGCATTTACAATATTCATTGATTTTTGCCATTGAAAAACGTCCAGAAATGATTGAAGGTACTGACTGAATGAAAGGAGCTGGCATCTCACTCTCTTTGAATCTTCTTTATCATGCTAAGAGGAGCAGGAAAAAGCAAAAAATTTCAGAATTGCACCTTGCAATGCGGAGAAATTACTGTTTGTGCATTTACAATATTCATTGATTTTTGCCATTGAAAAACGTCCAGAAATGATTGAAGCTACTGACTGAATGAAAGGAGCTGGCATCTCACTCTCTTTGAATCTTCTTTATCATGCTAAGAGGAGCAGGAAAAAGCAAAAAATTTCAGAATTGCAACTTGCAATGCGGAGAAATTACTGTTTGTGCATTTACAATATTCATTGATTTTTGCCATTGAAAAATGTCCAGAAATGATTGAAGCTACTGACTGAATGAAAGGAGCTGGCATCTCACTCTCTTTGAATCTTCTTTATCATGCTAAGAGGAGCAGGAAAAAGCAAAAAATTTCAGAATTGCGCCTTGCAATGCGGAGAAATTACTGTTTGTGCATTTACAAAATTCATTGATTTTTGCCATTGAAAAACATCATGTTATTCATATACCAGAAATGATTGAAGCTACTGACTGAAGGAAAGGATATGGCATCTCACTCTCTTTGAATCTTCTTTATCATGCTTAGAGGAGCAGGAAAAAGCAAAAAATTTCAGAATTGCACCTTGCAATGCGGAGAAATTACTGTTTGTGCATTTACAATATTCATTGATTTTTGCCATTGAAAAACGTCCAGAAATGATTGAAGCTACTGACTGAATGAAAGGAGCTGGCATCTCACTCTCTTTGAATCTTCTTTATCATGCTAAGAGGAGCAGGAAAAAGCAAAAAATTTCAGAATTGCACCTTGCAATGCGGAGAAATTACTGTTTGTGCATTTACAATATTCATTGATTTTTGCGATTGAAAAACATCATGTTATTCATATACCAGAAATGATTGAAGCTACTGACTGAATGAAAGGAGCTGGCATCTCACTCTCTTTGAATCTTCTTTATCATGCTAAGAGGAGCAGGAAAAAGTAAAAAATTTCAGAATTGCACCTTGCAATGCGGAGAAATTACTGTTTGTGCATTTACAATATTCATTGATTTTTGCCATTGAAAAACGTCCAGAAATGATTGAAGCTACTGACTGAATGAAAGGAGCTGGCATCTCACTCTCTTTGAATCTTCTTTATCATGCTAAGAGGAGCAGGAAAAAGCAAAAAATTTCAGAATTGCACCTTGCAATGCGGAGAAATTACTGTTTGTGCATTTACAATATTCATTGATTTTTGCTATTGAAAAACATCATGTTATTCATATACCAGAAATGATTGAAGCTACTGACTGAATGAAAGGAGCTGGCATCTCACTCTCTTTGAATCTTCTTTATCATGCTAAAAGGAGCAGGAAAAAGCAAAAAATTTCAGAATTGCACCTTGCAATGCGGAGAAATTACAGTTTGTGCATTTACAATATTCATTGATTTTTGCCATTGAAAAACGTCCATAAATGATTGAAGCTACTGACTGAATGAAAGGAGCTGGCATCTCACTCTCTTTGAAGCTTCTTTATCATGCTAAGAGGAGCAGGAAAAAGCAAAAAATTTCAGAATTGCACCTTGCAATGCGGAGAAATTACTGTTTGTGCATTTACAATATTCATTGATTTTTGCCATTGAAAAAGGTCCAGAAATAATTGAAGGTACTGACTGAATGAAAGGAGCTGGCATCTCACTCTCTTTGAATCTTCTTTATCATGCTAAGAGGAGCAGGAAAAAGCAAAAAATTTCAGAATTGCACCTTGCAATGCGGAGAAATTACTGTTTGTGCATTTACAATATTCATTGATTTTTGCCATTGAAAAACGTCCAGAAATGATTGAAGCTACTGACTGAATGAAAGGAGCTGGCATCTCACTCTCTTTGAATCTTCTTTATCATGCTAAGAGGAGCAGGAAAAAGCAAAAAATTTCAGAATTGCACCTTGCAATGCGGAGAAATTACTGTTTGTGCATTTACAATATTCATTGATTTTTGCCATTGAAAAATGTCCAGAAATGATTGAAGCTACTGACTGAATGAAAGGAGCTGGCATCTCACTCTCTTTGAATCTTCTTTATCATGCTAAGAGGAGCAGGAAAAAGCAAAAAATTTCAGAATTGCGCCTTGCAATGCGGAGAAATTACTGTTTGTGCATTTACAAAATTCATTGATTTTTGCCATTGAAAAACATCATGTTATTCATATACCAGAAATGATTGAAGCTACTGACTGAAGGAAAGGATCTGGCATCTCACTCTCTTTGAATCTTCTTTATCATGCTTAGAGGAGCAGGAAAAAGCAAAAAATTTCAGAATTGCACCTTGCAATGCGGAGAAATTACTGTTTGTGCATTTACAATATTCATTGATTTTTGCCATTGAAAAACGTCCAGAAATGATTGAAGCTACTGACTGAATGAAAGGAGCTGGCATCTCACTCTCTTTGAATCTTCTTTATCATGCTAAGAGGAGCAGGAAAAAGCAAAAAATTTCAGAATTGCACCTTGCAATGCGGAGAAATTACTGTTTGTGCATTTACAATATTCATTGATTTTTGCCATTGAAAAACGTCCAGAAATGATTGAAGCTACTGACTGAATGAAAGGAGCTGGCATCTCACTCTCTTTGAATCTTCTTTATCATGCTAAGAGGAGCAGGAAAAAGCAAAAAATTTCAGAATTGCACCTTGCAATGCGGAGAAATTACTGTTTGTGCATTTACAATATTCATTGATTTTTGCCATTGAAAAACATCATGTTATTCATATACCAGAAATGATTGAAGCTACTGACTGAATGAAAGGAGCTGGCATCTCAATCTCTTTGAATCTTCTTTATCATGCTAAGAGGAGCAGGAAAAAGTAAAAAATTTCAGAATTGCACCTTGCAATGCGGAGAAATTACTGTTTGTGCATTTATAATATTCAATGATTTTTGCCATTGAAAAACGTCCAGAAATGATTGAAGCTACTGACTGAACGAAAGGAGCTGGCATCTCACTCTCTTTGAATCTTCTTTATCATGCTAAGAGGAGCAGGAAAAAGCAAAAAATTTCAGAATTGCACCTTGCAATGCGGAGAAATTACTGTTTGTGCATTTACAATATTCATTGATTTTTGCCATTGAAAAACATCATGTTATTCATGTACCAGAAATGTTTGAAGCTACTGACTGAATGAAAGGAGCTGGCATCTCACTCTCTTTGAATCTTCTTTATCATGCTAAGAGGAGCAGGAAAAAGCAAAAAATTTCAGAATTGCACATTGCAATGCGGAGAAATTACTGTTTGTGCATTTACAATATTCATTGATTTTTGCCATTGAAAAACGTCCAGAAATGATTGAAGCTACTGACTGAATGAAAGGAGCTGGCATCTCACTCTCTTTGAATCTTCTTTATCATGCTAAGAGGAGCAGGAAAAAGCAAACAATTTCAGAATTGCACCTTGCAATGCGGAGAAATTACTGTTTGTGCATTTACAATATTCATTGATTTTTGCCATTGAAAAACGTCCAGAAATGATTGAAGCTACTGACTGAATGAAAGGAGCTGGCATCTCACTCTCTTTGAATCTTCTTTATCATGCTAAGAGGAGCAGGAAAAAGCAAAAAATTTCAGAATTGCACCTTGCAATGCGGAGAAATTACTGTTTGTGCATTTACAATATTCATTGATTTTTGCCATTGAAAAATGTCCAGAAATGATTGAAGCTACTGACTGAATGAAAGGAGCTGGCATCTCACTCTCTTTGAATCTTCTTTATCATGCTAAGAGGAGCAGGAAAAAGCAAAAAATTTCAGAATTGCGCCTTGCAATGCGGAGAAATTACTGTTTGTGCATTTACAAAATTCATTGATTTTTGCCTTTGAAAAACATCATGTTATTCATATACCAGAAATGATTGAAGCTACTGACTGAAGGAAAGGATCTGGCATCTCACTCTCTTTGAATCTTCTTTATCATGCTAAGAGGAGCAGGAAAAAGTAAAAAATTTCAGAATTGCACCTTGCAATGCGGAGAAATTACTGTTTGTGCATTTACAATATTCATTGATTTTTGCCATTGAAAAACGTCCAGAAATGATTGAAGCTACTGACTGAATGAAAGGAGCTGGCATCTCACTCTCTTTGAATCTTCTTTATCATGCTAAGAGGAGCAGGAAAAAGCAAAAAATTTCAGAATTGCACCTTGCAATGCGGAGAAATTACTGTTTGTGCATTTACAATATTCATTGATTTTTGCCATTGAAAAAGGTCCAGAAATAATTGAAGGTACTGACTGAATGAAAGGAGCTGGCATCTCACTCTCTTTGAATCTTCTTTATCATGCTAAGAGGAGCAGGAAAAAGCAAAAAATTTCAGAATTGCACCTTGCAATGCGGAGAAATTACTGTTTGTGCATTTACAATATTCATTGATTTTTGCCATTGAAAAACGTCCAGAAATGATTGAAGCTACTGACTGAATGAAAGGAGCTGGCATCTCACTCTCTTTGAATCTTCTTTATCATGCTAAGAGGAGCAGGAAAAAGCAAAAAATTTCAGAATTGCACCTTGCAATGCGGAGAAATTACTGTTTGTGCATTTACAATATTCATTGATTTTTGCCATTGAAAAATGTCCAGAAATGATTGAAGCTACTGACTGAATGAAAGGAGCTGGCATCTCACTCTCTTTGAATCTTCTTTATCATGCTAAGAGGAGCAGGAAAAAGCAAAAAATTTCAGAATTGCGCCTTGCAATGCGGAGAAATTACGGTTTGTGCATTTACAAAATTCATTGATTTTTGCCATTGAAAAACATCATGTTATTCATATACCAGAAATGATTGAAGCTACTGACTGAAGGAAAGGATCTGGCATCTCACTCTCTTTGAATCTTCTTTATCATGCTTAGAGGAGCAGGAAAAAGCAAAAAATTTCAGAATTGCACCTTGCAATGCGGAGAAATTACTGTTTGTGCATTTACAATATTCATTGATTTTTGCCATTGAAAAACGTCCAGAAATGATTGAAGCTACTGACTGAATGAAAGGAGCTGGCATCTCACTCTCTTTGAATCTTCTTTATCATGCTAAGAGGAGCAGGAAAAAGCAAAAAATTTCAGAATTGCACCTTGCAATGCGGAGAAATTACTGTTTGTGCATTTACAATATTCATTGATTTTTGCGATTGAAAAACATCATGTTATTCATATACCAGAAATGATTGAAGCTACTGACTGAATGAAAGGAGCTGGCATCTCACTCTCTTTGAATCTTCTTTATCATGCTAAGAGGAGCAGGAAAAAGTAAAAAAATTCAGAATTGCACCTTGCAATGCGGAGAAATTACTGTTTGTGCATTTACAATATTCAATGATTTTTGCCATTGAAAAACGTCCAGAAATGATTGAAGCTACTGACTGAATGAAAGGAGCTGGCATCTCACTCTCTTTGAATCTTGTTTATCATGCTAAGAGGAGCAGGAAAAAGCAAAAAATTTCAGAATTGCACCTTGCAATGCGGAGAAATTACTGTTTGTGCATTTACAATATTCATTGATTTTTGCCATTGAAAAACGTCCAGAAATGATTGAAGCTACTGACTGAATGAAAGGAGCTGGCATCTCACTCTCTTTGAATCTTCTTTATCATGCTAAGAGGAGCAGGAAAAAGCAAAAAATTTCAGAATTGCGCCTTGCAATGCGGAGAAATTACTGTTTGTGCATTTACAAAATTCATTGATTTTTGCCATTGAAAAACATCATGTTATTCATATACCAGAAATGATTGAAGCTACTGACTGAAGGAAAGGATCTGGCATCTCACTCTCTTTGAATCTTCTTTATCATGCTAAGAGGAGCAGGAAAAAGCAAAAAATTTCAGAATTGCACCTTGCAATGCGGAGAAATTACTGTTTGTGCATTTACAATATTCATTGATTTTTGCCATTGAAAAACGTCCAGAAATGATTGAAGCTACTGACTGAATGAAAGGAGCTGGCATCTCACTCTCTTTGAATCTTCTTTATCATGCTAAGAGGAGCAGGAGAAAGCAAAAAATTTCAGAATTGCACCTTGCAATGCGGAGAAATTACTGTTTGTGCATTTACAATATTCATTGATTTTTGCGATTGAAAAACATCATGTTATTCATATACCAGAAATGATTGAAGCTACTGACTGAATGAAAGGAGCTGGCATCTCACTCTCTTTGAATCTTCTTTATCATGCTAAGAGGAGCAGGAAAAAGTAAAAAATTTCAGAATTGCACCTTGCAATGCGGAGAAATTACTGTTTGTGCATTTACAATATTCAATGATTTTTGCCATTGAAAAACGTCCAGAAATGATTGAAGCTACTGACTGAATGAAAGGAGCTGGCATCTCACTCTCTTTGAATCTTGTTTATCATGCTAAGAGGAGCAGGAAAAAGCAAAAAATTTCAGAATTGCACCTTGCAATGCGGAGAAATTACTGTTTGTGCATTTACAATATTCATTGATTTTTGCTATTGAAAAACATCATGTTATTCATATACCAGAAATGATTGAAGCTACTGACTGAATGAAAGGAGCTGGCATCTCACTCTCTTTGAATCTTCTTTATCATGCTAAGAGGAGCAGGAAAAAGCAAAAAATTTCAGAATTGCACCTTGCAATGCGGAGAAATTACAGTTTGTGCATTTACAATATTCATTGATTTTTGCCATTGAAAAACGTCCAGAAATGATTGAAGCTACTGACTGAATGAAAGGAGCTGGCATCTCACTCTCTTTGAATCTTCTTTATCATGCTAAGAGGAGCAGGAAAAAGCAAAAAATTTCAGAATTGCACCTTGCAATGCGGAGAAATTACTGTTTGTGCATTTACAATATTCATTGATTTTTGCCATTGAAAAACGTCCAGAAATGATTGAAGGTACTGACTGAATGAAAGGAGCTGGCATCTCACTCTCTTTGAATCTTCTTTATCATGCTAAGAGGAGCAGGAAAAAGCAAAAAATTTCAGAATTGCACCTTGCAATGCGGAGAAATTACTGTTTGTGCATTTACAATATTCATTGATTTTTGCCATTGAAAAACGTCCAGAAATGATTGAAGCTACTGACTGAATGAAAGGATCTGGCATCTCACTCTCTTTGAATCTTCTTTATCATGCTAAGAGGAGCAGGAAAAAGCAAAAAATTTCAGAATTGCACCTTGCAATGTGGAGAAATTACTGTTTGTGCATTTACAATATTCATTGATTTTTGCCATTGAAAAATGTCCAGAAATGATTGAAGCTACTGACTGAATGAAAGGAGCTGGCATCTCACTCTCTTTGAATCTTCTTTATCATGCTAAGAGGAGCAGGAAAAAGCAAAAAATTTCAGAATTGCTCCTTGCAATGCGGAGAAATTACTGTTTGTGCATTTACAAAATTCATTGATTTTTGCCATTGAAAAACATCATGTTATTCATATACCAGAAATGATTGAAGCTACTGACTGAAGGAAAGGATATGGCATCTCACTCTCTTTGAATCTTCTTTATCATGCTTAGAGGAGCAGGAAAAAGCAAAAAATTTCAGAATTGCACCTTGCAATGCGGAGAAATTACTGTTTGTGCATTTACAATATTCATTGATTTTTGCCATTGAAAAACGTCCAGAAATGATTGAAGCTACTGACTGAATGAAAGGAGCTGGCATCTCACTCTCTTTGAATCTTCTTTATCATGCTAAGAGGAGCAGGAAAAAGCAAAAAATTTCAGAATTGCACCTTGCAATGCGGAGAAATTACTGTTTGTGCATTTACAATATTCATTGATTTTTGCGATTGAAAAACATCATGTTATTCATATACCAGAAATGATTGAAGCTACTGACTGAATGAAAGGAGCTGGCATCTCACTCTCTTTGAATCTTCTTTATCATGCTAAGAGGAGCAGGAAAAAGTAAAAAATTTCAGAATTGCACCTTGCAATGCGGAGAAATTACTGTTTGTGCATTTACAATATTCATTGATTTTTGCCATTGAAAAACGTCCAGAAATGATTGAAGCTACTGACTGAATGAAAGGAGCTGGCATCTCACTCTCTTTGAATCTTCTTTATCATGCTAAGAGGAGCAGGAAAAAGCAAAAAATTTCAGAATTGCACCTTGCAATGCGGAGAAATTACTGTTTGTGCATTTACAATATTCATTGATTTTTGCTATTGAAAAACATCATGTTATTCATATACCAGAAATGATTGAAGCTACTGACTGAATGAAAGGAGCTGGCATCTCACTCTCTTTGAATCTTCTTTATCATGCTAAGAGGAGCAGGAAAAAGCAAAAAATTTCAGAATTGCACCTTGCAATGCGGAGAAATTACAGTTTGTGCATTTACAATATTCATTGATTTTTGCCATTGAAAAACGTCCAGAAATGATTGAAGCTACTGACTGAATGAAAGGAGCTCGCATCTCACTCTCTTTGAATCTTCTTTATCATGCTAAGAGGAGCAGGAAAAAGCAAAAAATTTCAGAATTGCACCTTGCAATGCGGAGAAATTACTGTTTGTGCATTTACAATATTCATTGATTTTTGCCATTGAAAAAGGTCCAGAAATAATTGAAGGTACTGACTGAATGAAAGGAGCTGGCATCTCACTCTCTTTGAATCTTCTTTATCATGCTAAGAGGAGCAGGAAAAAGCAAAAAATTTCAGAATTGCTCCTTGCAATGCGGAGAAATTACTGTTTGTGCATTTACAATATTCATTGATTTTTGCCATTGAAAAACGTCCAGAAATGATTGAAGCTACTGACTGAATGAAAGGAGCTGGCATCTCACTCTCTTTGAATCTTCTTTATCATGCTAAGAGGAGCAGGAAAAAGCAAAAAATTTCAGAATTGCACCTTGCAATGCGGAGAAATTACTGTTTGTGCATTTACAATATTCATTGATTTTTGCCATTGAAAAATGTCCAGAAATGATTGAAGCTACTGACTGAATGAAAGGAGCTGGCATCTCACTCTCTTTGAATCTTCTTTATCATGCTAAGAGGAGCAGGAAAAAGCAAAAAATTTCAGAATTGCGCCTTGCAATGCGGAGAAATTACTGTTTGTGCATTTACAAAATTCATTGATTTTTGCCATTGAAAAACATCATGTTATTCATATACCAGAAATGATTGAAGCTACTGACTGAAGGAAAGGATCTGGCATCTCACTCTCTTTGAATCTTCTTTATCATGCTAAGAGGAGCAGGAAAAAGCAAAAAATTTCAGAATTGCACCTTGCAATGCGGAGAAATTACTGTTTGTGCATTTACAATATTCATTGATTTTTGCCATTGAAAAACGTCCAGAAATGATTGAAGCTACTGACTGAATGAAAGGAGCTGGCATCTCACTCTCTTTGAATCTTCTTTATCATGCTAAGAGGAGCAGGAAAAAGCAAAAAATTTCAGAATTGCACCTTGCAATGCGGAGAAATTACTGTTTGTGCATTTACAATATTCATTGATTTTTGCCATTGAAAAACGTCCAGAAATGATTGAAGCTACTGACTGAATGAAAGGAGCTGGCATCTCACTCTCTTTGAATCTTCTTTATCATGCTAAGAGGAGCAGGAAAAAGCAAAAAATTTCAGAATTGCACCTTGCAAGGCGGAGAAATTACTGTTTGTGCATTTACAATATTCATTGATTTTTGCCATTGAAAAATGTCCAGAAATGATTGAAGCTACTGACTGAATGAAAGGAGCTGGCATCTCACTCTCTTTGAATCTTCTTTATCATGCTTAGAGGAGCAGGAAAAAGCAAAAAATTTCAGAATTGCGCCTTGCAATGCAGAGAAATTACTGTTTGTGCATTTACAAAATTCATTGATTTTTGCCATTGAAAAACATCATGTTATTCATATACCAGAAATGATTGAAGCTACTGACTGAAGGAAAGGATCTGGCATCTCACTCTCTTTAAATCTTCTTTATCATGCTAAGAGGAGCAGGAAAAAGCAAAAAATTTCAGAATTGCACCTTGCAATGCAGAGAAATTACTGTTTGTGCATTTACAATATTCATTGATTTTTGTCATTGAAAAACGTCCAGAAATGATTGAAGCTACTGACTGAATGAAAGGAGCTGGCATCTCACTCTCTTTGAATCTTCTTTATCATGCTAAGAGGAGCAGGAAAAAGCAAAATATTTCAGAATTGCACCTTGCAATGCGGAGAAATTACTGTTTGTGCATTTACAATATTCATTGATTTTTGCCATTGAAAAATGTCCAGAAATGATTGAAGCTACTGACTGAATGAAAGGAGCTGGCATCTCACTCTCTTTGAATCTTCTTTATCATGCTAAGAGGAGCAGGAAAAAGCAAAAAATTTCAGAATTGCACATTGCAATGCGGAGAAATTACTGTTTGTGCATTTACAATATTCATTGATTTTTGCCATTGAAAAACGTCCAGAAATGATTGAAGCTACTGACTGAATGAAAGGAGCTGGCATCTCACTCTCTTTGAATCTTCTTTATCATGCTAAGAGGAGCAGGAAAAAGCAAAAAATTTCAGAATTGCACCTTGCAATGCGGAGAAATTACTGTTTGTGCATTTACAATATTCATTGATTTTTGCCATTGAAAAACGTCCAGAAATGATTGAAGCTACTGACTGAATGAAAGGAGCTGGCATCTCACTCTCTTTGAATCTTCTTTATCATGCTAAGAGGAGCAGGAAAAAGCAAAAAATTTCAGAATTGCACCTTGCAATGCGGAGAAATTACTGTTTGTGCATTTACAATATTCATTGATTTTTGCCATTGAAAAATGTCCAGAAATGATTGAAGCTACTGACTGAATGAAAGGAGCTGGCATCTCACTCTCTTTGAATCTTCTTTATCATGCTAAGAGGAGCAGGAAAAAGCAAAAAATTTCAGAATTGCGCATTGCAATGCGGAGAAATTACTGTTTGTGCATTTACAAAATTCATTGATTTTTGCCATTGAAAAACATCATGTTATTCATATACCAGAAATGATTGAAGCTACTGACTGAAGGAAAGGATCTGGCATCTCACTCTCTTTGATTCTTCTTTAACATGCTAAGAGGAGCAGGAAAAAGCAAAAAATTTCAGAATTGCACCTTGCAATGCGGAGAAATTACTGTTTGTGCATTTACAATATTCATTGATTTTTGCCATTGAAAAACGTCCAGAAATGATTGAAGCTACTGACTGAATGAAAGGAGCTGGCATCTCACTCTCTTTGAATCTTCTTTATCATGCTAAGAGGAGCAGGAAAAAGCAAAAAATTTCAGAATTGCACCTTGCAATGCAGAGAAATTACTGTTTGTGCATTTACAATATTCATTGATTTTTGCGATTGAAAAACATCATGTTATTCATATACCAGAAATGATTGAAGCTACTGACTGAATGAAAGGAGCTGGCATCTCACTCTCTTTGAATCTTCTTTATCATGCTAAGAGGAGCAGGAAAAAGTAAAAAATTTCAGAATTGCACCTTGCAATGCGGAGAAATTACTGTTTGTGCATTTACAATATTCAATGATTTTTGCCATTGAAAAACGTCCAGAAATGATTGAAGCTACTGACTGAATGAAAGGAGCTGGCATCTCACTCTCTTTGAATCTTGTTTATCATGCTAAGAGGAGCAGGAAAAAGCAAAAAATTTCAGAATTGCACCTTGCAATGCGGAGAAATTACTGTTTGTGCATTTACAATATTCATTGATTTTTGCCATTGAAAAACGTCCAGAAATGATTGAAGCTACTGACTGAATGAAAGGAGCTGGCATCTCACTCTCTTTGAATCTTCTTTATCATGCTAAGAGGAGCAGGAAAAAGCAAAAAATTTCAGAATTGCACCTTGCAATGCGGAGAAATTACTGTTTGTGCATTTACAATATTCATTGATTTTTGCCATTGAAAAACGTCCAGAAATGATTGAAGCTACTGACTGAATGAAAGGAGCTGGCATCTCACTCTCTTTGAATCTTCTTTATCATGCTAAGAGGAGCAGGAAAAAGCAAAAAATTTCAGAATTCCACCTTGCAATGCGGAGAAATTACTGTTTGTGCATTTACAATATTCATTGATTTTTGCCATTGAAAAATGTCCAGAAATGATTGAAGCTACTGACTGAATGAAAGGAGCTGGCATCTCAATCTCTTTGAATCTTCTTTATCATGCTAAGAGGAGCAGGAAAAAGCAAAAAATTTCAGAATTGCGCCTTGCAATGCGGAGAAATTACTGTTTGTGCATTTACAATATTCATTGATTTTTGCCATTGAAAAATGTCCAGAAATGATTGAAGCTACTGACTGAATGAAAGGAGCTGGCATCTCACTCTCTTTGAATCTTCTTTATCATGCTAAGAGGAGCAGGAAAAGGCAAAAAATTTCAGAATTGCGCATTGCAATGCGGAGAAATTACTGTTTGTGCATTTACAAAATTCATTGATTTTTGCCATTGAAAAACATCATGTTATTCATATACCAGAAATGATTGAAGCTACTGACTGAAGGAAAGGATCTGGCATCTCACTCTCTTTGATTCTTCTTTAACATGCTAAGAGGAGCAGGAAAAAGCAAAAAATTTCAGAATTGCACCTTGCAATGCGGAGAAATTACTGTTTGTGCATTTACAATATTCATTGATTTTTGCCATTGAAAAACGTCCAGAAATGATTGAAGCTACTGACTGAATGAAAGGAGCTGGCATCTCACTCTCTTTGAATCTTCTTTATCATGCTAAGAGGAGCAGGAAAAAGCAAAAAATTTCAGAATTGCACCTTGCAATGCAGAGAAATTACTGTTTGTGCATTTACAATATTCATTGATTTTTGCGATTGAAAAACATCATGTTATTCATATACCAGAAATGATTGAAGCTACTGACTGAATGAAAGGAGCTGGCATCTCACTCTCTTTGAATCTTCTTTATCATGCTAAGAGGAGCAGGAAAAAGTAAAAAATTTCAGAATTGCACCTTGCAATGCGGAGAAATTACTGTTTGTGCATTTACAATATTCAATGATTTTTGCCATTGAAAAACGTCCAGAAATGATTGAAGCTACTGACTGAATGAAAGGAGCTGGCATCTCACTCTCTTTGAATCTTGTTTATCATGCTAAGAGGAGCAGGAAAAAGCAAAAAATTTCAGAATTGCACCTTGCAATGCGGAGAAATTACTGTTTGTGCATTTACAATATTCATTGATTTTTGCCATTGAAAAACGTCCAGAAATGATTGAAGCTACTGACTGAATGAAAGGAGCTGGCATCTCACTCTCTTTGAATCTTCTTTATCATGCTAAGAGGAGCAGGAAAAAGCAAAAAATTTCAGAATTGCACCTTGCAATGCGGAGAAATTACTGTTTGTGCATTTACAATATTCATTGATTTTTGCTATTGAAAAACATCATGTTATTCATATACCAGAAATGATTGAAGCTACTGACTGAATGAAAGGAGCTGGCATCTCACTCTCTTTGAATCTTCTTTATCATGCTAAGAGGAGCAGGAAAAAGCAAAAAATTTCAGAATTGCACCTTGCAATGCGGAGAAATTACAGTTTGTGCATTTACAATATTCATTGATTTTTGCCATTGAAAAACGTCCAGAAATGATTGAAGCTACTGACTGAATGAAAGGAGCTGGCATCTCACTCTCTTTGAATCTTCTTTATAATGCTAAGAGGAGCAGGAAAAAGCAAAAAATTTCAGAATTGCACCTTGCAATGCGGAGAAATTACTGTTTGTGCATTTACAATATTCATTGATTTTTGCCATTGAAAAACGTCCAGAAATGATTGAAGGTACTGACTGAATGAAAGGAGCTGGCATCTCACTCTCTTTGAATCTTCTTTATCATGCTAAGAGGAGCAGGAAAAAGCAAAAAATTTCAGAATTGCGCCTTGCAATGCGGAGAAATTACTGTTTGTGCATTTACAAAATTCATTGATTTTTGCCATTGAAAAACATCATGTTATTCATATACCAGAAATGATTGAAGCTACTGACTGAAGGAAAGGATATGGCATCTCACTCTCTTTGAATCTTCTTTATCATGCTTAGAGGAGCAGGAAAAAGCAAAAAATTTCAGAATTGCACCTTGCAATGCGGAGAAATTACTGTTTGTGCATTTACAATATTCATTGATTTTTGCCATTGAAAAACGTCCAGAAATGATTGAAGCTACTGACTGAATGAAAGGAGCTGGCATCTCACTCTCTTTGAATCTTCTTTATCATGCTAAGAGGAGCAGGAAAAAGCAAAAAATTTCAGAATTGCACCTTGCAATGCGGAGAAATTACTGTTTGTGCATTTACAATATTCATTGATTTTTGCGATTGAAAAACATCATGTTATTCATATACCAGAAATGATTGAAGCTACTGACTGAATGAAAGGAGCTGGCATCTCACTCTCTTTGAATCTTCTTTATCATGCTAAGAGGAGCAGGAAAAAGTAAAAAATTTCAGAATTGCACCTTGCAATGCGGAGAAATTACTGTTTGTGCATTTACAATATTCATTGATTTTTGCCATTGAAAAACGTCCAGAAATGATTGAAGCTACTGACTGAATGAAAGGAGCTGGCATCTCACTCTCTTTGAATCTTCTTTATCATGCTAAGAGGAGCAGGAAAAAGCAAAAAATTTCAGAATTGCACCTTGCAATGCGGAGAAATTACTGTTTGTGCATTTACAATATTCATTGATTTTTGCTATTGAAAAACATCATGTTATTCATATACCAGAAATGATTGAAGCTACTGACTGAATGAAAGGAGCTGGCATCTCACTCTCTTTGAATCTTCTTTATCATGCTAAAAGGAGCAGGAAAAAGCAAAAAATTTCAGAATTGCACCTTGCAATGCGGAGAAATTACAGTTTGTGCATTTACAATATTCATTGATTTTTGCCATTGAAAAACGTCCATAAATGATTGAAGCTACTGACTGAATGAAAGGAGCTGGCATCTCACTCTCTTTGAATCTTCTTTATCATGCTAAGAGGAGCAGGAAAAAGCAAAAAATTTCAGAATTGCACCTTGCAATGCGGAGAAATTACTGTTTGTGCATTTACAATATTCATTGATTTTTGCCATTGAAAAAGGTCCAGAAATAATTGAAGGTACTGACTGAATGAAAGGAGCTGGCATCTCACTCTCTTTGAATCTTCTTTATCATGCTAAGAGGAGCAGGAAAAAGCAAAAAATTTCAGAATTGCACCTTGCAATGCGGAGAAATTACTGTTTGTGCATTTACAATATTCATTGATTTTTGCCATTGAAAAATGTCCAGAAATGATTGAAGCTACTGACTGAATGAAAGGAGCTGGCATCTCACTCTCTTTGAATCTTCTTTATCATGCTAAGAGGAGCAGGAAAAAGCAAAAAATTTCAGAATTGCGCCTTGCAATGCGGAGAAATTACTGTTTGTGCATTTACAAAATTCATTGATTTTTGCCATTGAAAAACATCATGTTATTCATATACCAGAAATGATTGAAGCTACTGACTGAAGGAAAGGATCTGGCATCTCACTCTCTTTGAATCTTCTTTATCATGCTTAGAGGAGCAGGAAAAAGCAAAAAATTTCAGAATTGCACCTTGCAATGCGGAGAAATTACTGTTTGTGCATTTACAATATTCATTGATTTTTGCCATTGAAAAACGTCCAGAAATGATTGAAGCTACTGACTGAATGAAAGGAGCTGGCATCTCACTCTCTTTGAATCTTCTTTATCATGCTAAGAGGAGCAGGAAAAAGCAAAAAATTTCAGAATTGCACCTTGCAATGCGGAGAAATTACTGTTTGTGCATTTACAATATTCATTGATTTTTGCCATTGAAAAACGTCCAGAAATGATTGAAGCTACTGACTGAATGAAAGGAGCTGGCATCTCACTCTCTTTGAATCTTCTTTATCATGCTAAGAGGAGCAGGAAAAAGCAAAAAATTTCAGAATTGCACCTTGCAATGCGGAGAAATTACTGTTTGTGCATTTACAATATTCATTGATTTTTGCCATTGAAAAACATCATGTTATTCATATACCAGAAATGATTGAAGCTACTGACTGAATGAAAGGAGCTGGCATCTCAATCTCTTTGAATCTTCTTTATCATGCTAAGAGGAGCAGGAAAAAGTAAAAAATTTCAGAATTGCACCTTGCAATGCGGAGAAATTACTGTTTGTGCATTTATAATATTCAATGATTTTTGCCATTGAAAAACGTCCAGAAATGATTGAAGCTACTGACTGAACGAAAGGAGCTGGCATCTCACTCTCTTTGAATCTTCTTTATCATGCTAAGAGGAGCAGGAAAAAGCAAAAAATTTCAGAATTGCACCTTGCAATGCGGAGAAATTACTGTTTGTGCATTTACAATATTCATTGATTTTTGCCATTGAAAAACATCATGTTATTCATGTACCAGAAATGTTTGAAGCTACTGACTGAATGAAAGGAGCTGGCATCTCACTCTCTTTGAATCTTCTTTATCATGCTAAGAGGAGCAGGAAAAAGCAAAAAATTTCAGAATTGCACATTGCAATGCGGAGAAATTACTGTTTGTGCATTTACAATATTCATTGATTTTTGCCATTGAAAAACGTCCAGAAATGATTGAAGCTACTGACTGAATGAAAGGAGCTGGCATCTCACTCTCTTTGAATCTTCTTTATCATGCTAAGAGGAGCAGGAAAAAGCAAACAATTTCAGAATTGCACCTTGCAATGCGGAGAAATTACTGTTTGTGCATTTACAATATTCATTGATTTTTGCCATTGAAAAACGTCCAGAAATGATTGAAGCTACTGACTGAATGAAAGGAGCTGGCATCTCACTCTCTTTGAATCTTCTTTATCATGCTAAGAGGAGCAGGAAAAAGCAAAAAATTTCAGAATTGCACCTTGCAATGCGGAGAAATTACTGTTTGTGCATTTACAATATTCATTGATTTTTGCCATTGAAAAATGTCCAGAAATGATTGAAGCTACTGACTGAATGAAAGGAGCTGGCATCTCACTCTCTTTGAATCTTCTTTATCATGCTAAGAGGAGCAGGAAAAAGCAAAAAATTTCAGAATTGCGCCTTGCAATGCGGAGAAATTACTGTTTGTGCATTTACAAAATTCATTGATTTTTGCCTTTGAAAAACATCATGTTATTCATATACCAGAAATGATTGAAGCTACTGACTGAAGGAAAGGATCTGGCATCTCACTCTCTTTGAATCTTCTTTATCATGCTAAGAGGAGCAGGAAAAAGCAAAAAATTTCAGAATTGCACCTTGCAATGCGGAGAAATTACTGTTTGTGCATTTACAATATTCATTGATTTTTGCCATTGAAAAACGTCCAGAAATGATTGAAGCTACTGACTGAATGAAAGGAGCTGGCATCTCACTCTCTTTGAATCTTCTTTATCATGCTAAGAGGAGCAGGAAAAAGCAAAAAATTTCAGAATTGCACCTTGCAATGCGGAGAAATTACTGTTTGTGCATTTACAATATTCATTGATTTTTGCCATTGAAAAAGGTCCAGAAATAATTGAAGGTACTGACTGAATGAAAGGAGCTGGCATCTAACTCTCTTTGAATCTTCTTTATCATGCTAAGAGGAGCAGGAAAAAGCAAAAAATTTCAGAATTGCACCTTGCAATGCGGAGAAATTACTGTTTGTGCATTTACAATATTCATTGATTTTTGCCATTGAAAAACGTCCAGAAATGATTGAAGCTACTGACTGAATGAAAGGAGCTGGCATCTCACTCTCTTTGAATCTTCTTTATCATGCTAAGTGGAGCAGGAAAAAGCAAAAAATTTCAGAATTGCACCTTGCAATGCGGAGAAATTACTGTTTGTGCATTTACAATATTCATTGATTTTTGCCATTGAAAAATGTCCAGAAATGATTGAAGCTACTGACTGAATGAAAGGAGCTGGCATCTCACTCTCTTTGAATCTTCTTTATCATGCTAAGAGGAGCAGGAAAAAGCAAAAAATTTCAGAATTGCGCCTTGCAATGCGGAGAAATTACGGTTTGTGCATTTACAAAATTCATTGATTTTTGCCATTGAAAAACATCATGTTATTCATATACCAGAAATGATTGAAGCTACTGACTGAAGGAAAGGATCTGGCATCTCACTCTCTTTGAATCTTCTTTATCATGCTTAGAGGAGCAGGAAAAAGCAAAAAATTTCAGAATTGCACCTTGCAATGCGGAGAAATTACTGTTTGTGCATTTACAATATTCATTGATTTTTGCCATTGAAAAACGTCCAGAAATGATTGAAGCTACTGACTGAATGAAAGGAGCTGGCATCTCACTCTCTTTGAATCTTCTTTATCATGCTAAGAGGAGCAGGAAAAAGCAAAAAATTTCAGAATTGCACCTTGCAATGCGGAGAAATTACTGTTTGTGCATTTACAATATTCATTGATTTTTGCGATTGAAAAACATCATGTTATTCATATACCAGAAATGATTGAAGCTACTGACTGAATGAAAGGAGCTGGCATCTCACTCTCTTTGAATCTTCTTTATCATGCTAAGAGGAGCAGGAAAAAGTAAAAAAATTCAGAATTGCACCTTGCAATGCGGAGAAATTACTGTTTGTGCATTTACAATATTCAATGATTTTTGCCATTGAAAAACGTCCAGAAATGATTGAAGCTACTGACTGAATGAAAGGAGCTGGCATCTCACTCTCTTTGAATCTTGTTTATCATGCTAAGAGGAGCAGGAAAAAGCAAAAAATTTCAGAATTGCACCTTGCAATGCGGAGAAATTACTTTTTGTGCATTTACAATATTCATTGATTTTTGCCATTGAAAAACGTCCAGAAATGATTGAAGCTACTGACTGAATGAAAGGAGCTGGCATCTCACTCTCTTTGAATCTTCTTTATCATGCTAAGAGGAGCAGGAAAAAGCAAAAAATTTCAGAATTGCACCTTGCAATGCGGAGAAATTACTGTTTGTGCATTTACAATATTCATTGATTTTTGCCATTGAAAAACATCATGTTATTCATATACCAGAAATGATTGAAGCTACTGACTGAATGAAAGGACCTGGCATCTCACTCTCTTTGAATCTTCTTTATCATGCTAAGAGGAGCAGGAAAAAGTAAAAAATTTCAGAATTGCACCTTGCAATGCGGAGAAATTACTGTTTGTGCATTTATAATATTCAATGATTTTTGCCATTGAAAAACGTCCAGAAATGATTGAAGCTACTGACTGAACGAAAGGAGCTGGCATCTCACTCTCTTTGAATCTTCTTTATCATGCTAAGAGGAGCAGGAAAAAGCAAAAAATTTCAGAATTGCACCTTGCAATGCGGAGAAATTACTGTTTGTGCATTTACAATATTCATTGATTTTTGCCATTGAAAAACATCATGTTATTCATGTACCAGAAATGTTTGAAGCTACTGACTGAATGAAAGGAGCTGGCATCTCACTCTCTTTGAATCTTCTTTATCATGCTAAGAGGAGCAGGAAAAAGCAAAAAATTTCAGAATTGCACATTGCAATGCGGAGAAATTACTGTTTGTGCATTTACAATATTCATTGATTTTTGCCATTGAAAAACGTCCAGAAATGATTGAAGCTACTGACTGAATGAAAGGAGCTGGCATCTCACTCTCTTTGAATCTTCTTTATCATGCTAAGAGGAGCAGGAAAAAGCAAAAAATTTCAGAATTGCACCTTGCAATGCGGAGAAATTACTGTTTGTGCATTTACAATATTCATTGATTTTTGCCATTGAAAAACATCCAGAAATGATTGAAGCTACTGACTGAATGAAAGGAGCTGGCATCTCACTCTCTTTGAATCTTCTTTATCATGCTAAGAGGAGCAGGAAAAAGCAAAAAATTTCAGAATTGCACCTTGCAATGCGGAGAAATTACTGTTTGTGCATTTACAATATTCATTGATTTTTGCCATTGAAAAATGTCCAGAAATGATTGAAGCTACTGACTGAATGAAAGGAGCTGGCATCTCACTCTCTTTGAATCTTCTTTATCATGCTAAGAGGAGCAGGAAAAAGCAAAAAATTTCAGAATTGCGCCTTGCAATGCGGAGAAATTACTGTTTGTGCATTTACAAAATTCATTGATTTTTGCCATTGAAAAACATCATGTTATTCATATACCAGAAATGATTGAAGCTACTGACTGAAGGAAAGGATCTGGCATCTCACTCTCTTTGAATCTTCTTTATCATGCTAAGAGGAGCAGGAAAAAGCAAAAAATTTCAGAATTGCACCTTGCAATGCGGAGAAATTACTGTTTGTGCATTTACAATATTCATTGATTTTTGCCATTGAAAAACGTCCAGAAATGATTGAAGCTACTGACTGAATGAAAGGAGCTGGCATCTCACTCTCTTTGAATCTTCTTTATCATGCTAAGAGGAGCAGGAAAAAGCAAAAAAATTCAGAATTGCACCTTGCAATGCGGAGAAATTACTGTTTGTGCATTTACAATATTCATTGATTTTTGCCATTGAAAAACGTCCATAAATGATTAAAGCTACTGACTGAATGAAAGGAGCTGGCATCTCACTCTCTTTGAATCTTCTTTATCATGCTAAGAGGAGCAGGAAAAAGCAAAAAATTTCAGAATTGCACCTTGCAATGCGGAGAAATTACTGTTTGTGCATTTACAATATTCATTGATTTTTGCCATTGAAAAACGTCCATAAATGATTGAAGCTACTGACTGAATGAAAGGAGCTGGCATCTCACTCTCTTTGAATCTTCTTTATCATGCTAAGAGGAGCAGGAAAAAGCAAAAAATTTCAGAATTGCACCTTGCAATGCGGAGAAATTACTGTTTGTGCATTTACAATATTCATTGATTTTTGCCATTGAAAAATGTCCAGAAATGATTGAAGCTACTGACTGAATGAAAGGAGTTGGCATCTCACTCTCTTTGAATCTTCTTTATCATGCTAAGAGGAGCAGGAAAAAGCAAAAAATTTCAGAATTGCGCCTTGCAATGCGGAGAAATTACTGTTTGTGCATTTACAAAATTCATTGATTTTTGCCATTGAAAAACATCATGTTATTCATATACCAGAAATGATTGAAGCTACTGACTGAAGGAAAGGATCTGGCATCTCACTCTCTTTGAATCTTCTTTATCATGCTTAGAGGAGCAGGAAAAAGCAAAAAATTTCAGAATTGCACCTTGCAATGCGGAGAAATTACTGTTTGTGCATTTACAATATTCATTGATTTTTGCCATTGAAAAACGTCCAGAAATGATTGAAGCTACTGACTGAATGAAAGGAGCTGGCATCTCACTCTCTTTGAATCTTCTTTATCATGCTAAGAGGAGCAGGAAAAAGCAAAAAATTTCAGAATTGCACCTTGCAATGCGGAGAAATTACTGTTTGTGCATTTACAATATTCATTGATTTTTGCGATTGAAAAACATCATGTTATTCATATACCAGAAATGATTGAAGCTACTGACTGAATGAAAGGAGCTGGCATCTCACTCTCTTTGAATCTTCTTTATCATGCTAAGAGGAGCAGGAAAAAGTAAAAAATTTCAGAATTGCACCTTGCAATGCGGAGAAATTACTGTTTGTGCATTTACAATATTCAATGATTTTTGCCATTGAAAAACGTCCAGAAATGATTGAAGCTACTGACTGAATGAAAGGAGCTGGCATCTCACTCTCTTTGAATCTTGTTTATCATGCTAAGAGGAGCAGGAAAAAGCAAAAAATTTCAGAATTGCACCTTGCAATGCGGAGAAATTACTGTTTGTGCATTTACAATATTCATTGATTTTTGCCATTGAAAAACGTCCAGAAATGATTGAAGCTACTGACTGAATGAAAGGAGCTGGCATCTCACTCTCTTTGAATCTTCTTTATCATGCTAAGAGGAGCAGGAAAAAGCAAAAAATTTCAGAATTGCACCTTGCAATGCGGAGAAATTACTGTTTGTGCATTTACAATATTCATTGATTTTTGCCATTGAAAAACATCATGTTATTCATATACCAGAAATGATTGAAGCTACTGACTGAATGAAAGGAGCTGGCATCTCACTCTCTTTGAATCTTCTTTATCATGCTAAGAGGAGCAGGAAAAAGTAAAAAATTTCAGAATTGCACCTTGCAATGCGGAGAAATTACTGTTTGTGCATTTATAATATTCAATGATTTTTGCCATTGAAAAACGTCCAGAAATGATTGAAGCTACTGACTGAACGAAAGGAGCTGGCATCTCACTCTCTTTGAATCTTCTTTATCATGCTAAGAGGAGCAGGAAAAAGCAAAAAATTTCAGAATTGCACCTTGCAATGCGGAGAAATTACTGTTTGTGCATTTACAATATTCATTGATTTTTGCCATTGAAAAACATCATGTTATTCATGTACCAGAAATGTTTGAAGCTACTGACTGAATGAAAGGAGCTGGCAGCTCACTCTCTTTGAATCTTCTTTATCATGCTAAGAGGAGCAGGAAAAAGCAAAAAATTTCAGAATTGCACATTGCAATGCGGAGAAATTACTGTTTGTGCATTTACAATATTCATTGATTTTTGCCATTGAAAAACGTCCAGAAATGATTGAAGCTACTGACTGAATGAAAGGAGCTGGCATCTCACTCTCTTTGAATCTTCTTTATCATGCTAAGAGGAGCAGGAAAAAGCAAAAAATTTCAGAATTGCACCTTGCAATGCGGAGAAATTACTGTTTGTGCATTTACAATATTCATTGATTTTTGCCATTGAAAAACGTCCAGAAATGATTGAAGCTACTGACTGAATGAAAGGAGCTGGCATCTCACTCTCTTTGAATCTTCTTTATCATGCTAAGAGGAGCAGGAAAAAGCAAAAAATTTCAGAATTGCACCTTGCAATGCGGAGAAATTACTGTTTGTGCATTTACAATATTCATTGATTTTTGCCATTGAAAAATGTCCAGAAATGATTGAAGCTACTGACTGAATGAAAGGAGCTGGCATCTCACTCTCTTTGAATCTTCTTTATCATGCTAAGAGGAGCAGGAAAAAGCAAAAAATTTCAGAATTGCGCCTTGCAATGCGGAGAAATTACTGTTTGTGCATTTACAAAATTCATTGATTTTTGCCATTGAAAAACATCATGTTATTCATATACCAGAAATGATTGAAGCTACTGACTGAAGGAAAGGATCTGGCATCTAACTCTCTTTGAATCTTCTTTATCATGCTAAGAGGAGCAGGAAAATGCAAAAAATTTCAGAATTGCACCTTGCAATGCGGAGAAATTACTGTTTGTGCATTTACAATATTCATTGATTTTTGCCATTGAAAAACGTCCAGAAATGATTGAAGCTACTGACTGAATGAAAGGAGCTGGCATCTCACTCTCTTTGAATCTTCTTTATCATGCTAAGAGGAGCAGGAAAAAGCAAAAAATTTCAGAATTGCACCTTGCAATGCGGAGAAATTACTGTTTGTGCATTTACAATATTCATTGATTTTTGCCATTGAAAAACGTCCATAAATGATTGAAGCTACTGACTGAATGAAAGGAGCTGGCATCTCACTCTCTTTGAATCTTCTTTATCATGCTAAGAGGAGCAGGAAAAAGCAAAAAATTTCAGAATTGCACCTTGCAATGCGGAGAAATTACTGTTTGTGCATTTACAATATTCATTGATTTTTGCCATTGAAAAACGTCCATAAATGATTGAAGCTACTGACTGAATGAAAGGAGCTGGCATCTCACTCTCTTTGAATCTTCTTTATCATGCTAAGAGGAGCAGGAAAAAGCAAAAAATTTCAGAATTGCACCTTGCAATGCGGAGAAATTACTGTTTGTGCATTTACAATATTGATTGATTTTTGCCATTGAAAAATGTCCAGAAATGATTGAAGCTACTGACTGAATGAAAGGAGCTGGCATCTCACTCTCTTTGAATCTTCTTTATCATGCTAAGAGGAGCAGGAAAAAGCAAAAAATTTCAGAATTGCGCCTTGCAATGCGGAGAAATTACTGTTTGTGCATTTACAAAATTCATTGATTTTTGCCATTAAAAAACATCATGTTATTCATATACCAGAAATGATTGAAGCTACTGACTGAAGGAAAGGATCTGGCATCTCACTCTCTTTGAATCTTCTTTATCATGCTAAGAGGAGCAGGAAAAAGCAAAAAATTTCAGAATTGCACCTTGCAATGCGGAGAAATTACTGTTTGTGCATTTACAATATTCATTGATTTTTGCCATTGAAAAACGTCCAGAAATGATTGAAGCTACTGACTGAATGAAAGGAGCTGGCATCTCACTCTCTTTGAATCTTCTTTATCATGCTAAGAGGAGCAGGAAAAAGCAAAAAATTTCAGAATTGCACCTTGCAATGCGGAGAAATTACTGTTTGTGCATTTACAATATTCATTGATTTTTGCCATTGAAAAACGTCCATAAATGATTGAAGCTACTGACTGAATGAAAGGAGCTGGCATCTCACTCTCTTTGAATCTTCTTTATCATGCTAAGAGGAGCAGGAAAAAGCAAAAAATTTCAGAATTGCACCTTGCAATGCGGAGAAATTACTGTTTGTGCATTTACAATATTCATTGATTTTTGCCATTGAAAAATGTCCAGAAATGATTGAAGCTACTGACTGAATGAAAGGAGCTGGCATCTCACTCTCTTTGAATCTTCTTTATCATGCTAAGAGGAGCAGGAAAAAGCAAAAAATTTCAGAATTGCGCCTTGCAATGCGGAGAAATTACTGTTTGTGCATTTACAAAATTCATTGATTTTTGCCATTGAAAAACATCATGTTATTCATATACCAGAAATGATTGAAGCTACTGACTGAAGGAAAGGATCTGGCATCTCACTCTCTTTGAATCTTCTTTATCATGCTAAGAGGAGCAGGAAAAAGCAAAAAGTTTCAGAATTGCACCTTGCAATGCGGAGAAATTACTGTTTGTGCATTTACAATATTCATTGGTTTTTGCCATTGAATAACGTCCAGAAATGATTGAAGCTACTGACTGAATGAAAGGAGCTGGCATCTCACTCTCTTTGAATCTTCTTTATCATGCTAAGAGGAGCAGGAAAAAGCAAAAAATTTCAGAATTGCACCTTGCAATGCGGAGAAATTACTGTTTGTGCATTTACAATATTCATTGATTTTTGCGATTGAAAAACATCATGTTATTCATATACCAGAAATGATTGAAGCTACTGACTGAATGAAAGGAGCTGGCATCTCACTCTCTTTGAATCTTCTTTATCATGCTAAGAGGAGCAGGAAAAAGTAAAAAATTTCAGAATTGCACCTTGCAATGCGGAGAAATTACTGATTGTGCATTTACAATATTCAATGATTTTTGCCATTGAAAAACGTCCAGAAATGATTAAAGCTACTGACTGAATGAAAGGAGCTGGCATCTCACTCTCTTTGAATCTTCTTTATCATGCTAAGAGGAGCAGGAAAAAGCAAAAAATTTCAGAATTGCACCTTGCAATGCGGAGAAATTACTGTTTGTGCATTTACAATATTCATTGATTTTTGCCATTGAAAAACGTCCAGAAATGATTGAAGCTACTGACTGAATGAAAGGAGCTGGCATCTCACTCTCTTTGAATCTTCTTTATCATGCTAAGAGGAGCAGGAAAAAGCAAAAAATTTCAGAATTGCACCTTGCAATGCGGAGAAATTACTGTTTGTGCATTTACAATATTCATTGATTTTTGCCATTGAAAAACATCATGTTATTCATATACCAGAAATGATTGAAGCTACTGACTGAATGAAAGGAGCTGGCATCTCACTCTCTTTGAATCTTCTTTATCATGCTAAGAGGAGCAGGAAAAAGTAAAAAATTTCAGAATTGCGCCTTGCAATGCGGAGAAATTACTGTTTGTGCATTTACAAAATTCATTGATTTTTGCCATTGAAAAACATCATGTTATTCATATACCAGAAATGATTGAAGCTACTGACTGAAGGAAAGGATCTGGCATCTCACTCTCTTTGAATCTTCTTTATCATGCTTAGAGGAGCAGGAAAAAGCAAAGAATTTCAGAATTGCACCTTGCAATGCGGAGAAATTACTGTTTGTGCATTTACAATATTCATTGATTTTTGCCATTGAAAAACGTCCAGAAATGATTGAAGCTACTGACTGAATGAAAGGAGCTGGCATCTCACTCTCTTTGAATCTTCTTTATCATGCTAAGAGGAGCAGGAAAAAGCAAAAAATTTCAGAATTGCACCTTGCAATGCAGAGAAATTACTGTTTGTGCATTTACAATATTCATTGATTTTTGCGATTGAAAAACATCATGTTATTCATATACCAGAAATGATTGAAGCTACTGACTGAATGAAAGGAGCTGGCATCTCACTCTCTTTGAATCTTCTTTATCATGCTAAGCGGAGCAGGAAAAAGTAAAAAATTTCAGAATTGCACCTTGCAATGCGGAGAAATTACTGTTTGTGCATTTACAATATTCATTGATTTTTGCCATTGAAAAACGTCCAGAAATGATTGAAGCTACTGACTGAATGAAAGGAGCTGGCATCTCACTCTCTTTGAATCTTCTTTATCATGCTAAGAGGAGCAGGAAAAAGCAAAAAATTTCAGAATTGCACCTTGCAATGCGGAGAAATTACTGTTTGTGCATTTACAATATTCATTGATTTTTGCTATTGAAAAACATCATGTTATTCATATACCAGAAATGATTGAAGCTACTGACTGAATGAAAGGAGCTGGCATCTCACTCTCTTTGAATCTTCTTTATCATGCTAAGAGGAGCAGGAAAAAGCAAAAAATTTCAGAATTGCACCTTGCAATGCGGAGAAATTACTGTTTGTGCATTTACAATATTCATTGATTTTTGCGATTGAAAAACATCATGTTATTCATATACCAGAAATGATTGAAGCTACTGACTGAATGAAAGGAGCTGGCATCTCACTCTCTTTGAATCTTCTTTATCATGCTAAGAGGAGCAGGAAAAAGTAAAAAATTTCAGAATTGCACCTTGCAATGCGGAGAAATTACTGTTTGTGCATTTACAATATTCATTGATTTTTGCCATTGAAAAACGTCCAGAAATGATTGAAGCTACTGACTGAATGAAAGGAGCTGGCATCTCACTCTCTTTGAATCTTCTTTATCATGCTAAGAGGAGCAGGAAAAAGCAAAAAATTTCAGAATTGCACCTTGCAATGCGGAGAAATTACTGTTTGTGCATTTACAATATTCATTGATTTTTGCTATTGAAAAACATCATGTTATTCATATACCAGAAATGATTGAAGCTACTGACTGAATGAAAGGAGCTGGCATCTCACTCTCTTTGAATCTTCTTTATCATGCTAAGAGGAGCAGGAAAAAGCAAAAAATTTCAGAATTGCACCTTGCAATGCGGAGAAATTACAGTTTGTGCATTTACAATATTCATTGATTTTTGCCATTGAAAAACGTCCAGAAATGATTGAAGCTACTGACTGAATGAAAGGAGCTGGCATCTCACTCTCTTTGAATCTTCTTTATCATGCTAAGAGGAGCAGGAAAAAGCAAAAAATTTCAGAATTGCACCTTGCAATGCGGAGAAATTACTGTTTGTGCATTTACAATATTCATTGATTTTTGCCATTGAAAAACGTCCAGAAATGATTGAAGCTACTGACTGAATGAAAGGAGCTGGCATCTCACTCTCTTTGAATCTTCTTTATCATGCTAAGAGGAGCAGGAAAAAGCAAAAAATTTCAGAATTGCACCTTGCAATGCGGAGAAATTACTGTTTGTGCATTTACAATATTCATTGATTTTTGCCATTGAAAAATGTCCAGAAATGATTGAAGCTACTGACTGAATGAAAGGAGCTGGCATCTCACTCTCTTTGAATCTTCTTTATCATGCTAAGAGGAGCAGGAAAAAGCAAAAAATATCAGAATTGCGCCTTGCAATGTGGAGAAATTACTGTTTGTGCATTTACAAAATTCATTGATTTTTGCCATTGAAAAACGTCCAGAAATGATTGAAGGTACTGACTGAATGAAAGGAGCTGGCATCTCACTCTCTTTGAATCTTCTTTATCATGCTAAGAGGAGCAGGAAAAAGCAAAAAATTTCAGAATTGTACCTTGCAATGCGGAGAAATTACTGTTTGTGCATTTACAATATTCATTGATTTTTGCCATTGAAAAACGTCCAGAAATGATTGAAGCTACTGACTGAATGAAAGGAGCTGGCATCTCACTCTCTTTGAATCTTCTTTATCATGCTAAGAGGAGCAGGAAAAAGCAAAAAATTTCAGAATTGCACCTTGCAATGCGGAGAAATTACTGTTTGTGCATTTACAATATTCATTGATTTTTGCCATTGAAAAATGTCCAGAAATGATTGAAGCTACTGACTGAATGAAAGGAGCTGGCATCTCACTCTCTTTGAATCTTCTTTATCATGCTAAGAGGAGCAGGAAAAAGCAAAAAATTTCAGAATTGCGCCTTGCAATGCGGAGAAATTACTGTTTGTGCATTTACAAAATTCATTGATTTTTGCCATTGAAAAACATCATGTTATTCATATACCAGAAATGATTGAAGCTACTGACTGAAGGAAAGGATCTGGCATCTCACTCTCTTTGAATCTTCTTTATCATGCTTAGAGGAGCAGGAAAAAGCAAAAAATTTCAGAATTGCACCTTGCAATGCGGAGAAATTACTGTTTGTGCATTTACAATATTCATTGATTTTTGCCATTGAAAAACGTCCAGAAATGATTGAAGCTACTGACTGAATGAAAGGAGCTGGCATCTCACTCTCTTTGAATCTTCTTTATCATGCTAAGAGGAGCAGGAAAAAGCAAAAAATTTCAGAATTGCACCTTGCAATGCGGAGAAATTACTGTTTGTGCATTTACAATATTCATTGATTTTTGCGATTGAAAAACATCATGTTATTCATATACCAGAAATGATTGAAGCTACTGACTGAATGAAAGGAGCTGGCATCTCACTCTCTTTGAATCTTCTTTATCATGCTAAGAGGAGCAGGAAAAAGTAAAAAATTTCAGAATTGCACCTTGCAATGCGGAGAAATTACTGTTTGTGCATTTACAATATTCAATGATTTTTGCCATTGAAAAACGTCCAGAAATGATTGAAGCTACTGACTGAATGAAAGGAGCTGGCATCTCACTCTCTTTGAATCTTGTTTATCATGCTAAGAGGAGCAGGAAAAAGCAAAAAATTTCAGAATTGCACCTTGCAATGCAGAGAAATTACTGTTTGTGCATTTACAATATTCATTGATTTTTGCCATTGAAAAACGTCCAGAAATGATTGAAGCTACTGACTGAATGAAAGGAGCTGGCATCTCACTCTCTTTGAATCTTCTTTATCATGCTAAGAGGAGCAGGAAAAAGCAAAAAATTTCAGAATTGCACCTTGCAATGCGGAGAAATTACTGTTTGTGCATTTACAATATTCATTGATTTTTGCCATTGAAAAACATCATGTTATTCATATACCAGAAATGATTGAAGCTACTGACTGAATGAAAGGAGCTGGCATCTCACTCTCTTTGAATCTTCTTTATCATGCTAAGAGGAGCAGGAAAAAGTAAAAAATTTCAGAATTGCACCTTGCAATGCGGAGAAATTACTGTTTGTGCATTTATAATATTCAATGATTTTTGCCATTGAAAAACGTCCAGAAATGATTGAAGCTACTGACTGAACGAAAGGAGCTGGCATCTCACTCTCTTTGAATCTTCTTTATCATGCTAAGAGGAGCAGGAAAAAGCAAAAAATTTCAGAATTGCACCTTGCAATGCGGAGAAATTACTGTTTGTGCATTTACAATATTCATTGATTTTTGCCATTGAAAAACATCATGTTATTCATGTACCAGAAATGTTTGAAGCTACTGACTGAATGAAAGGAGCTGGCATCTCACTCTCTTTGAATCTTCTTTATCATGCTAAGAGGAGCAGGAAAAAGCAAAAAATTTCAGAATTGCACATTGCAATGCGGAGAAATTACTGTTTGTGCATTTACAATATTCATTGATTTTTGCCATTGAAAAACGTCCAGAAATGATTGAAGCTACTGACTGAATGAAAGGAGCTGGCATCTCACTCTCTTTGAATCTTCTTTATCATGCTAAGAGGAGCAGGAAAAAGCAAAAAATTTCAGAATTGCACCTTGCAATGCGGAGAAATTACTGTTTGTGCATTTACAATATTCATTGATTTTTGCCATTGAAAAACGTCCAGAAATGATTGAAGCTACTGACTGAATGAAAGGAGCTGGCATCTCACTCTCTTTGAATCTTCTTTATCATGCTAAGAGGAGCAGGAAAAAGCAAAAAATTTCAGAATTGCACCTTGCAATGCGGAGAAATTACTGTTTGTGCATTTACAATATTCATTGATTTTTGCCATTGAAAAATGTCCAGAAATGATTGAAGCTACTGACTGAATGAAAGGAGCTGGCATCTCACTCTCTTTGAATCTTCTTTATCATGCTAAGAGGAGCAGGAAAAAGCAAAAAATTTCAGAATTGCGCCTTGCAATGCGGAGAAATTACTGTTTGTGCATTTACAAAATTCATTGATTTTTGCCATTGAAAAACATCATGTTATTCATATACCAGAAATGATTGAAGCTACTGACTGAAGGAAAGGATCTGGCATCTCACTCTCTTTGAATCTTCTTTATCATGCTAAGAGGAGAAGGAAAAAGCAAAAAAATTCAGAATTGCACCTTGCAATGCGGAGAAATTACTGTTTGTGCATTTACAATATTCATTGATTTTTGCCATTGAAAAACGTCCAGAAATGATTGAAGCTACTGACTGAATGAAAGGAGCTGGCATCTCACTCTCTTTGAATCTTCTTTATCATGCTAAGAGGAGCAGGAAAAAGCAAAAAATTTCAGAATTGCACCTTGCAATGCGGAGAAATTACTGTTTGTGCATTTACAATATTCATTGATTTTTGCCATTGAAAAACGTCCAGAAATGATTGAAGCTACTGACTGAATGAAAGGAGCTGGCATCTCACTCTCTTTGAATCTTCTTTATCATGCTAAGAGGAGCAGGAAAAAGCAAAAAATTTCAGAATTGCACCTTGCAATGCGGAGAAATTACTGTTTGTGCATTTACAATATTCATTGATTTTTGCCATTGAAAAATGTCCAGAAATGATTGAAGCTACTGACTGAATGAAAGGAGCTGGCATCTCACTCTCTTTGAATCTTCTTTATCATGCTAAGAGGAGCAGGAAAAAGCAAAAAATTTCAGAATTGCGCCTTGCAATGCGGAGAAATTACTGTTTGTGCATTTACAAAATTCATTGATTTTTGCCATTGAAAAACATCATGTTATTCATATACCAGAAATGATTGAAGCTACTGACTGAAGGAAAGGATCTGGCATCTCACTCTCTTTGAATCTTCTTTATCATGCTAAGAGGAGCAGGAAAAAGCAAAAAATTTTAGAATTGCACCTTGCAATGCGGAGAAATTACTGTTTGTGCATTTGCAATATTCATTGGTTTTTGCCATTGAAAAACGTCCAGAAATGATTGAAGCTACTGACTGAATGAAAGGAGCTGGCATCTCACTCTCTTTGAATCTTCTTTATCATGCTAAGAGGAGCAGGAAAAAGCAAAAAATTTCAGAATTGCACCTTGCAATGCGGAGAAATTACTGTTTGTGCATTTACAATATTCATTGATTTTTGCGATTGAAAAACATCATGTTATTCATATACCAGAAATGATTGAAGCTACTGACTGAATGAAAGGAGCTGGCATCTCACTCTCTTTGAATCTTCTTTATCATGCTAAGAGGAGCAGGAAAAAGTAAAAAATTTCAGAATTGCACCTTGCAATGCGGAGAAATTACTGATTGTGCATTTACAATATTCAATGATTTTTGCCATTGAAAAACGTCCAGAAATGATTAAAGCTACTGACTGAATGAAAGGAGCTGGCATCTCACTCTCTTTGAATCTTCTTTATCATGCTAAGAGGAGCAGGAAAAAGCAAAAAATTTCAGAATTGCACCTTGCAATGCGGAGAAATTACTGTTTGTGCATTTACAATATTCATTGATTTTTGCCATTGAAAAACGTCCAGAAATGATTGAAGCTACTGACTGAATGAAAGGAGCTGGCATCTCACTCTCTTTGAATCTTCTTTATCATGCTAAGAGGAGGAGGAAAAACCAAAAAATTTCAGAATTGCACCTTGCAATGCGGAGAAATTACTGTTTGTGCATTTACAATATTCATTGATTTTTGCCATTGAAAAACATCATGTTATTCATATACCAGAAATGATTGAAGCTACTGACTGAATGAAAGGAGCTGGCATCTCACTCTCTTTGAATCTTCTTTATCATGCTAAGAGGAGCAGGAAAAAGCAAAAAATTTCAGAATTGCACCTTGCAATGCGGAGAAATTACTGTTTGTGCATTTACAATATTCATTGATTTTTGCCATTGAAAAATGTCCAGAAATGATTGAAGCTACTGACTGAATGAAAGGAGCTGGGATCTCACTCTCTTTGAATCTTCTTTATCATGCTAAGAGGAGCAGGAAAAAGCAAAAAATTTCAGAATTGCGCCTTGCAATGCGGAGAAATTACTGTTTGTGCATTTACAAAATTCATTGATTTTTGCCATTGAAAAACATCATGTTATTCATATACCAGAAATGATTGAAGCTACTGACTGAAGGAAAGGATCTGGCATCTCACCCTCTTTGAATCTTCTTTATCATGCTAAGAGGAGCAGGAAAAAGCAAAAAATTTTAGAATTGCACCTTGCAATGCGGAGAAATTACTGTTTGTGCATTTACAATATTCATTGGTTTTTGCCATTGAAAAACGTCCAGAAATGATTGAAGCTACTGACTGAATGAAAGGAGCTGGCATCTCACTCTCTTTGAATCTTCTTTATCATGCTAAGAGGAGCAGGAAAAAGCAAAAAATTTCAGAATTGCACCTTGCAATGCGGAGAAATTACTGTTTGTGCATTTACAATATTCATTGATTTTTGCCATTGAAAAACATCATGTTATTCATATACCAGAAATGATTGAAGCTACTGACTGAATGAAAGGAGCTGGCATCTCACTCTCTTTGAATCTTCTTTATCATGCTAAGAGGAGCAGGAAAAAGTAAAAAATTTCAGAATTGCACCTTGCAATGCGGAGAAATTACTGTTTGTGCATTTATAATATTCAATGATTTTTGCCATTGAAAAACGTCCAGAAATGATTGAAGCTACTGACTGAACGAAAGGAGCTGGCATCTCACTCTCTTTGAATCTTCTTTATCATGCTAAGAGGAGCAGGAAAAAGCAAAAAATTTCAGAATTGCACCTTGCAATGCGGAGAAATTACTGTTTGTGCATTTACAATATTCATTGATTTTTGCCATTGAAAAACATCATGTTATTCATGTACCAGAAATGTTTGAAGCTACTGACTGAATGAAAGGAGCTGGCATCTCACTCTCTTTGAATCTTCTTTATCATGCTAAGAGGAGCAGGAAAAAGCAAAATATTTCAGAATTGCACATTGCAATGCGGAGAAATTACTGTTTGTGCATTTACAATATTCATTGATTTTTGCCATTGAAAAACGTCCAGAAATGATTGAAGCTACTGACTGAATGAAAGGAGCTGGCATCTCACTCTCTTTGAATCTTCTTTATCATGCTAAGAGGAGCAGGAAAAAGCAAAAAATTTCAGAATTGCACCTTGCAATGCGGAGAAATTACTGTTTGTGCATTTACAATATTCATTGATTTTTGCCATTGAAAAACGTCCAGAAATGATTGAAGCTACTGACTGAATGAAAGGAGCTGGCATCTCACTCTCTTTGAATCTTCTTTATCATGCTAAGAGGAGCAGGAAAAAGCAAAAAATTTCAGAATTGCACCTTGCAATGCGGAGAAATTACTGTTTGTGCATTTACAATATTCATTGATTTTTGCCATTGAAAAATGTCCAGAAATGATTGAAGCTACTGACTGAATGAAAGGAGCTGGCATCTCACTCTCTTTGAATCTTCTTTATCATGCTAAGAGGAGCAGGAAAAAGCAAAAAATTTCAGAATTGCGCCTTGCAATGCGGAGAAATTACTGTTTGTGCATTTACAAAATTCATTGATTTTTGCCATTGAAAAACATCATGTTATTCATATACCAGAAATGATTGAAGCTACTGACTGAAGGAAAGGATCTGGCATCTCACTCTCTTTGAATCTTCTTTATCATGCTAAGAGGAGCAGGAAAAAGCAAAAAAATTCAGAATTGCACCTTGCAATGCGGAGAAATTACTGTTTGTGCATTTACAATATTCATTGATTTTTGCCATTGAAAAACGTCCAGAAATGATTGAAGCTACTGACTGAATGAAAGGAGCTGGCATCTCACTCTCTTTGAATCTTCTTTATCATGCTAAGAGGAGCAGGAAAAAGCAAAAAATTTCAGAATTGCACCTTGCAATGCGGAGAAATTACTGTTTGTGCATTTACAATATTCATTGATTTTTGCCATTGAAAAACGTCCAGAAATGATTGAAGCTACTGACTGAATGAAAGGAGCTGGCATCTCACTCTCTTTGAATCTTCTTTATCATGCTAAGAGGAGCAGGAAAAAGCAAAAAATTTCAGAATTGCACCTTGCAATGCGGAGAAATTACTGTTTGTGCATTTACAATATTCATTGATTTTTGCCATTGAAAAATGTCCAGAAATGATTGAAGCTACTGACTGAATGAAAGGAGCTGGCATCTCACTCTCTTTGAATCTTCTTTATCATGCTAAGAGGAGCAGGAAAAAGCAAAAAATTTCAGAATTGCTCCTTGCAATGCGGAGAAATTACTGTTTGTGCATTTACAAAATTCATTGATTTTTGCCATTGAAAAACATCATGTTATTCATATACCAGAAATGATTGAAGCTACTGACTGAAGGAAAGGATCTGGCATCTCACTCTCTTTGAATCTTCTTTATCATGCTAAGAGGAGCAGGAAAAAGCAAAAAATTTTAGAATTGCACCTTGCAATGCGGAGAAATTATTGTTTGTGCATTTACAATATTCATTGGTTTTTGCCATTGAAAAACATCCAGAAATGATTGAAGCTACTGACTGAATGAAAGGAGCTGGCATCTCACTCTCTTTGAATCTTCTTTATCATGCTAAGAGGAGCAGGAAAAAGCAAAAAATTTCAGAATTGCACCTTGCAATGCGGAGAAATTACTGTTTGTGCATTTACAATATTCATTGATTTTTGCGATTGAAAAACATCATGTTATTCATATACCAGAAATGATTGAAGCTACTGACTGAATGAAAGGAGCTGGCATCTCACTCTCTTTGAATCTTCTTTATCATGCTAAGAGGAGCAGGAAAAAGTAAAAAATGTCAGAATTGCACCTTGCAATGCGGAGAAATTACTGATTGTGCATTTACAATATTCAATGATTTTTGCCATTGAAAAACGTCCAGAAATGATTAAAGCTACTGACTGAATGAAAGGAGCTGGCATCTCACTCTCTTTGAATCTTCTTTATCATGCTAAGAGGAGCAGGAAAAAGCAAAAAATTTCAGAATTGCACCTTGCAATGCGGAGAAATTACTGTTTGTGCATTTACAATATTCATTGATTTTTGCCATTGAAAAACGTCCAGAAATGATTGAAGCTACTGACTGAATGAAAGGAGCTGGCATCTCACTCTCTTTGAATCTTCTTTATCATGCTAAGAGGAGGAGGAAAAACCAAAAAATTTCAGAATTGCACCTTGCAATGCGGAGAAATTACTGTTTGTGCATTTACAATATTCATTGATTTTTGCCATTGAAAAACATCATGTTATTCATATACCAGAAATGATTGAAGCTACTGACTGAATGAAAGGAGCTGGCATCTCACTCTCTTTGAATCTTCTTTATCATGCTAAGAGGAGCAGGAAAAAGCAAAAAATTTCAGAATTGCACCTTGCAATGCGGAGAAATTACTGTTTGTGCATTTACAATATTCATTGATTTTTGCCATTGAAAAATGTCCAGAAATGATTGAAGCTACTGACTGAATGAAAGGAGCTGGGATCTCACTCTCTTTGAATCTTCTTTATCATGCTAAGAGGAGCAGGAAAAAGCAAAAAATTTCAGAATTGCGCCTTGCAATGCGGAGAAATTACTGTTTGTGCATTTACAAAATTCATTGATTTTTGCCATTGAAAAACATCATGTTATTCATATACCAGAAATGATTGAAGCTACTGACTGAAGGAAAGGATCTGGCATCTCACTCTCTTTGAATCTTCTTTATCATGCTAAGAGGAGCAGGAAAAAGCAAAAAATTTTAGAATTGCACCTTGCAATGCGGAGAAATTACTGTTTGTGCATTTACAATATTCATTGGTTTTTGCCATTGAAAAACGTCCAGAAATGATTGAAGCTACTGACTGAATGAAAGGAGCTGGCATCTCACTCTCTTTGAATCTTCTTTATCATGCTAAGAGGAGCAGGAAAAAGCAAAAAATTTCAGAATTGCACCTTGCAATGCGGAGAAATTACTGTTTGTGCATTTACAATATTCATTGATTTTTGCGATTGAAAAACATCATGTTATTCATATACCAGAAATGATTGAAGCTACTGACTGAATGAAAGGAGCTGGCATCTCACTCTCTTTGAATCTTCTTTATCATGCTAAGAGGAGCAGGAAAAAGTAAAAAATTTCAGAATTGCACCTTGCAATGCGGAGAAATTACTGATTGTGCATTTACAATATTCAATGATTTTTGCCATTGAAAAACGTCCAGAAATGATTAAAGCTACTGACTGAATGAAAGGAGCTGGCATCTCACTCTCTTTGAATCTTCTTTATCATGCTAAGAGGAGCAGGAAAAAGCAAAAAATTTCAGAATTGCACCTTGCAATGCGGAGAAATTACTGTTTGTGCATTTACAATATTCATTGATTTTTGCCATTGAAAAATGTCCAGAAATGATTGAAGCTACTGACTGAATGAAAGGAGCTGGGATCTCACTCTCTTTGAATCTTCTTTATCATGCTAAGAGGAGCAGGAAAAAGCAAAAAATTTCAGAATTGCGCCTTGCAATGCGGAGAAATTACTGTTTGTGCATTTACAAAATTCATTGATTTTTGCCATTGAAAAACATCATGTTATTCATATACCAGAAATGATTGAAGCTACTGACTGAAGGAAAGGATCTGGCATCTCACTCTCTTTGAATCTTCTTTATCATGCTAAGAGGAGCAGGAAAAAGCAAAAAATTTTAGAATTGCACCTTGCAATGCGGAGAAATTACTGTTTGTGCATTTACAATATTCATTGGTTTTTGCCATTGAAAAACGTCCAGAAATGATTGAAGCTACTGACTGAATGAAAGGAGCTGGCATCTCACTCTCTTTGAATCTTCTTTATCATGCTAAGAGGAGCAGGAAAAAGCAAAAAATTTCAGAATTGCACCTTGCAATGCGGAGAAATTACTGTTTGTGCATTTACAATATTCATTGATTTTTGCGATTGAAAAACATCATGTTATTCATATACCAGAAATGATTGAAGCTACTGACTGAATGAAAGGAGCTGGCATCTCACTCTCTTTGAATCTTCTTTATCATGCTAAGAGGAGCAGGAAAAAGTAAAAAATTTCAGAATTGCACCTTGCAATGCGGAGAAATTACTGATTGTGCATTTACAATATTCAATGATTTTTGCCATTGAAAAACGTCCAGAAATGATTAAAGCTACTGACTGAATGAAAGGAGCTGGCATCTCACTCTCTTTGAATCTTCTTTATCATGCTAAGAGGAGCAGGAAAAAGCAAAAAATTTCAGAATTGCACCTTGCAATGCGGAGAAATTACTGTTTGTGCATTTACAATATTCATTGATTTTTGCCATTGAAAAACGTCCAGAAATGATTGAAGCTACTGACTGAATGAAAGGAGCTGGCATCTCACTCTCTTTGAATCTTCTTTATCATGCTAAGAGGAGGAGGAAAAACCAAAAAATTTCAGAATTGCACCTTGCAATGCGGAGAAATTACTGTTTGTGCATTTACAATATTCATTGATTTTTGCCATTGAAAAACATCATGTTATTCATATACCAGAAATGATTGAAGCTACTGACTGAATGAAAGGAGCTGGCATCTCACTCTCTTTGAATCTTCTTTATCATGCTAAGAGGAGCAGGAAAAAGTAAAAAATTTCAGAATTGCACCTTGCAATGCGGAGAAATTACTGTTTGTGCATTTATAATATTCAATGATTTTTGCCATTGAAAAACGTCCAGAAATGATTGAAGCTACTGACTGAACGAAAGGAGCTGGCATCTCACTCTCTTTGAATCTTCTTTATCATGCTAAGAGGAGCAGAAAAAAGCAAAAAATTTCAGAATTGCACCTTGCAATGCGGAGAAATTACTGTTTGTGCATTTACAATATTCATTGATTTTTGCCATTGAAAAACATCATGTTATTCATATACCAGAAATGTTTGAAGCTACTGACTGAATGAAAGGAGCTGGCATCTCACTCTCTTTGAATCTTCTTTATCATGCTAAGAGGAGCAGGAAAAAGCAAAAAATTTCAGAATTGCACATTGCAATGCGGAGAAATTACTGTTTGTGCATTTACAATATTCATTGATTTTTGCCATTGAAAAACGTCCAGAAATGATTGAAGCTACTGACTGAATGAAAGGAGCTGGCATCTAACTCTCTTTGAATCTTCTTTATCATGCTAAGAGGAGCAGGAAAAAGCAAAAAATTTCAGAATTGCACCTTGCAATGCGGAGAAATTACTGTTTGTGCATTTACAATATTCATCGATTTTTGCCATTGAAAAACGTCCAGAAATGATTGAAGCTACTGACTGAATGAAAGGAGCTGGCATCTCACTCTCTTTGAATCTTCTTTATCATGCTAAGAGGAGCAGGAAAAAGCAAAAAATTTCAGAATTGCACCTTGCAATGCGGAGAAATTACTGTTTGTGCATTTACAATATTCATTGATTTTTGCCATTGAAAAACATGTTATTCATATACCAGAAATGTTTGAAGCTCCTGACTGAATGAAAGGAGCTGGCACCTCACTCTCTTTGAATCTTCTTTATCATGCTAAGAGGAGCAGGAAAAAGCAAAAAATTTCAGAATTGCACCTTGCAATGCGGAGAAATTACTGTTTGTGCATTTACAATATTCATTGATTTTTGCCATTGAAAAACGTCCAGAAATGATTGAAGCTACTGACTGAATGAAAGGAGCTGTCATCTCACTCTCTTTGAATCTTCTTTATCATGCTAAGAGGAGCAGGAAAAAGCAAAAAATTTCAGAATTGCACCTTGCAATGCGGAGAAATTACTGTTTGTGCATTTACAATATTCATTGATTTTTGCCATTGAAAAATGTCCAGAAATGATTGAAGCTACTGACTGAATGAAAGGAGCTGGCATCTCACTCTCTTTGAATCTTCTTTATCATGCTAAGAGGAGCAGGAAAAAGCAAAAAATTTCAGAATTGCGCCTTGCAATGCGGAGAAATTACTGTTTGTGCATTTACAAAATTCATTGATTTTTGCCATTGAAAAACATCATGTTATTCATATGCCAGAAATGATTGAAGCTACTGACTGAAGGAAAGGAGCTGGCATCTCACTCTCTTTGAATCTTCTTTATCATGCTAAGAGGAGCAGGAAAAAGCAAAAAATTTCAGAATTGCGCCTTGCAATGCGGAGAAATTACTGTTTGTGCATTTACAAAATTCATTGATTTTTGCCATTGAAAAACATCATGTTATTCATATGCCAGAAATGATTGAAGCTACTGACTGAAGGAAAGGAGCTGGCATCTCACTCTCTTTGAATCTTCTTTATCATGCTAAGAGGAGCAGGAAAAAGCAAAAAATTTCAGAATTGCACCTTGCAATGCGGAGAAATTACTGTTTGTGCATTTACAATATTCATTGATTTTTGCCATTGAAAAACGTCCAGAAATGATTGAAGCTACTGACTGAATGAAAGGAGCTGGCATCTCACTCTCTTTGAATCTTCTTTATCATGCTAAGAGGAGCAGGAAAAAGCAAAAAATTTCAGAATTGCACCTTGCAATGCGGAGAAATTACTGTTTGTGCATTTACAATATTCATTGATTTTTGCGATTGAAAAACATCATGTTATTCATATACCAGAAATGATTGAAGCTACTGACTGAATGAAAGGAGCTGGCATCTCACTCTCTTTGAATCTTCTTTATCATGCTAAGAGGAGCAGGAAAAAGCAAAAAATTTCAGAATTGCACATTGCAATGCGGAGAAATTACTGTTTGTGCATTTACAATATTCATTGATTTTTGCCATTGAAAAACGTCCAGAAATGATTGAAGCTACTGACTGAATGAAAGGAGCTGGCATCTCACTCTCTTTGAATCTTCTTTATCATGCTAAGAGGAGCAGGAAAAAGCAAAAAATTTCAGAATTGCACCTTGCAATGCGGAGAAATTACTGTTTGTGCATTTACAATATTCATTGATTTTTGCCATTGAAAAACGTCCAGAAATGATTGAAGCTACTGACTGAATGAAAGGAGCTGGCATCTCACTCTCTTTGAATCTTCTTTATCATGCTAAGAGGAGCAGGAAAAAGCAAAAAATTTCAGAATTGCACATTGCAATGCGGAGAAATTACTGTTTGTGCATTTACAATATTCATTGATTTTTGCCATTGAAAAACGTCCAGAAATGATTGAAGCTACTGACTGAATGAAAGGAGCTGGCATCTCACTCTCTTTGAATCTTCTTTATCATGCTAAGAGGAGCAGGAAAAAGCAAAAAATTTCAGAATTGCACCTTGCAATGCGGAGAAATTACTGTTTGTGCATTTACAATATTCATTGATTTTTGCCATTGAAAAACATCCAGAAATGATTGAAGCTACTGACTGAATGAAAGGAGCTGGCATCTCACTCTCTTTGAATCTTCTTTATCATGCTAAGAGGAGCAGGAAAAAGCAAAAAATTTCAGAATTGCACATTGCAATGCGGAGAAATTACTGTTTGTGCATTTACAATATTCATTGATTTTTGCCATTGAAAAACGTCCAGAAATGATTGAAGCTACTGACTGAATGAAAGGAGCTGGCATCTCACTCTCTTTGAATCTTCTTTATCATGCTAAGAGGAGCAGGAAAAAGCAAAAAATTTCAGAATTGCACCTTGCAATGCGGAGAAATTACTGTTTGTGCATTTACAATATTCATTGATTTTTGCCATTGAAAAACATGTTATTCATGTACCAGAAATGTTTGAAGCTCCTGACTGAATGAAAGGAGCTGGCACCTCACTCTCTTTGAATCTTCTTTATCATGCTAAGAGGAGCAGGAAAAAGCAAAAAATTTCAGAATTGCACCTTGCAATGCGGAGAAATTACTGTTTGTGCATTTACAATATTCATTGATTTTTGCCATTGAAAAACGTCCAGAAATGATTGAAGCTACTGACTGAATGAAAGGAGCTGTCATCTCACTCTCTTTGAATCTTCTTTATCATGCTAAGAGGAGCAGGAAAAAGCAAAAAATTTCAGAATTGCACCTTGCAATGCGGAGAAATTACTGTTTGTGCATTTACAATATTCATTGGTTTTTGCCATTGAAAAATGTCCAGAAATGATTGAAGCTACTGACTGAATGAAAGGAGCTGGCATCTCACTCTCTTTGAATCTTCTTTATCATGCTAAGAGGAGCAGGAAAAAGCAAAAAATTTCAGAATTGCGCCTTGCAATGCGGAGAAATTACTGTTTGTGCATTTACAAAATTCATTGATTTTTGCCATTGAAAAACATCATGTTATTCATATGCCAGAAATGATTGAAGCTACTGACTGAAGGAAAGGAGCTGGCATCTCACTCTCTTTGAATCTTCTTTATCATGCTAAGAGGAGCAGGAAAAAGCAAAAAATTTCAGAATTGCGCCTTGCAATGCGGAGAAATTACTGTTTGTGCATTTACAAAATTCATTGATTTTTGCCATTGAAAAACATCATGTTATTCATATGCCAGAAATGATTGAAGCTACTGACTGAAGGAAAGGAGCTGGCATCTCACTCTCTTTGAATCTTCTTTATCATGCTAAGAGGAGCAGGAAAAAGCAAAAAATTTCAGAATTGCTCCTTGCAATGCGGAGAAATTACTGTTTGTGCATTTACAATATTCATTGATTTTTGCCATTGAAAAACGTCCAGAAATGATTGAAGCTACTGACTGAATGAAAGGAGCTGGCATCTCACTCTCTTTGAATCTTCTTTATCATGCTAAGAGGAGCAGGAAAAAGCAAAAAATTTCAGAATTGCACCTTGCAATGCGGAGAAATTACTGTTTGTGCATTTACAATATTCATTGATTTTTGCGATTGAAAAACATCATGTTATTCATATACCAGAAATGATTGAAGCTACTGACTGAATGAAAGGAGCTGGCATCTCACTCTCTTTGAATCTTCTTTATCATGCTAAGAGGAGCAGGAAAAAGTAAAAAATTTCAGAATTGCACCTTGCAATGCGGAGAAATTACTGTTTGTGCATTTACAATATTCAATGAATTTTGCCATTGAAAAACGTCCAGAAATGATTGAAGCTACTGACTGAACTAAAGGAGCTGGCATCTCACTCTCTTTGAATCTTCTTTATCATGCTAAGAGGAGCAGGAAAAAGCAAAAAATTTCAGAATTGCACCTTGCAATGCGGAGAAATTACTGTTTGTGCATTTACAATATTCATTGATTTTTGCCATTGAAAAATGTCCAGAAATGATTGAAGCTACTGACTGAATGAAAGGAGCTGGCATCTCACTCTCTTTGAATCTTCTTTATCATGCTAAGAGGAGCAGGAAAAAGCAAAAAATTTCAGAATTGCGCCTTGCAATGCGGAGAAATTACTGTTTGTGCATTTACAAAATTCATTGATTTTTGCCATTGAAAAACATCATGTTATTCATATGCCAGAAATGATTGAAGCTACTGACTGAAGGAAAGGAGCTGGCATCTCACTCTCTTTGAATCTTCTTTATCATGCTAAGAGGAGCAGGAAAAAGCAAAAAATTTCAGAATTGCGCCTTGCAATGCGGAGAAATTACTGTTTGTGCATTTACAAAATTCATTGATTTTTGCCATTGAAAAACATCATGTTATTCATATGCCAGAAATGATTGAAGCTACTGACTGAAGGAAAGGAGCTGGCATCTCACTCTCTTTGAATCTTCTTTATCATGCTAAGAGGAGCAGGAAAAAGCAAAAAATTTCAGAATTGCACCTTGCAATGCGGAGAAATTACTGTTTGTGCATTTACAATATTCATTGATTTTTGCCATTGAAAAACGTCCAGAAATGATTGAAGCTACTGACTGAATGAAAGGAGCTGGCATCTCACTCTCTTTGAATCTTCTTTATCATGCTAAGAGGAGCAGGAAAAAGCAAAAAATTTCAGAATTGCACCTTGCAATGCGGAGAAATTACTGTTTGTGCATTTACAATATTCATTGATTTTTGCGATTGAAAAACATCATGTTATTCATATACCAGAAATGATTGAAGCTACTGACTGAATGAAAGGAGCTGGCATCTCACTCTCTTTGAATCTTCTTTATCATGCTAAGAGGAGCAGGAAAAAGTAAAAAATTTCAGAATTGCACCTTGCAATGCGGAGAAATTACTGTTTGTGCATTTACAATATTCAATGAATTTTGCCATTGAAAAACGTCCAGAAATGATTGAAGCTACTGACTGAACTAAAGGAGCTGGCATCTCACTCTCTTTGAATCTTCTTTATCATGCTAAGAGGAGCAGGAAAAAGCAAAAAATTTCAGAATTGCACCTTGCAATGCGGAGAAATTACTGTTTGTGCATTTACAATATTCATTGATTTTTGCCATTGAAAAACATCATGTTATTCATATACCAGAAATGTTTGAAGCTACTGACTGAATGAAAGGAGCTGGTATCTCATTCTCTTTGAATCTTCTTCATAATGCTAAGAGGAGCAGGAAAAAGCAAAAAATTTCAGAATTGCACCTTGCAATGCGGAGAAATTACTGTTTGTGCATTTACAATATTCATTGATTTTTGCCATTGAAAAACGTCCAGAAATGATTGAAGCTACTGACAATGAAAGGAGCTGGCATCTCACTCTCTTTGAATCTTCTTTATCATGCTAAGAGGAGCAGGAAAAAGCAAAAAATTTCAGAATTGCACCTTGCAATGCTGAGAAATTACTGTTTGTGCATTTACAAAATTCATTGATTTTTGCCATTGAAAAACATCATGTTATTCATATACCAGAAATGATTGAAGCTACTGACTGAATGAAAGGAGCTGGCATCTCACTCTCTTTGAATCTTCTTTATCATGCTAAGAGGAGCAGGAAAAAGCAAAAAATTTCAGAATTGCACCTTGCAATGCGGAGAAATTACTGTTTGTGCATTTACAATATTCATTGATTTTTGCCATTGAAAAACGTCCAGAAATGATTGAAGCTACTGACTGAATGAAAGGAGCTGGCATCTCACTCTCTTTGAATCTTCTTTATCATGCTAAGAGGAGCAGGAAAAAGCAAAAAATTTCAGAATTGCACCTTGCAATGCGGAGAAATTACTGTTTGTGCATTTACAATATTCATTGATTTTTGCCATTGAAAAACGTCCAGAAATGATTGAAGCTACTGACTGAATGAAAGGAGCTGGCATCTCACTCTCTTTGAATCTTCTTTATCATGCTAAGAGGAGCAGGAAAAAGCAAAAAATTTCAGAATTGCACCTTGCAATGCGGAGAAATTACAGTTTGTGCATTTACAATATTCATTGATTTTTGCCATTGAAAAACGTCCAGAAATGATTGAAGCTACTGACTGAATGAAAGGAGCTGGCATCTCACTCTCTTTGAATCTTCTTTATCATGCTAAGAGGAGCAGGAAAAAGCAAAAAATTTCAGAATTGCACCTTGCAATGCGGAGAAATTACTGTTTGTGCATTTACAATATTCATTGATTTTTGCCATTGAAAAATGTCCAGAAATGATTGAAGCTACTGACTGAATGAAAGGAGCTGGCATCTCACTCTCTTTGAATCTTCTTTATCATGCTAAGAGGAGCAGGAAAAAGCAAAAAATTTCAGAATTGCACCTTGCAATGCGGAGAAATTACTGTTTGTGCATTTACAATATTCATTGATTTTTGCCATTGAAAAACATGTTATTCATATACCAGAAATGTTTGAAGCTCCTGACTGAATGAAAGGAGCTGGCACCTCACTCTCTTTGAATCTTGTTTATCATGCTAAGAGGAGCAGGAAAAAGCAAAAAATTTCAGAATTGCACCTTGTAATGCGGAGAAATTACTGTTTGTGCATTTACAATATTCATTGATTTTTGCCATTGAAAAACGTCCAGAAATGATTGAAGCTACTGACTGAATGAAAGGAGCTAGCATCTCACTCTCTTTGAATCTTCTTTATCATGCTAAGAGGAGCAGGAAAAAGCAAAAAATTTCAGAATTGCGCCTTGCAATGCGGAGAAATTACTGTTTGTGCATTTACAAAATTCATTGATTTTTGCCATTGAAAAACATCATGTTATTCATATACCAGAAATGATTGAAGCTACTGACTGAAGGAAAGGAGCTGGCATCTCACTCTCTTTGAATCTTCTTTATCATGCTAAGAGGAGCAGGAAAAAGCAAAAAATGTCAGAATTACACCTTGCAATGCGGAGAAATTACTGTTTGTGCATTTACAATATTCATTGATTTTTGCCATTGAAAAACGTCCGGAAATGATTGAAGCTACTGACTGAATGAAAGGAGCTGGCATCTCACTCTCTTTGAATCTTCTTTATCATGCTAAGAGGAGCAGGAAAAAGCAAAAAATTTCAGAATTGCACCTTGCAATGCGGAGAAATTACTGTTTGTGCATTTACAATATTCATTGATTTTTGCGATTGAAAAACATCATGTTATTCATATACCAGAAATGACTGAAGCTACTGACTGAATGAAAGGAGCTGGCATCTCACTCTCTTTGAATCTTCTTTATCATGCTAAGAGGAGCAGGAAAAAGTAAAAAATTTCAGAATTGCACCTTGCAATGCGGAGAAATTACTGTTTGTGCATTTACAATATTCAATGATTTTTGCAATTGAAAAACGTCCATAAATGATTGAAGCTACTGACTGAATGAAAGGAGCTGGCATCTCACTCTCTTTGAATCTTGTTTATCATGCTAAAAGGAGCAGGAAAAAGCAAAAAATTTCAGAATTGCACCTTGCAATGCGGAGAAATTACTGTTTGTGCATTTACAATATTCATTGATTTTTGCCATTGAAAAACGTCCAGAAATGATTGAAGCTACTGACTGAATGAAAGGAGCTGGCATCTCACTCTCTTTGAATCTTCTTTATCATGCTAAGAGGAGCAGGAAACAGCAAAAAATTTCAGAATTGCACCTTGCAATGCGGAGAAATTACTGTTTGTGCATTTACAATATTCATTGATTTTTGCAATTGAAAAACGTCCAGAAATGATTGAAGCTACTGACTGAATGAAAGGAGATGGCATCTCACTCTCTTTGAATCTTCTTTATCATGCTAAGAGGAGCAGGAAAAAGTAAAAAATTTCAGAATTGCACCTTGCAATGCGGAGAAATTACTGTTTGTGCATTTACAATATTCAATGATTTTTGCCATTGAAAAACGTCCAGAAATGATTGAAGCTACTGACTGAACGAAAGGAGCTGGCATCTCACTCTCTTTGAATCTTCTTTATCATGCTAAGAGGAGCAGGAAAAAGCAAAAAATTTCAGAATTGCACCTTGCAATGCGGAGAAATTACTGTTTGTGCATTTACAATATTCATTGATTTTTGCCATTGAAAAACATCATGTTATTCATATACCAGAAATGTTTGAAGCTACTGACTGAATGAAAGGAGCTGGTATCTCACTCTCTTTGAATCTTCTTCATAATGCTAAGAGGAGCAGGAAAAAGCAAAAAATTTCAGAATTGCACCTTGCAATGCGGAGAAATTACTGTTTGTGCATTTACAATATTCATTGATTTTTGCCATTGAAAAACGTCCAGAAATGATTGAAGCTACTGACAATGAAAGGAGCTGGCATCTCACTCTCTTTGAATCTTCTTTATCATGCTAAGAGGAGCAGGAAAAAGCAAAAAATTTCAGAATTGCACCTTGCAATGCTGAGAAATTACTGTTTGTGCATTTACAAAATTCATTGATTTTTGCCATTGAAAAACATCATGTTATTCATATACCAGAAATGATTGAAGCTACTGACTGAATGAAAGGAGCTGGCATCTCACTCTCTTTGAATCTTCTTTATCATGCTAAGAGGAGCAGGAAAAAGCAAAAAATTTCAGAATTGCACCTTGCAATGCGGAGAAATTACTGTTTGTGCATTTACAATATTCATTGATTTTTGCCATTGAAAAACATCATGTTATTCATATACCAGAAATGTTTGAAGCTACTGACTGAATGAAAGGAGCTGACATCTCACTCTCTTTGAATCTTCTTTATCATGCTAAGAGGAGCAGGAAAAAGCAAAACATTTCAGAATTGCACCTTGCAATGCGGAGAAATTACTGTTTGTGCATTTACAATATTCATTGATTTTTGCCATTGAAAAACGTCCAGAAATGATTGAAGTTACTGACTGAATGAAAGGAGCTGGCATCTCACTCTCTTTGAATCTTCTTTATCATGCTAAGAGGAGCAGGAAAAAGCAAAAAATTTCAGAATTGCACCTTGCAATGCGGAGAAATTACTGTTTGTGCATTTACAATATTCATTGATTTTTGCCATTGAAAAACGTCCAGAAATGATTGAAGCTACTGACTGAATGAAAGGAGCTGGCATCTCACTCTCTTTGAATCTTCTTTATCATGCTAAGAGGAGCAGGAAAAAGCAAAAAATTTCAGAATTGCACCTTGCAATGCGGAGAAATTACTGTTTGTGCATTTAAAATATTCATTGATTTTTGCCATTGAAAAACGTCCAGAAATGATTGAAGCTACTGACAATGAAAGGAGCTGGCATCTCACTCTCTTTGAATCTTCTTTATCATGCTAAGAGCAGCAGGAAAAAGCAAAAAATTTCAGAATTGCACCTTGCAATGCTGAGAAATTACTGTTTGTGCATTTACAAAATTCATTGATTTTTGCCATTGAAAAACATCATGTTATTCATATACCAGAAATGATTGAAGCTACTGACTGAATGAAAGGAGCTGGCATCTCACTCTCTTTGAATCTTCTTTATCATGCTAAGAGGAGCAGGAAAAAGCAAAAAATTTCACAATTGCACCTTGCAATGCGGAGAAATTACTGTTTGTGCATTTACAATATTCATTGATTTTTGCCATTGAAAAACATCATGTTATTCATATACCAGAAATGTTTGAAGCTACTGACTGAATGAAAGGAGCTGACATCTCACTCTCTTTGAATCTTCTTTATCATGCTAAGAGGAGCAGGAAAAAGCAAAAAATTTCAGAATTTCACCTTGCAATGCGGAGAAATTACTGTTTGTGCATTTACAATATTCATTGATTTTTGCCATTGAAAAATGTCCAGAAATGATTGAAGCTACTGACTGAATGAAAGGAGCTGGCATCTCACTCTCTTTGAATCTTCTTTATCATGCTAAGAGGAGCAGGAAAAAGCAAAAAAATTCAGAATTGCACCTTGCAATGCGGAGAAATTACTGTTTGTGCATTTACAATATTCATTGATTTTTGCCATTGAAAAATGTCCAGAAATGATTGAAGCTACTGACTGAATGAAAGGAGCTGGCATCTCATTCTCTTTGAATCTTCTTTATCATGCTAAGAGGAGCAGGAAAAAGCAAAAAATTTCAGAATTGCACCTTGCAATGCGGAGAAATTACAGTTTGTGCATTTACAATATTCATTGATTTTTGCCATTGAAAAACGTCCAGAAATGATTGAAGCTACTGACTGAATGAAAGGAGCTGGCATCTCACTCTCTTTGAATCTTCTTTATCATGCTAAGAGTAGCAGGAAAAAGCAAAAAATTTCAGAATTGCACCTAGCAATGCGGAGAAATTACTGTTTGTGCATTTACAATATTAATTGATTTTTGCCATTGAAAAACGTCCAGAAATGATTGAAGCTACTGACTGAATGAAAGGAGCTGGCATCTCACTCTCTTTGAATCTTCTTTATCATGCTAAGAGGAGCAGGAAAAAGCAAAAAATTTCAGAATTGCACCTTGCAATGCGGAGAAATTACTGTTTGTGCATTTACAAAATTCATTGATTTTTGCCATTGAAAAACATGATGTTATTCATATACCAGAAATGATTGAAGCTACTGACTGAAGGAAAGGAGCTGGCATCTCACTCTCTTTGAATCTTCTTTATCATGCTAAGAGGAGCAGGAAAAAGCAAAAAATTTCAGAATTGCACCTTGCAATGAGGAGAAATTACTGTTTGTGCATTTACAATATTCATTGATTTTTGCCATTGAATAATGTCCAGAAATGATTGAAGCTACTGACTGAATGAAAGGAGCTGGCATCTCACTCTCTTTGAATCTTCTTTATCATGCTAAGAGGAGCAGGAAAAAGCAAAAAATTTCAGAATTGCACCTTGCAATGCGGAGAAATTACTGTTTGTGCATTTACAATATTCATTGATTTTTGCCATTGAAAAACGTCCAGAAATGATTGAAGCTACTGACTGAATGAAAGGAGCTGGCATCTCACTCTCTTTGAATCTTCTTTATCATGCTAAGAGGAGCAGGAAAAAGCAAAAAATTTCAGAATTGCACCTTGCAATGCGGAGAAATTACAGTTTGTGCATTTACAATATTCATTGATTTTTGCCATTGAAAAACGTCCAGAAATGATTGAAGCTACTGACTGAATGAAAGGAGCTGGCATCTCACTCTCTTTGAATCTTCTTTATCATGCTAAGAGGAGCAGGAAAAAGCAAAAAATTTCAGAATTGCACCTTGCAATGCGGAGAAATTACTGTTTGTGCATTTACAATATTCATTGATTTTTGCCATTGAAAAACGTCCAGAAATGATTGAAGCTACTGACTGAATGAAAGGAGCTGGCATCTCACTCTCTTTGAATCTTCTTTATCATGCTAAGAGGAGCAGGAATAAGCAAAAAATTTCAGAATTGCACCTTGCAATGCGGAGAAATTACTGTTTGTGCATTTACAATATTCATTGATTTTTGCCATTGAAAAACATGTTATTCATATACCAGAAATGTTTGAAGCTCCTGACTGAATGAAAGGAGCTGGCATCTCACTCTCTTTGAATCTTCTTTATCATGCTAAGAGCAGCAGGAAAAAGCAAAAAATTTCAGAATTGCACATTGCAATGCGGAGAAATTACTGTTTGTGCATTTACAATATTCATTGATTTTTGCCATTGAAAAACGTCCAGAAATGATTGAAGCTACTGACTGAATGAAAGGAGCTGGCATCTCACTCTCTTTGAATCTTCTTTATCATGCTAAGAGGAGCAGGAAAAAGCAAAAAATTTCAGAATTGCACCTTGCAATGCGGAGAAATTACTGTTTGTGCATTTACAATATTCATTGATTTTTGCCATTGAAAAACATGTTATTCATATACCAGAAATGTTTGAAGCTCCTGACTGAATGAAAGGAGCTGGCAGCTCACTCTCTTTGAATCTTCTTTATCATGCTAAGAGGAGCAGGAAAAAGCAAAAAATTTCAGAATTGCACCTTGCAATGCGGAGAAATTACTGTTTGTGCATTTACAATATTCATTGATTTTTGCCATTGAAAAACGTCCAGAAATGATTGAAGCTACTGACTGAATGAAAGGAGCTGTCATCTCACTCTCTTTGAATCTTCTTTATCATGCTAAGAGGAGCAGGAAAAAGCAAAAAATTTCAGAATTGCACCTTGCAATGCGGAGAAATTACTGTTTGTGCATTTACAATATTCATTGATTTTTGCCATTGAAAAATGTCCAGAAATGATTGAAGCTACTGACTGAATGAAAGGAGCTGGCATCTCACTCTCTTTGAATCTTCTTTATCATGCTAAGAGGAGCAGGAAAAAGCAAAAAATTTCAGAATTGCGCCTTGCAATGCGGAGAAATTACTGTTTGTGCATTTACAAAATTCATTGATTTTTGCCATTGAAAAACATCATGTTATTCATATGCCAGAAATGATTGAAGCTACTGACTGAAGGAGAGGAGCAGGCATCTCACTCTCTTTGAATCTTCTTTATCATGCTAAGAGGAGCAGGAAAAAGCAAAAAATTTCAGAATTGCACCTTGCAATGCGGAGAAATTACTGTTTGTGCATTTACAATATTCATTGATTTTTGCCATTGAAAAACGTCCAGAAATGATTGAAGCTACTGACTGAATGAAAGGAGCTGGCATCTCACTCTCTTTGAATCTTCTTTATCATGCTAAGAGGAGCAGGAAAAAGCAAAAAATTTCAGAATTGCACCTTGCAATGCGGAGAAATTACTGTTTGTGCATTTACAATATTCATTGATTTTTGCGATTGAAAAACATCATGTTATTCATATACCAGAAATGATTGAAGCTACTGACTGAATGAAAGGAGCTGGCATCTCACTCTCTTTGAATCTTCTTTATCATGCTAAGAGGAGCAGGAAAAAGTAAAAAATTTCAGAATTGCACCTTGCAATGCGGAGAAATTACTGTTTGTGCATTTACAATATTCAATGAATTTTGCCATTGAAAAACGTCCAGAAATGATTGAAGCTACTGACTGAACTAAAGGAGCTGGCATCTCACTCTCTTTGAATCTTCTTTATCATGCTAAGAGGAGCAGGAAAAAGCAAAAAATTTCAGAATTGCACCTTGCAATGCGGAGAAATTACTGTTTGTGCATTTACAATATTCATTGATTTTTGCCATTGAAAAATGTCCAGAAATGATTGAAGCTACTGACTGAATGAAAGGAGCTGGCATCTCACTCTCTTTGAATCTTCTTTATCATGCTAAGAGGAGCAGGAAAAAGCAAAAAATTTCATAATTGCGCCTTGCAATGCGGAGAAATTACTGTTTGTGCATTTACAAAATTCATTGATTTTTGCCATTGAAAAACATCATGTTATTCATATGCCAGAAATGATTGAAGCTACTGACTGAAGGAAAGGAGCTGGCATCTCACTCTCTTTGAATCTTCTTTATCATGCTAAGAGGAGCAGGAAAAAGCAAAAAATTTCAGAATTGCGCCTTGCAATGCGGAGAAATTACTGTTTGTGCATTTACAAAATTCATTGATTTTTGCCATTGAAAAACATCATGTTATTCATATGCCAGAAATGATTGAAGCTACTGACTGAAGGAAAGGAGCTGGCATCTCACTCTCTTTGAATCTTCTTTATCATGCTAAGAGCAGCAGGAAAAAGCAAAAAATTTCAGAATTGCACCTTGCAATGCGGAGAAATTACTGTTTGTGCATTTACAATATTCATTGATTTTTGCCATTGAAAAACGTCCAGAAATGATTGAAGCTACTGACTGAATGAAAGGAGCTGGCATCTCACTCTCTTTGAATCTTCTTTATCATGCTAAGAGGAGCAGGAAAAAGCAAAAAATTTCAGAATTGCACCTTGCAATGCGGAGAAATTACTGTTTGTGCATTTACAATATTCATTGATTTTTGCGATTGAAAAACATCATGTTATTCATATACCAGAAATGATTGAAGCTACTGACTGAATGAAAGGAGCTGGCATCTCACTCTCTTTGAATCTTCTTTATCATGCTAAGAGGAGCAGGAAAAAGTAAAAAATTTCAGAATTGCACCTTGCAATGCGGAGAAATTACTGTTTGTGCATTTACAATATTCAATGAATTTTGCCATTGAAAAACGTCCAGAAATGATTGAAGCTACTGACTGAACTAAAGGAGCTGGCATCTCACTCTCTTTGAATCTTCTTTATCATGCTAAGAGGAGCAGGAAAAAGCAAAAAATTTCAGAATTGCACCTTGCAATGCGGAGAAATTACTGTTTGTGCATTTACAATATTCATTGATTTTTGCCATTGAAAAACATCATGTTATTCATATACCAGAAATGTTTGAAGCTACTGACTGAATGAAAGGAGCTGGTATCTCACTCTCTTTGAATCTTCTTCATAATGCTAAGAGGAGCAGGAAAAAGCAAAAAATTTCAGAATTGCACCTTGCAATGCGGAGAAATTACTGTTTGTGCATTTACAATATTCATTGATTTTTGCCATTGAAAAACGTCCAGAAATGATTGAAGCTACTGACAATGAAAGGAGCTGGCATCTCACTCTCTTTGAATCTTCTTTATCATGCTAAGAGGAGCAGGAAAAAGCAAAAAATTTCAGAATTGCACCTTGCAATGCTGAGAGATTACTGTTTGTGCATTTACAAAATTCATTGATTTTTGCCATTGAAAAACATCATGTTATTCATATACCAGAAATGATTGAAGCTACTGACTGAATGAAAGGAGCTGGCATCTCACTCTCTTTGAATCTTCTTTATCATGCTAAGAGGAGCAGGAAAAAGCAAAAAATTTCAGAATTGCACCTTGCAATGCGGAGAAATTACTGTTTGTGCATTTACAATATTCATTGATTTTTGCCATTGAAAAACGTCCAGAAATGATTGAAGCTACTGACTGAATGAAAGGAGCTGGCATCTCACTCTCTTTGAATCTTCTTTATCATGCTAAGAGGAGCAGGAAAAAGCAAAAAATTTCAGAATTGCACCTTGCAATGCGGAGAAATTACTGTTTGTGCATTTACAATATTCATTGATTTTTGCCATTGAAAAACGTCCAGAAATGATTGAAGCTACTGACTGAATGAAAGGAGCTGGCATCTCACTCTCTTTGAATCTTCTTTATCATGCTAAGAGGAGCAGGAAAAAGCAAAAAATTTCAGAATTGCACCTTGCAATGCGGAGAAATTACAGTTTGTGCATTTACAATATTCATTGATTTTTGCCATTGAAAAACGTCCAGAAATGATTGAAGCTACTGACTGAATGAAAGGAGCTGGCATCTCACTCTCTTTGAATCTTCTTTATCATGCTAAGAGGAGCAGGAAAAAGCAAAAAATTTCAGAATTGCACCTTGCAATGCGGAGAAATTACTGTTTGTGCATTTACAATATTCATTGATTTTTGCCATTGAAAAATGTCCAGAAATGATTGAAGCTACTGACTGAATGAAAGGAGCTGGCATCTCACTCTCTTTGAATCTTCTTTATCATGCTAAGAGGAGCAGGAAAAAGCAAAAAATTTCAGAATTGCACCTTGCAATGCGGAGAAATTACTGTTTGTGCATTTACAATATTCATTGATTTTTGCCATTGAAAAACATGTTATTCATATACCAGAAATGTTTGAAGCTCCTGACTGAATGAAAGGAGCTGGCACCTCACTCTCTTTGAATCTTGTTTATCATGCTAAGAGGAGCAGGAAAAAGCAAAAAATTTCAGAATTGCACCTTGCAATGCGGAGAAATTACTGTTTGTGCATTTACAATATTCATTGATTTTTGCCATTGAAAAACGTCCAGAAATGATTGAAGCTACTGACTGAAGGAAAGGAGCTGGCATCTCACTCTCTTTGAATCTTCTTTATCATGCTAAGAGGAGCAGGAAAAAGCAAAAAATTTCAGAATTACACCTTGCAATGCGGAGAAATTACTGTTTGTGCATTTACAATATTCATTGATTTTTGCCATTGAAAAACGTCCGGAAATGATTGAAGCTACTGACTGAATGAAAGGAGCTGGCATCTCACTCTCTTTGAATCTTCTTTATCATGCTAAGAGGAGCAGGAAAAAGCAAAAAATTTCAGAATTGCACCTTGCAATGCGGAGAAATTACTGTTTGTGCATTTACAATATTCATTGATTTTTGCGATTGAAAAACATCATGTTATTCATATACCAGAAATGATTGAAGCTACTGACTGAATGAAAGGAGCTGGCATCTCACTCTCTTTGAATCTTCTTTATCATGCTAAGAGGAGCAGGAAAAAGTAAAAAATTTCAGAATTGCACCTTGCAATGCGGAGAAATTACTGTTTGTGCATTTACAATATTCAATGATTTTTGCAATTGAAAAACGTCCATAAATGATTGAAGCTACTGACTGAATGAAAGGAGCTGGCATCTCACTCTCTTTGAATCTTGTTTATCATGCTAAAAGGAGCAGGAAAAAGCAAAAAATTTCAGAATTGCACCTTGCAATGCGGAGAAATTACTGTTTGTGCATTTACAATATTCATTGATTTTTGCCATTGAAAAACGTCCAGAAATGATTGAAGCTACTGACTGAATGAAAGGAGCTGGCATCTCACTCTCTTTGAATCTTCTTTATCATGCTAAGAGGAGCAGGAAAAAGCAAAAAATTTCAGAATTGCACCTTGCAATGCGGAGAAATTACTGTTTGTGCATTTACAATATTCATTGATTTTTGCAATTGAAAAACGTCCAGAAATGATTGAAGCTACTGACTGAATGAAAGGAGATGGCATCTCACTCTCTTTGAATCTTCTTTATCATGCTAAGAGGAGCAGGAAAAAGTAAAAAATTTCAGAATTGCACCTTGCAATGCGGAGAAATTACTGTTTGTGCATTTACAATATTCAATGATTTTTGCCATTGAAAAACGTCCAGAAATGATTGAAGCTACTGACTGAACGAAAGGAGCTGGCATCTCACTCTCTTTGAATCTTCTTTATCATGCTAAGAGGAGCAGGAAAAAGCAAAAAATTTCAGAATTGCACCTTGCAATGCGGAGAAATTACTGTTTGTGCATTTACAATATTCATTGATTTTTGCCATTGAAAAACATCATGTTATTCATATACCAGAAATGTTTGAAGCTACTGACTGAATGAAAGGAGCTGGTATCTCACTCTCTTTGAATCTTCTTCATAATGCTAAGAGGAGCAGGAAAAAGCAAAAAATTTCAGAATTGCACCTTGCAATGCGGAGAAATTACTGTTTGTGCATTTACAATATTCATTGATTTTTGCCATTGAAAAACGTCCAGAAATGATTGAAGCTACTGACAATGAAAGGAGCTGGCATCTCACTCTCTTTGAATCTTCTTTATCATGCTAAGAGGAGCAGGAAAAAGCAAAAAATTTCAGAATTGCACCTTGCAATGCTGAGAAATTACTGTTTGTGCATTTACAAAATTCATTGATTTTTGCCATTGAAAAACATCATGTTATTCATATACCAGAAATGATTGAAGCTACTGACTGAATGAAAGGAGCTGGCATCTCACTCTCTTTGAATCTTCTTTATCATGCTAAGAGGAGCAGGAAAAAGCAAAAAATTTCAGAATTGCACCTTGCATTGCGGAGAAATTACTGTTTGTGCATTTACAATATTCATTGATTTTTGCCATTGAAAAACGTCCAGAAATGATTGAAGCTACTGACTGAATGAAAGGAGCTGGCATCTCACTCTCTTTGAATCTTCTTTATCATGCTAAGAGGAGCAGGAAAAAGCAAAAAATTTCAGAATTGCACCTTGCAATGCGGAGAAATTACTGTTTGTGCATTTACAATATTCATTGATTTTTGCCATTGAAAAACGTCCAGAAATGATTGAAGCTACTGACTGAATGAAAGGAGCTGGCATCTCACTCTCTTTGAATCTTCTTTATCATGCTAAGAGGAGCAGGAAAAAGCAAAAAATTTCAGAATTGCACCTTGCAATGCGGAGAAATTACTGTTTGTGCATTTAAAATATTCATTGATTTTTGCCATTGAAAAACGTCCAGAAATGATTGAAGCTACTGACAATGAAAGGAGCTGGCATCTCACTCTCTTTGAATCTTCTTTATCATGCTAAGAGCAGCAGGAAAAAGCAAAAAATTTCAGAATTGCACCTTGCAATGCTGAGAAATTACTGTTTGTGCATTTACAAAATTCATTGATTTTTGCCATTGAAAAACATCATGTTATTCATATACCAGAAATGATTGAAGCTACTGACTGAATGAAAGGAGCTGGCATCTCACTCTCTTTGAATCTTCTTTATCATGCTAAGAGGAGCAGGAAAAAGCAAAAAATTTCAGAATTGCACCTTGCAATGCGGAGAAATTACTGTTTGTGCATTTACAATATTCATTGATTTTTGCCATTGAAAAACATCATGTTATTCATATACCAGAAATGTTTGAAGCTACTGACTGAATGAAAGGAGCTGACATCTCACTCTCTTTGAATCTTCTTTATCATGCTAAGAGGAGCAGGAAAAAGCAAAAAATTTCAGAATTGCACCTTGCAATGCGGAGAAATTACTGTTTGTGCATTTACAATATTCATTGATTTTTGCCATTGAAAAATGTCCAGAAATGATTGAAGCTACTGACTGAATGAAAGGAGCTGGCATCTCACTCTCTTTGAATCTTCTTTATCATGCTAAGAGGAGCAGGAAAAAGCAAAAAATTTCAGAATTGCACCTTGCAATGCGGAGAAATTACTATTTGTGCATTTACAATATTCATTGATTTTTGCCATTGAAAAATGTCCAGAAATGATTGAAGCTACTGACTGAATGAAAGGAGCTGGCATCTCACTCTCTTTGAATTTTCTTTATCATGCTAAGAGGAGCAGGAAAAAGCAAAAAATTTCAGAATTGCACCTTGCAATGCGGAGAAATTACAGTTTGTGCATTTACAATATTCATTGATTTTTGCCATTGAAAAACGTCCAGAAATGATTGAAGCTACTGACTGAATGAAAGGAGCTGGCATCTCACTCTCTTTGAATCTTGTTTATCATGCTAAGAGTAGCAGGAAAAAGCAAAAAATTTCAGAATTGCACCTAGCAATGCGGAGAAATTGCTGTTTGTGCATTTACAATATTAATTGATTTTTGCCATTGAAAAACGTCCAGAAATGATTGAAGCTACTGACTGAATGAAAGGAGCTGGCATCTCACTCTCTTTGAATCTTCTTTATCATGCTAAGAGGAGCAGGAAAAAGCAAAAAATTTCAGAATTGCACCTTGCAATGCGGAGAAATTACTGTTTGTGCATTTACAATATTCATTGATTTTTGCCATTGAAAAACATGTTATTCATATACCAGAAATGTTTGAAGCTCCTGACTGAATGAAAGGAGCTGGCACCTCACTCTCTTTGAATCTTCTTTATCATGCTAAGAGGAGCAGGAAAAAGCAAAAAATTTCAGAATTGCACCTTGCAATGCGGAGAAATTACTGTTTGTGCATTTACAATATTCATTGATTTTTGCCATTGAAAAACGTCCAGAAATGATTGAAGCTACTGACTGAATGAAAGGAGCTGGCATCTCACTCTCTTTGAATCTTCTTTATCATGCTAAGAGGAGCAGGAAAAAGCAAAAAATTTCAGAATTGCACCTTGCAATGCTGAGAAATTACTGTTTGTGCATTTACAAAATTCATTGATTTTTGCCATTGAAAAACATCATGTTATTCATATACCAGAAATGATTGAAGCTACTGACTGAATGAAAGGAGCTGGCATCTCACTCTCTTTGAATCTTCTTTATCATGCTAAGAGGAGCAGGAAAAAGCAAAAAATTTCAGAATTGCACCTTGCAATGCGGAGAAATTACTGTTTGTGCATTTACAATATTCATTGATTTTTGCCATTGAAAAACATCATGTTATTCATATACCAGAAATGTTTGAAGCTACTGACTGAATGAAAGGAGCTGACATCTCACTCTCTTTGAATCTTCTTTATCATGCTAAGAGGAGCAGGAAAAAGCAAAAAATTTCAGAATTGCACCTTGCAATGCGGAGAAATTACTGTTTGTGCATTTACAATATTCATTGATTTTTGCCATTGAAAAACGTCCAGAAATGATTGAAGCTACTGACTGAATGAAAGGAGCTGGCATCTCACTCTCTTTGAATCTTCTTTATCATGCTAAGAGGAGCAGGAAAAAGCAAAAAATTTCAGAATTGCACCTTGCAATGCGGAGAAATTACTGTTTGTGCATTTACAATATTCATTGATTTTTGCCATTGAAAAACGTCCAGAAATGATTGAAGCTACTGACTGAATGAAAGGAGCTGGCATCTCACTCTCTTTGAATCTTCTTTATCATGCTAAGAGGAGCAGGAAAAAGCAAAAAATTTCAGAATTGCACCTTGCAATGCGGAGAAATTACTGTTTGTGCATTTAAAATATTCATTGATTTTTGCCATTGAAAAACGTCCAGAAATGATTGAAGCTACTGACAATGAAAGGAGCTGGCATCTCACTCTCTTTGAATCTTCTTTATCATGCTAAGAGCAGCAGGAAAAAGCAAAAAATTTCAGAATTGCACCTTGCAATGCTGAGAAATTACTGTTTGTGCATTTACAAAATTCATTGATTTTTGCCATTGAAAAACATCATGTTATTCATATACCAGAAATGATTGAAGCTACTGACTGAATGAAAGGAGCTGGCATCTCACTCTCTTTGAATCTTCTTTATCATGCTAAGAGGAGCAGGAAAAAGCAAAAAATTTCAGAATTGCACCTTGCAATGCGGAGAAATTACTGTTTGTGCATTTACAATATTCATTGATTTTTGCGATTGAAAAACATCATGTTATTCATATACCAGAAATGTTTGAAGCTACTGACTGAATGAAAGGAGCTGACATCTCACTCTCTTTGAATCTTCTTTATCATGCTAAGAGGAGCAGGAAAAAGCAAAAAATTTCAGAATTGCACCTTGCAATGCGGAGAAATTACTGTTTGTGCATTTACAATATTCATTGATTTTTGCCATTGAAAAATGTCCAGAAATGATTGAAGCTACTGACTGAATGAAAGGAGCTGGCATCTCACTCTCTTTGAATCTTCTTTATCATGCTAAGAGGAGCAGGAAAAAGCAAAAAATTTCAGAATTGCACCTTGCAATGCGGAGAAATTACTGTTTGTGCATTTACAATATTCATTGATTTTTGCCATTGAAAAATGTCCAGAAATGATTGAAGCTACTGACTGAATGAAAGGAGCTGGCATCTCACTCTCTTTGAATCTTCTTTATCATGCTAAGAGGAGCAGGAAAAAGCAAAAAATTTCAGAATTGCACCTTGCAATGCGGAGAAATTACAGTTTGTGCATTTACAATATTCATTGATTTTTGCCATTGAAAAACGTCCAGAAATGATTGAAGCTACTGACTGAATGAAAGGAGCTGGCATCTCACTCTCTTTGAATCTTCTTTATCATGCTAAGAGTAGCAGGAAAAAGCAAAAAATTTCAGAATTGCACCTAGCAATGCGGAGAAATTGCTGTTTGTGCATTTACAATATTAATTGATTTTTGCCATTGAAAAACGTCCAGAAATGATTGAAGCTACTGACTGAATGAAAGGAGCTGGCATCTCACTCTCTTTGAATCTTCTTTATCATGCTAAGAGGAGCAGGAAAAAGCAAAAAATTTCAGAATTGCACCTTGCAATGCGGAGAAATTACTGTTTGTGCATTTACAATATTCATTGATTTTTGCCATTGAAAAACATGTTATTCATATACCAGAAATGTTTGAAGCTCCTGACTGAATGAAAGGAGCTGGCACCTCACTCTCTTTGAATCTTCTTTATCATGCTAAGAGGAGCAGGAAAAAGCAAAAAATTTCAGAATTGCACCTTGCAATGCGGAGAAATTACTGTTTGTGCATTTACAATATTCATTGATTTTTGCCATTGAAAAACGTCCAGAAATGATTGAAGCTACTGACTGAATGAGGGGAGCTGGCATCTCACTCTCTTTGAATCTTCTTTATCATGCTAAGAGGAGCAGGAAAAAGCAAAAAATTTCAGAATTGCACCTTGCAATGCGGAGAAATTACTGTTTGTGCATTTACAATATTCATTGATTTTTGCCATTGAAAAATGTCCAGAAATGATTGAAGCTACTGACTGAATGAAAGGAGCTGGCATCTCACTCTCTTTGAATCTTCTTTATCATGCTAAGAGGAGCAGGAAAAAGCTAAAAATTTCAGAATTGCGCCTTGCAATGCGGAGAAATTACTGTTTGTGCATTTACAAAATTCATTGATTTTTGCCATTGAAAAACATGATGTTATTCATATACCAGAAATGATTGAAGCTACTGACTGAAGGAAAGGAGCTGGCATCTCACTCTCTTTGAATCTTCTTTATCATGCTAAGAGGAGCAGGAAAAAGCAAAAAATTTCAGAATTGCACCTTGCAATGCGGAGAAATTACTGTTTGTGCATTTACAATATTCATTGATTTTTGCCATTGAAAAATGTCCAGAAATGATTGAAGCTACTGACTGAATGAAAGGAGCTGGCATCTCACTCTCTTTGAATCTTCTTTATCATGCTAAGAGGAGCAGGAAAAAGCAAAAAATTTCAGAATTGCACCTTGCAATGCGGAGAAATTACTGTTTGTGCATTTACAATATTCATTGATTTTTGCCATTGAAAAACGTCCAGAAATGATTGAAGCTACTGACTGAATGAAAGGAGCTGGCATCTCACTCTCTTTGAATCTTCTTTATCATGCTAAGAGGAGCAGGAAAAAGCAAAAAATTTCAGAATTGCACCTTACAATGCGGAGAAATTACAGTTTGTGCATTTACAATATTCATTGATTTTTGCCATTGAAAAACGTCCAGAAATGATTGAAGCTACTGACTGAATGAAAGGAGCTGGCATCTCACTCTCTTTGAATCTTCTTTATCATGCTAAGAGGAGCAGGAAAAAGCAAAAAATTTCAGAATTGCACCTTGCAATGCGGAGAAATTACTGTTTGTGCATTTACAATATTCATTGATTTTTGCCATTGAAAAACGTCCAGAAATGATTGAAGCTACTGACTGAATGAAAGGAGCTGGCATCTCACTCTCTTTGAATCTTCTTTATCATGCTAAGAGGAGCAGGAAAAAGCAAAAAATTTCAGAATTGCACCTTGCAATGCGGAGAAATTACTGTTTGTGCATTTACAATATTCATTGATTTTTGCCATTGAAAAACATGTTATTCATATACCAGAAATGTTTGAAGCTCCTGACTGAATGAAAGGAGCTGGCACCTCACTCTCTTTGAATCTTCTTTATCATGCTAAGAGGAGCAGGAAAAAGCAAAAAATTTCAGAATTGCACCTTGCAATGCGGAGAAATTACTGTTTGTGCATTTACAATATTCATTGATTTTTGCCATTGAAAAACGTCCAGAAATGATTGAAGCTACTGACTGAATGAAAGGAGCTGGCATCTCACTCTCTTTGAATCTTCTTTATCATGCTAAGAGGAGCAGGAAAAAGCAAAAAATTTCAGAATTGCACCTTGCAATGCGGAGAAATTACTGTTTGTGCATTTACAAAATTCATTGATTTTTGCCATTGAAAAACATCATGTTATTCATATACCAGAAATGATTGAAGCTACTGACTGAAGGAAAGGAGCTGGCATCTCACTCTCTTTGAATCTTCTTTATCATGCTAAAAGGAGCAGGAAAAAGCAAAAAATTTCAGAATTGCACCTTGCAATGCGGAGAAATTACTGTTTGTGCATTTACAATATTCATTGATTTTTGCCATTGAAAAACGTCCAGAAATGATTGAAGCTACTGACTGAATGAAAGGAGCTGGCATCTCACTCTCTTTGAATCTTCTTTATCATGCTAAGAGGAGCAGGAAAAAGTAAAAAATTTCAGAATTGCACCTTGCAATGCGGAGAAATTACTGTTTGTGCATTTACAATATTCATTGATTTTTGCGATTGAAAAACATCATGTTATTCATATACCAGAAATGATTGAAGCTACTGACTGAATGAAAGGAGCTGGCATCTCACTCTCTTTGAATCTTCTTTATCATGCTAAGAGGAGCAGGAAAAAGTAAAAAATTTCAGAATTGCACCTTGCAATGCGGAGAAATTACTGTTTGTGCATTTACAATATTCAATGATTTTTGCCATTGAAAAACGTCCAGAAATGATTGAAGCTACTGACTGAATGAAAGGAGCTGGCATCTCACTCTCTTTGAATCTTGTTTATCATGCTAAGAGGAGCAGGAAAAAGCAAAAAATTTCAGAATTGCACCTTGCAATGCGGAGAAATTACTGTTTGTGCATTTACAATATTCATTGATTTTTGCCATTGAAAAACGTCCAGAAATGATTGAAGCTACTGACTGAATGAAAGGAGCTGGCATCTCACTCTCTTTGAATCTTCTTTATCATGCTAAGAGGAGCAGGAAAAAGCAAAAAATTTCAGAATTGCACCTTGCAATGCGGAGAAATTACTGTTTGTGCATTTACAAAATTCATTGATTTTTGCCATTGAAAAACATCATGTTATTCATATACCAGAAATGATTGAAGCTACTGACTGAAGGAAAGGAGCTGGCATCTCACTCTCTTTGAATCTTCTTTATCATGCTAAAAGGAGCAGGAAAAAGCAAAAAATTTCAGAATTGCACCTTGCAATGCGGAGAAATTACTGTTTGTGCATTTACAATATTCATTGATTTTTGCCATTGAAAAACGTCCAGAAATGATTGAAGCTACTGACTGAATGAAAGGAGCTGGCATCTCACTCTCTTTGAATCTTCTTTATCATGCTAAGAGGAGCAGGAAAAAGTAAAAAATTTCAGAATTGCACCTTGCAATGCGGAGAAATTACTGTTTGTGCATTTACAATATTCATTGATTTTTGCGATTGAAAAACATCATGTTATTCATATACCAGAAATGATTGAAGCTACTGACTGAATGAAAGGAGCTGGCATCTCACTCTCTTTGAATCTTCTTTATCATGCTAAGAGGAGCAGGAAAAAGTAAAAAATTTCAGAATTGCACCTTGCAATGCGGAGAAATTACTGTTTGTGCATTTACAATATTCAATGATTTTTGCCATTGAAAAACGTCCAGAAATGATTGAAGCTACTGACTGAATGAAAGGAGCTGGCATCTCACTCTCTTTGAATCTTGTTTATCATGCTAAGAGGAGCAGGAAAAAGCAAAAAATTTCAGAATTGCACCTTGCAATGCGGAGAAATTACTGTTTGTGCATTTACAATATTCATTGATTTTTGCCATTGAAAAACGTCCAGAAATGATTGAAGCTACTGACTGAATAAAAGGAGCTGGCATCTCACTCTCTTTGAATCTTCTTTATCATGCTAAGAGGAGCAGGAAAAAGCAAAAAATTTCAGAATTGCACCTTGCAATGCGGAGAAATTACTGTTTGTGCATTTACTATATTCATTGATTTTTGCCATTGAAAAACATCATGTTATTCATATACCAGAAATGATTGAAGCTACTGACTGAATGAAAGGAGCTGGCATCTCACTCTCTTTGAATCTTCTTTATCATGCTAAGAGGAGCAGGAAAAAGTAAAAAATTTCAGTATTGCACCTTGCAATGCGGAGAAATTACTGTTTGTGCATTTACAATATTCATTGATTTTTGCCATTGAAAAACATCATGTTATTCATATACCAGAAATGTTTGAAGCTACTGACTGAATGAAAGGAGCTGGCATCTCACTCTCTTTGAATCTTCTTTATCATGCTAAGAGGAGCAGGAAAAAGCAAAAAATTTCAGATTTGCACCTTGCAATGCGGAGAAATTACTGTTTGTGCATTTACAATTCATTGATTTTTGCCATTGAAAAACGTCCAGAAATGATTGAAGCTACTGACTGAATGAAAGGAGCTGGCATCTCACTCTCTTTGAATCTTCTTTATCATGCTAAGAGGAGCAGGAAAAAGCAAAAAATTTCAGAATTGCACCTTGCAATGCGGAGAAATTACTGTTTGTGCATTTACAAAATTCATTGATTTTTGCCATTGAAAAACATCATGTTATTCATATACCAGAAATGATTGAAGCTACTGACTGAATGAAAGGAGCTGGCATCTCACTCTCTTTGAATCTTCTTTATCATGCTAAGAGGAGCAGGAAAAAGCAAAAAATTTCAGAATTGCACCTTGCAATGCGGAGAAATTACTGTTTGTGCATTTACAATATTCATTGATTTTTGCCATTGAAAAACGTCCAGAAATGATTGAAGCTACTGACTGAATGAAAGGAGCTGGCATCTCACTCTCTTGGAATCTTCTTTATCATGCTAAGAGGAGCAGGAAAAAGTAAAAAATTTCAGTATTGCACCTTGCAATGCGGAGAAATTACTGTTTGTGCATTTACAATATTCATTGATTTTTGCCATTGAAAAACATCATGTTATTCATATACCAGAAATGTTTGAAGCTACTGACTGAATGAAAGGAGCTGGCATCTCACTCTCTTTGAATCTTCTTTATCATGCTAAGAGGAGCAGGAAAAAGCAAAAAATTTCAGAATTGCACCTTGCAATGCGGAGAAATTACTGTTTGTGCATTTACAATTCATTGATTTTTGCCATTGAAAAACGTCCAGAAATGATTGAAGCTACTGACTGAATGAAAGGAGCTGGCATCTCACTCTCTTTGAATCTTCTTTATCATGCTAAGAGGAGCAGGAAAAAGCAAAAAATTTCAGAATTGCACCTTGCAATGCGGAGAAATTACTGTTTGTGCATTTACAAAATTCATTGATTTTTGCCATTGAAAAACATCATGTTATTCATATACCAGAAATGATTGAAGCTACTGACTGAATGAAAGGAGCTGGCATCTCACTCTCTTTGAATCTTCTTTATCATGCTAAGAGGAGCAGGAAAAAGCAAAAAATTTCAGAATTGCACCTTGCAATGCGGAGAAATTACTGTTTGTGCATTTACAATATTCATTGATTTTTGCCATTGAAAAACGTCCAGAAATGATTGAAGCTACTGACTGAATGAAAGGAGCTGGCATCTCACTCTCTTTGAATCTTCTTTATCATGCTAAGAGGAGAAGGAAAAAGCAAAAAATTTCAGAATTGCACCATGAAATGCGGAGAAATTACTGTTTGTGCATTTACAATATTCATTGATTTTTGCCATTGAAAAGCATCATGTTATTCATATACCAGAAATGTTTGAAGCTACTGACTGAATGAAAGGAGCTTGCATCTCACTCTCTTTGAATCTTCTTTATCATGCTAAGAGGAGCAGGAAAAAGCAAAAAATTTCAGAATTGCACCTTGCAATGCGGATAAATTACTGTTTGTGCATTTACAATATTCATTGATTTTTTCCATTGAAAAACATCATGTTATTCATATACCAGAAATGATTGAAGCTACTGAGTGAATGAAAGGAGCTGGAATCTCACTCTCTTTGAATCTTCTTTATCATGCTAAGAGCAGCAGGAAAAAGCAAAAAAATTCAGAATTGCACCTTGCAATGCGGAGAAATTACTGTTTGTGCATTTACAATATTCATTGATTTTTGCCATTGAAAAACATCATGTTATTCATATACCAGAAATGATTGAAGCTACTGACTGAATGAAAGTAGCTGGCATCTCACTCTCTTTGAATCGTCTTTATCATGCTAAGAGGAGCAGGAAAAAGCAAAAAATTTCAGAATTGCACCTTGCAATGCGGAGAAATTACTGTTTGTGCATTTACAATATTCATTGATTTTTGCAATTGAAAAACGTCCAGAAATGATTGAAGCTACTGACTGAATGAAAGGAGCTGGCATCTCACTCTCTTTGAATCTTCTTTATCATGCTAAGAGGAGCAGGAAAAAGCAAAAAATTTCAGAATTGCACCTTGCAATGCTGAGAAATTACTGTTTGTGCATTTACAATATTCATTGATTTTTGCCATTGAAAAACATCATGTTATTCATATACCAGAAATGTTTGAAGCTACTGACTGAATGAAAGGAGCTGGCATCTCACTCTCTTTGAATCTTCTTTATCATGCTAAGAGGAGCAGGAAAAAGCAAAAAATTTCAGAATTGCACCTTGCAATGCGGAGAAATTACTGTTTGTGCATTTACAATATTCATTGATTTTTGCCATTGAAAAACGTCCAGAAATGATTGAAGCTACTGACTGAATGAAAGGAGCTGGCATCTCACTCTCTTTGAATCTTGTTTATCATGCTAAGAAGAGTAGGAAAAAGCAAAAAATTTCAGAATTGCACCTTGCAATGCGGAGAAATTACTGTTTGTGCATTTACAATATTCATTGATTTTTGCCATTGAAAAACGTCCAGAAATGATTGAAGCTACTGACTGAATGAAAGGAGCTGTCATCTCACTCTCTTTGAATCTTCTTTATCATGCTAAGAGGAGCAGGAAAAAGTAAAAAATTTCAGAATTGCACCTTGCAATGCGGAGAAATTACTGTTTGTGCATTTATAATATTCAATGATTTTTGCCATTGAAAAACGTCCAGAAATGATTGAAGCTACTGACTGAACAAAAGGAGCTGGCATCTCACTCTCTTTGAATCTTCTTTATCATGCTAAGAGGAGCAGGAAAAAGCAAAAAATTTCAGAATTGCACCTTGCAATGCGGAGAAATTACTGTTTGTGCATTTACAATATTCATTGATTTTTGCCATTGAAAAACATCATGTTATTCATATACCAGAAATGATTGAAGCTACTGAGTGAATGAAAGGAGCTGGAATCTCACTCTCTTTGAATCTTCTTTATCATGCTAAGAGCAGCAGGAAAAAGCAAAAAAATTCAGAATTGCACCTTGCAATGCGGAGAAATTACTGTTTGTGCATTTACAATATTCATTGATTTTTGCCATTGAAAAACATCATGTTATTCATATACCAGAAATGATTGAAGCTACTGACTGAATGAAAGTAGCTGGCATCTCACTCTCTTTGAATCGTCTTTATCATGCTAAGAGGAGCAGGAAAAAGCAAAAAATTTCAGAATTGCACCTTGCAATGCGGAGAAATTACTGTTTGTGCATTTACAATATTCATTGATTTTTGCAATTGAAAAACGTCCAGAAATGATTGAAGCTACTGACTGAATGAAAGGAGCTGGCATCTCACTCTCTTTGAATCTTCTTTATCATGCTAAGAGGAGCAGGAAAAAGCAAAAAATTTCAGAATTGCACCTTGCAATGCTGAGAAATTACTGTTTGTGCATTTACAATATTCATTGATTTTTGCCATTGAAAAACATCATGTTATTCATATACCAGAAATGTTTGAAGCTACTGACTGAATGAAAGGAGCTGGCATCTCACTCTCTTTGAATCTTCTTTATCATGCTAAGAGGAGCAGGAAAAAGCAAAAAATTTCAGAATTGCACCTTGCAATGCGGAGAAATTACTGTTTGTGCATTTACAATATTCATTGATTTTTGCCATTGAAAAACGTCCAGAAATGATTGAAGCTACTGACTGAATGAAAGGAGCTGGCATCTCACTCTCTTTGAATCTTGTTTATCATGCTAAGAAGAGTAGGAAAAAGCAAAAAATTTCAGAATTGCACCTTGCAATGCGGAGAAATTACTGTTTGTGCATTTACAATATTCATTGATTTTTGCCATTGAAAAACGTCCAGAAATGATTGAAGCTACTGACTGAATGAAAGGAGCTGTCATCTCACTCTCTTTGAATCTTCTTTATCATGCTAAGAGGAGCAGGAAAAAGTAAAAAATTTCAGAATTGCACCTTGCAATGCGGAGAAATTACTGTTTGTGCATTTATAATATTCAATGATTTTTGCCATTGAAAAACGTCCAGAAATGATTGAAGCTACTGACTGAACAAAAGGAGCTGGCATCTCACTCTCTTTGAATCTTCTTTATCATGCTAAGAGGAGCAGGAAAAAGCAAAAAATTTCAGAATTGCACCTTGCAATGCGGATAAATTACTGTTTGTGCATTTACAATATTCATTGATTTTTGCCATTGAAAAACATCATGTTATTCATATACCAGAAATGTTTGAAGCTACTGACTGAATGAAAGGAGCTGGCATCTCACTCTCTTTGAATCTTCTTTATCATGCTAAGAGGAGCAGGAAAAAGCAAAAAATTTCAGAATTGCACCTTGCAATGCGGAGAAATTACTGTTTGTGCATTTACAATATTCATTGATTTTTGCCATTGAAAAACGTCCAGAAATGATTGAAGCTACTGACTGAATGAAAGGAGCTGGCATCTCACTCTCTTTGAATCTTCTTTATCATTGTAAGAGGAGCAGGAAAAAGCAAAAAATTTCAGAATTGCAACTTGCAATGCGGAGAAATTACTGTTTGTGCATTAACAATATTCATTGATTTTTGCCATTGAAAAACGTCCAGAAATGATTGAAGCTACTGACTAAATGAAAGGAGCTGGCATCTCACTCTCTTTGAATCTTCTTTATCATGCTAAGAGGAGCAGGAAAAAGCAAAAAATTTCAGAATTGCACCTTGCAATGCGGAGAAATTACTGTTTGTGCATTTACAATATTCATTGATTTTTGCCATTGAAAAACGTCCAGAAATGATTGAAGCTACTGACTGAATGAAAGGAGCTGGCATCTCACTCTCTTTGAATCTTCTTTATCATGCTACGAGGAGCAGGAAAAAGCAAAAAATTTCAGAATTGCACCTTGCAATGCGGAGAAATTACTGTTTGTGCATTTACAATATTCATTGATTTTTGCCATTGAAAAACGTCCAGAAATGTTTGAAGCTACTGACTGAATGAAAGGAGCTGGCATCTCACTCTCTTTGAATCTTCTTTATCATGCTACGAGGAGCAGGAAAAAGCAAAAAATTTCAGAATTGCACCTTGCAATGCGGAGAAATTACTGTTTGTGCATTTACAATATTCATTGATTTTTGCCATTGAAAAACATCATGTTATTCATATACCAGAAATGATTGAAGCTACTGACTGAATGAAAGGAGCTGGCATCTCACTCTCTTTGAATCTTATTTATCATGCTAAGAGGAGCAGGAAAAAGTAAAAAATTTCAGAATTGCACCTTGCAATGCGGAGAAATTACTGTTTGTGCATTTATAATATTCAATGATTTTTGCCATTGAAAAACGTCCAGAAATGATTGAAGCTACTGACTGAACGAAAGGAGCTGGCATCTCACTCTCTTTGAATCTTCTTTATCATGCTAAGAGGAGCAGGAAAAAGCAAAAAATTTCAGAATTGCACGTTGCAATGCGGAGAAATTACTGTTTGTGCATTTACAATATTCATTGATTTTTGCCATTGAAAAACATCATGTTATTCATATACCAGAAATGTTTGAAGCTACTGACTGAATGAAAGGAGCTGGCATCTCACTCTCTTTGAATCTTCTTTATCATGCTAAGAGGAGCAGGAAAAAGCAAAAAATTTCAGAATTGCACCTTGCAATGCGGAGAAATTACTGTTTGTGCATTTACAATATTCATTGATTTTTGCCATTGAAAAACGTCCAGAAATGATTGAAGCTACTGACTGAATGAAAGGAGCTGGCATCTCACTCTCTTTGAATCTTCTTTATCATGCTAAGAGGAGCAGGAAAAAGCAAAAAATTTCAGAATTGCACCTTGCAATGCGGAGAAATTACTGTTTGTGCATTTACAATATCCATTGATTTTTGCCATTGAAAAACATCATGTTATTCATATACCAGAAATGTTTGAAGCTACTGACTGAATGAAAGGAGCTGACATCTCACTCTCTTTGAATCTTCTTTATCATGCTAAGAGGAGCAGGAAAAAGCAAAAAATTTCAGAATTGCACCTTGCAATGCGGAGAAATTACTGTTTGTGCATTTACAATATTCATTGATTTTTGCCATTGAAAAACGTCCAGAAATGATTGAAGCTACTGACTGAATGAAAGGAGCTGGCATCTCACTCTCTTTGAATCTTCTTTATCATGCTAAGAGGAGCAGGAAAAAGCAAAAAATTTCAGAATTGCACCTTGCAATGCGGAGAAATTACTGTTTGTGCATTTACAATATTCATTGATTTTTGCCATTGAAAAACATCATGTTATTCATATACCAGAAATGTTTGAAGCTACTGACTGAATGAAAGGAGCTGGAATCTCACTCTCTTTGAATCTTCTTTATCATGCTAAGAGGAGCAGGAAAAAGCAAAAAATTTCAGACTTGCACCTTGCAATGCGGAGAAATTACTGTTTGTGCATTTACAATATTCATTGATTTTTGCCATTGAAAAACATCATGTTATTCATATACCAGAAATGTTTGAAGCTACTGACTGAATGAAAGGAGCTGGCATCTCACTCTCTTTGAATCTTCTTTATCATGCTAAGAGGAGCAGGAAAAAGCAAAAAATTTCAGAATTGCACCTTGCAATGCGGAGAAATTACTGTTTGTGCATTTACAATATTCATTGATTTTTGCCATTGAAAAACGTCCAGAAATGATTGAAGCTACTGACTGAATGAAAGGAGCTGGCATCTCACTCTCTTTGAATCTTCTTTATCATTGTAAGAGGAGCAGGAAAAAGCAAAAAATTTCAGAATTGCACCTTGCAATGCGGAGAAATTACTGTTTGTGCATTAACAATATTCATTGATTTTTGCCATTGAAAAACGTCCAGAAATGATTGAAGCTACTGACTAAATGAAAGGAGCTGGCATCTCACTCTCTTTGAATCTTCTTTATCATGCTAAGAGGAGCAGGAAAAAGCAAAAAATTTCAGAATTGCACCTTGCAATGCGGAGAAATTACTGTTTGTGCATTTACAATATTCATTGATTTTTGCCATTGAAAAACGTCAAGAAATGATTGAAGCTACTGACTGAATGAAAGGAGCTGGCATCTCACTCTCTTTGAATCTTCTTTATCATGCTACGAGGAGCAGGAAAAAGCAAAAAATTTCAGAATTGCACCTTGCAATGCGGAGAAATTACTGTTTGTGCATTTACAATATTCATTGATTTTTGCCATTGAAAAACGTCCAGAAATGTTTGAAGCTACTGACTGAATGAAAGGAGCTGGCATCTCACTCTCTTTGAATCTTCTTTATCATGCTACGAGGAGCAGGAAAAAGCAAAAAATTTCAGAATTGCACCTTGCAATGCGGAGAAATTACTGTTTGTGCATTTACAATATTCATTGATTTTTGCCATTGAAAAACATCATGTTATTCATATACCAGAAATGATTGAAGCTACTGACTGAATGAAAGGAGCTGGCATCTCACTCTCTTTGAATCTTATTTATCATGCTAAGAGGAGCAGGAAAAAGTAAAAAATTTCAGAATTGCACCTTGCAATGCGGAGAAATTACTGTTTGTGCATTTATAATATTCAATGATTTTTGCCATTGAAAAACGTCCAGAAATGATTGAAGCTACTGACTGAACGAAAGGAGCTGGCATCTCACTCTCTTTGAATCTTCTTTATCATGCTAAGAGGAGCAGGAAAAAGCAAAAAATTTCAGAATTGCACCTTGCAATGCGGAGAAATTAATGTTTGTGCATTTACAATATTCATTGATTTTTGCCATTGAAAAACATCATGTTATTCATATACCAGAAATGTTTGAAGCTACTGACTGAATGAAAGGAGCTGGCATCTCACTCTCTTTGAATCTTCTTTATCATGCTAAGAGGAGCAGGAAAAAGCAAAAAATTTCAGAATTGCACCTTGCAATGCGGAGAAATTACTGTTTGTGCATTTACAATATTCATTGATTTTTGCCATTGAAAAACGTCCAGAAATGATTGAAGCTACTGACTGAATGAAAGGAGCTGGCATCTCACTCTCTTTGAATCTTCTTTATCATGCTAAGAGGAGCAGGAAAAAGCAAAAAATTTCAGAATTGCACCTTGCAATGCGGAGAAATTACTGTTTGTGCATTTACAATATCCATTGATTTTTGCCATTGAAAAACATCATGTTATTCATATACCAGAAATGTTTGAAGCTACTGACTGAATGAAAGGAGCTGACATCTCACTCTCTTTGAATCTTCTTTATCATGCTAAGAGGAGCAGGAAAAAGCAAAAAATTTCAGAATTGCACCTTGCAATGCGGAGAAATTACTGTTTGTGCATTTACAATATTCATTGATTTTTGCCATTGAAAAACGTCCAGAAATGATTGAAGCTACTGACTGAATGAAAGGAGCTGGCATCTCACTCTCTTTGAATCTTCTTTATCATGCTAAGAGGAGCAGGAAAAAGCAAAAAATTTCAGAATTGCACCTTGCAATGCGGAGAAATTACTGTTTGTGCATTTACAATATTCATTGATTTTTGCCATTGAAAAACATCATGTTATTCATATACCAGAAATGTTTGAAGCTACTGACTGAATGAAAGGAGCTGGCATCTCACTCTCTTTGAATCTTCTTTATCATGCTAAGAGGAGCAGGAAAAAGCAAAAAATTTCAGACTTGCACCTTGCAATGCGGAGAAATTACTGTTTGTGCATTTACAATATTCATTGATTTTTGCCATTGAAAAACATCATGTTATTCATATACCAGAAATGTTTGAAGCTACTGACTGAATGAAAGGAGCTGGCATCTCACTCTCTTTGAGTATTCTTTACCATGCTAAGAGGAGCAGGAAAAAGCAAAAAATTTCAGAATTGCACCTTGCAATGCGGAGAAATTACTGTTTGTGCATTTACAATATTCATTGATTTTTGCCATTGAAAAACGTCCAGAAATGATTGAAGCTACTGACTGAATGAAAGGAGCTGGCATCTCACTCTCTTTGAATCTTCTTTATCATGCTAAGAGGAGCAGGAAAAAGCAAAAAATTTCAGAATTGCACCTTGCAATGCGGAGAAATTACAGTTTGTGCATTTACAATATTCATTGATTTTTGCCATTGAAAAACGTCCAGAAATGATTGAAGCTACTAACTGAATGAAAGGAGCTGGCATCTCACTCTCTTTGAATCTTCTTTATCATGCTAAGAGGAGCAGGAAAAAGCAAAAAATTTCAGACTTGCACCTTGCAATGCGGAGAAATTACTGTTTGTGCATTTACAATATTCATTGATTTTTGTCATTGAAAAACATCATGTTATTCATATACCAGAAATGTTTGAAGCTACTGACTGAATGAAAGGAGCTGGCATCTCACTCTCTTTGAATCTTCTTTACCATGCTAAGAGGAGCAGGAAAAAGCAAAAAATTTCAGAATTGCACCTTGCAATGCACAGAAATTACTGTTTGTGCATTTACAATTTTCATTGATTTTTGCCATTGAAAAACGTCCAGAAATGATTGAAGCTACTGACTGAATGAAAGGAGCTGGCATCTCACTCTCTTTGAATCTTCTTTATCATGCTAAGAGGAGCAGGAAAAAGCAAAAAATTTCAGAATTGCACCTTGCAATGCGGAGAAATTTCAGTTTGTGCATTTAAAATATTCATTGATTTTTGCCATTGAAAAACGTCCAGAAATGATTGAAGCTACTGACTGAATGAAAGGAGCTGGCATCTCACTCTCTTTGAATCTTCTTTATCATGCTAAGAGGAGCAGGAAAAAGCAAAAAATTTCAGAATTGCACCTTGCAATGCGGAGAAATTACTGTTTGTGCATTTACAATATTCATTGATTTTTGCCATTGAAAAACGTCCAGAAATGATTGAAGCTACTGACTGAATGAAAGGAGCTGGCATCTCACTCTCTTTGAATCTTCTTTATCATGCTACGAGGAGCAGGAAAAAGCAGAAAATTTCAGAATTGCACCTTGCAATGCGGAGAAATTACTGTTTGTGCATTTACAATATTCATTGATTTTTGCCATTGAAAAACGTCCAGAAATGTTTGAAGCTACTGACTGAATGAAAGGAGCTGGCATCTCACTCTCTTTGAATCTTCTTTATCATGCTACGAGGAGCAGGAAAAAGCAAAAAATTTCAGAATTGCACCTTGCAATGCGGAGAAATTACTGTTTGTGCATTTACAATATTCATTGATTTTTGCCATTGAAAAACATCATGTTATTCATATACCAGAAATGATTGAAGCTACTGACTGAATGAAAGGAGCTGGCATCTCACTCTCTTTGAATCTTATTTATCATGCTAAGAGGAGCAGGAAAAAGTAAAAAATTTCAGAATTGCACCTTGCAATGCGGAGAAATTACTGTTTGTGCATTTATAATATTCAATGATTTTTGCCATTGAAAAACGTCCAGAAATTATTGAAGCTACTGACTGAACGAAAGGAGCTGGCATCTCACTCTCTTTGAATCTTGTTTATCATGCTAAGAGGAGCAGGAAAAAGCAAAAAATTTCAGAATTGCACCTTGCAATGCGGAGAAATTACTGTTTGTGCATTTACAATATTCATTGATTTTTGCCATTGAAAAACATCATGTTATTCATATACCAGAAATGTTTGAAGCTACTGACTGAATGAAAGGAGCTGGCATCTCACTCTCTTTGAATCTTCTTTATCATGCTAAGAGGAGCAGGAAAAAGCAAAAAATTTCAGAATTGCACCTTGCAATGCGGAGAAATTACTGTTTGTGCATTTACAATATTCATTGATTTTTGCCATTGAAAAACGTCCAGAAATGATTGAAGCTACTGACTGAATGAAAGGAGCTGGCATCTCACTCTCTTTGAATCTTCTTTATCATGCTAAGAGGAGCAGGAAAAAGCAAAAAATTTCAGAATTGCACCTTGCAATGCGGAGAAATTACTGTTTGTGCATTTACAATATCCATTGATTTTTGCCATTGAAAAACATCATGTTATTCATATACCAGAAATGTTTGAAGCTACTGACTGAATGAAAGGAGCTGACATCTCACTCTCTTTGAATCTTCTTTATCATGCTAAGAGGAGCAGGAAAAAGCAAAAAATTTCAGAATTGCACCTTGCAATGCGGAGAAATTACTGTTTGTGCATTTACAATATTCATTGATTTTTGCCATTGAAAAACGTCCAGAAATGATTGAAGCTACTGACTGAATGAAAGGAGCTGGCATCTCACTCTCTTTGAATCTTCTTTATCATGCTAAGAGGAGCAGGAAAAAGCAAAAAATTTCAGAATTGCACCTTGCAATGCGGAGAAATTACTGTTTGTGCATTTACAATATTCATTGATTTTTGCCATTGAAAAACATCATGTTATTCATATACCAGAAATGTTTGAAGCTACTGACTGAATGAAAGGAGCTGGCATCTCACTCTCTTTGAATCTTCTTTATCATGCTAAGAGGAGCAGGAAAAAGCAAAAAATTTCAGACTTGCACCTTGCAATGCGGAGAAATTACTGTTTGTGCATTTACAATATTCATTGATTTTTGCCATTGAAAAACATCATGTTATTCATATACCAGAAATGTTTGAAGCTACTGACTGAATGAAAGGAGCTGGCATCTCACTCTCTTTGAGTATTCTTTACCATGCTAAGAGGAGCAGGAAAAAGCAAAAAATTTCAGAATTGCACCTTGCAATGCGGAGAAATTACAGTTTGTGCATTTACAATATTCATTGATTTTTGCCATTGAAAAACGTCCAGAAATGATTGAAGCTACTAACTGAATGAAAGGAGCTGGCATCTCACTCTCTTTGAATCTTCTTTATCATGCTAAGAGGAGCAGGAAAAAGCAAAAAATTTCAGACTTGCACCTTGCAATGCGGAGAAATTACTGTTTGTGCATTTACAATATTCATTGATTTTTGTCATTGAAAAACATCATGTTATTCATATACCAGAAATGTTTGAAGCTACTGACTGAATGAAAGGAGCTGGCATCTCACTCTCTTTGAATCTTCTTTACCATGCTAAGAGGAGCAGGAAAAAGCAAAAAATTTCAGAATTGCACCTTGCAATGCACAGAAATTACTGTTTGTGCATTTACAATATTCATTGATTTTTGCCATTGAAAAACGTCCAGAAATGATTGAAGCTACTGACTGAATGAAAGGAGCTGGCATCTCACTCTCTTTGAATCTTCTTTATCATGCTAAGAGGAGCAGGAAAAAGCAAAAAATTTCAGAATTGCACCTTGCAATGCGGAGAAATTTCAGTTTGTGCATTTAAAATATTCATTGATTTTTGCCATTGAAAAACGTCCAGAAATGATTGAAGCTACTGACTGAATGAAAGGAGCTGGCATCTCACTCTCTTTGAATCTTCTTTATCATGCTAAGAGGAGCAGGAAAAAGCAAAAAATTTCAGAATTGCACCTTGCAATGCGGAGAAATTACTGTTTGTGCATTTACAATATTCATTGATTTTTGCCATTGAAAAACGTCCAGAAATGATTGAAGCTACTGACTGAATGAAAGGAGCTGGCATCTCACTCTCTTTGAATCTTCTTTATCATGCTACGAGGAGCAGGAAAAAGCAAAAAATTTCAGAATTGCACCTTGCAATGCGGAGAAATTACTGTTTGTGCATTTACAATATTCATTGATTTTTGCCATTGAAAAACGTCCAGAAATGTTTGAAGCTACTGACTGAATGAAAGGAGCTGGCATCTCACTCTCTTTGAATCTTCTTTATCATGCTACGAGGAGCAGGAAAAAGCAAAAAATTTCAGAATTGCACCTTGCAATGCGGAGAAATTACTGTTTGTGCATTTACAATATTCATTGATTTTTGCCATTGAAAAACATCATGTTATTCATATACCAGAAATGATTGAAGCTACTGACTGAATGAAAGGAGCTGGCATCTCACTCTCTTTGAATCTTATTTATCATGCTAAGAGGAGCAGGAAAAAGTAAAAAATTTCAGAATTGCACCTTGCAATGCGGAGAAATTACTGTTTGTGCATTTATAATATTCAATGATTTTTGCCATTGAAAAACGTCCAGAAATTATTGAAGCTACTGACTGAACGAAAGGAGCTGGCATCTCACTCTCTTTGAATCTTGTTTATCATGCTAAGAGGAGCAGGAAAAAGCAAAAAATTTCAGAATTGCACCTTGCAATGCGGAGAAATTACTGTTTGTGCATTTACAATATTCATTGATTTTTGCCATTGAAAAACATCATGTTATTCATATACCAGAAATGTTTGAAGCTACTGACTGAATGAAAGGAGCTGGCATCTCACTCTCTTTGAATCTTCTTTATCATGCTAAGAGGAGCAGGAAAAAGCAAAAAATTTCAGAATTGCACCTTGCAATGCGGAGAAATTACTGTTTGTGCATTTACAATATTCATTGATTTTTGCCATTGAAAAACGTCCAGAAATGATTGAAGCTACTGACTGAATGAAAGGAGCTGGCATCTCACTCTCTTTGAATCTTCTTTATCATGCTAAGAGGAGCAGGAAAAAGCAAAAAATTTCAGAATTGCACCTTGCAATGCGGAGAAATTACTGTTTGTGCATTTACAATATCCATTGATTTTTGCCATTGAAAAACATCATGTTATTCATATACCAGAAATGTTTGAAGCTACTGACTGAATGAAAGGAGCTGACATCTCACTCTCTTTGAATCTTCTTTATCATGCTAAGAGGAGCAGGAAAAAGCAAAAAATTTCAGAATTGCACCTTGCAATGCGGAGAAATTACTGTTTGTGCATTTACAATATTCATTGATTTTTGCCATTGAAAAACGTCCAGAAATGATTGAAGCTACTGACTGAATGAAAGGAGCTGGCATCTCACTCTCTTTGAATCTTCTTTATCATGCTAAGAGGAGCAGGAAAAAGCAAAAAATTTCAGAATTGCACCTTGCAATGCGGAGAAATTACTGTTTGTGCATTTACAATATTCATTGATTTTTGCCATTGAAAAACATCATGTTATTCATATACCAGAAATGTTTGAAGCTACTGACTGAATGAAAGGAGCTGGCATCTCACTCTCTTTGAATCTTCTTTATCATGCTAAGAGGAGCAGGAAAAAGCAAAAAATTTCAGACTTGCACCTTGCAATGCGGAGAAATTACTGTTTGTGCATTTACAATATTCATTGATTTTTGCCATTGAAAAACATCATGTTATTCATATACCAGAAATGTTTGAAGCTACTGACTGAATGAAACGAGCTGGCATCTCACTCTCTTTGAGTATTCTTTACCATGCTAAGAGGAGCAGGAAAAAGCAAAAAATTTCAGAATTGCACCTTGCAATGCGGAGAAATTACTGTTTGTGCATTTACAATATTCATTGATTTTTGCCATTGAAAAACGTCCAGAAATGATTGAAGCTACTGACTGAATGAAAGGAGCTGGCATCTCACTCTCTTTGAATCTTCTTTATCATGCTAAGAGGAGCAGGAAAAAGCAAAAAATTTCAGAATTGCACCTTGCAATGCGGAGAAATTACAGTTTGTGCATTTACAATATTCATTGATTTTTGCCATTGAAAAACGTCCAGAAATGATTGAAGCTACTAACTGAATGAAAGGAGCTGGCATCTCACTCTCTTTGAATCTTCTTTATCATGCTAAGAGGAGCAGGAAAAAGCAAAAAGTTTCAGACTTGCACCTTGCAATGCGGAGAAATTACTGTTTGTGCATTTACAATATTCATTGATTTTTGTCATTGAAAAACATCATGTTATTCATATACCAGAAATGTTTGAAGCTACTGACTGAATGAAAGGAGCTGGCATCTCACTCTCTTTGAATCTTCTTTACCATGCTAAGAGGAGCAGGAAAAAGCAAAAAATTTCAGAATTGCACCTTGCAATGCACAGAAATTACTGTTTGTGCATTTACAATATTCATTGATTTTTGCCATTGAAAAACGTCCAGAAATGATTGAAACTACTGACTGAATGAAAGGAGCTGGCATCTCACTCTCTTTGAATCTTCTTTATCATGCTAAGAGGAGCAGGAAAAAGCAAAAAATTTCAGAATTTCACCTTGCAATGCGGAGAAATTTCAGTTTGTGCATTTACAATATTCATTGATTTTTGCCATTGAAAAACGTCCAGAAATGATTGAAGCTACTGACTGAATGAAAGGAGCTGGCATCTCACTCTCTTTGAATCTTCTTTATCATGCTAAGAGGAGCAGGAAAAAGCAAAAAATTTCAGAATTGCACCTTGCAATGCGGAGAAATTACTGTTTGTGCATTTACAATATTCATTGATTTTTGCCATTGAAAAACGTCCAGAAATGATTGAAGCTACTGACTGAATGAAAGGAGCTGGCATCTCACTCTCTTTGAATCTTCTTTATCATGCTAAGAGGAGCAGGAAAAAGCAAAAAATTTCAGAATTGCACCTTGCAATGCGGAGAAATTACTGTTTGTGCATTTACAATATTCATTGATTTTTGCCATTGAAAAACATGTTATTCATATACCAGAAATGTTTGAAGCTACTGACTGAATGAAAGGAGCTGGCACCTCACTCTCTTTGAATCTTCTTTATCATGCTAAGAGGAGCAGGAAAAAGCAAAAAATTTCAGAATTGCACCTTGCAATGCGGAGAAATTACTGTTTGTGCATTTACAATATTCATTGATTTTTGCCATTGAAAAACGTCCAGAAATGATTGAAGCTACTGACTGAATGAAAGGAGCTGGCATCTCACTCTCTTTGAATCTTCTTTATCATGCTAAGAGGAGCAGGAAAAAGCAAAAAATTTCAGAATTGCGCCTTGCAATGTGGAGATATTACTGTTTGTGCATTTACAATATTCATTGATTTTTGCCATTGAAAAACATGTTTTTCATATACCAGAAATGTTTGAAGCTACTGACTGAATGAAAGGAGCTGGCATCTCACTCTCTTTGAATCTTCTTTATCATGCTAGGATTAGCAGGAAAAAGCAAAAAATTTCAGAATTGCACCTTGCAATGTGGAGATATTACTGTTTGTGCATTTACAATATTCATTGACTTTTGCCATTGAAAAACATGTTTTTCATATACCAGAAATGTTTGAAGCTACTGACTGAATGAAAGGAGCTGGCATCTCACTCTCTTTGAATCTTCTTTATCATGCTAGGATTAGCAGGAAAAAGCAAAAAATTTCAGAATTGCACCTTGCAATGTGGAGATATTACTGTTTGTGCATTTACAATATTCATTGATTTTTGCCATTGAAAAACATGTTTTTCATATACCAGAAATGTTTGAAGCTACTGACTGAATGAAAGGAGCTGGCATCTCACTCTCTTTGAATCTTCTTTATCATGCTAGGATTAACAGGAAAAAGCAAAAAATTTCAGAATTGCACCTTGCAATGTGGAGATATTACTGTTTGTGCATTTACAATATTCATTGATTTTTGCCATTGAAAAACGTCCAGAAATGTTTGAAGCTACTGACTGAATGAAAGGAGCTGGCATCTCACTCTCTTTGAATCTTCTTTATCATGCTAGGATTAACAGGAAAAAGCAAAAAATTTCAGAATTGCACCTTGCAATGTGGAGATATTACTGTTTGTGCATTTACAATATTCATTGATTTTTGCCATTGAAAAACATGTTTTTCATATACCAGAAATGTTTGAAGCTACTGACTGAATGAAAGGAGCTGGCATCTCACTCTCTTTGAATCTTCTTTATCATGCTAGGATTAACAGGAAAAAGCAAAAAATTTCAGAATTGCACCTTGCAATGTGGAGATATTACTGTTTGTGCATTTACAATATTCATTGATTTTTGCCATTGAAAAACATGTTTTTCATATACCAGAAATGTTTGAAGCTACTGACTGAATGAAAGGAGCTGGCATCTCACTCTCTTTGAATCTTCTTTATCATGCTAGGATTAACAGGAAAAAGCAAAAAATTTCAGAATTGCACCTTGCAATGTGGAGATATTACTGTTTGTGCATTTACAATATTCATTGATTTTTGCCATTGAAAAACGTCCAGAAATGTTTGAAGCTACTGACTGAATGAAAGGAGCTGGCATCTCACTCTCTTTGAATCTTCTTTATCATGCTAGGATTAGCAGGAAAAAGCAAAAAATTTCAGAATTGCACCTTGCAATGTGGAGATATTACTGTTTGTGCATTTACAATATTCATTGATTTTTGCCATTGAAAAACATGTTTTTCATATACCAGAAATGTTTGAAGCTACTGACTGAATGAAAGGAGCTGGCATCTCACTCTCTTTGAATCTTCTTTATCATGCTAGGATTAGCAGGAAAAAGCAAAAAATTTCAGAATTGCACCTTGCAAAGTGGAGATATTACTGTTTGTGCATTTACAATATTCATTGATTTTTGCCATTGAAAAACATGTTTTTCATATACCAGAAATGTTTGAAGCTACTGACTGAATGAAAGGAGCTGGCATCTCACTCTCTTTGAATCTTCTTTATCATGCTAGGATTAGCAGGAAAAAGCAAAAAATTTCAGAATTGCACCTTGCAATGTGGAGATATTACTGTTTGTGCATTTACAATATTCATTGATTTTTGCCATTGAAAAACATGTTTTTCATATACCAGAAATGTTTGAAGCTACTGACTGAATGAAAGGAGCTGGCATCTCACTCTCTTTGAATCTTCTTTATCATGCTAGGATTAACAGGAAAAAGCAAAAAATTTCAGAATTGCACCTTGCAATGTGGAGATATTACTGTTTGTGCATTTACAATATTCATTGATTTTTGCCATTGAAAAACGTCCAGAAATGTTTGAAGCTACTGACTGAATGAAAGGAGCTGGCATCTCACTCTCTTTGAATCTTCTTTATCATGCTAGGATTAGCAGGAAAAAGCAAAAAATTTCAGAATTGCACCTTGCAATGTTGAGATATTACTGTTTGTGCATTTACAATATTCATTGATTTTTGCCATTGAAAAACATGTTTTTCATATACCAGAAATGTTTGAAGCTACTGACTGAATGAAAGGAGCTGGCATCTCACTCTTTGAATCTTCTTTATCATGCTAGGATTAGCAGGAAAAAGCAAAAAATTTCAGAATTGCACCTTGCAATGTGGAGATATTACTGTTTGTGCATTTACAATATTCATTGATTTTTGCCATTGAAAAACATGTTTTTCATATACCAGAAATGTTTGAAGCTACTGACTGAATGAAAGGAGCTGGCATCTCACTCTCTTTGAATCTTCTTTATCATGCTAGGATTAACAGGAAAAAGCAAAAAATTTCAGAATTGCACCTTGCAATGTGGAGATATTACTGTTTGTGCATTTACAATATTCATTGATTTTTGCCATTGAAAAACGTCCAGAAATGTTTGAAGCTACTGACTGAATGAAAGGAGCTGGCATCTCACTCTCTTTGAATCTTCTTTATCATGCTAGGATTAGCAGGAAAAAGCAAAAAATTTCAGAATTGCACCTTGCAATGTGGAGATATTACTGTTTGTGCATTTACAATATTCATTGATTTTTGCCATTGAAAAACATGTTTTTCATATACCAGAAATGTTTGAAGCTACTGACTGAATGAAAGGAGCTGGCATCTCACTCTCTTTGAATCTTCTTTATCATGCTAGGATTAGCAGGAAAAGGCAAAAAATTTCAGAATTGCACCTTGCAATGTGGAGATATTACTGTTTGTGCATTTACAATATTCATTGATTTTTGCCATTGAAAAACATGTTTTTCATATACCAGAAATGTTTGAAGCTACTGACTGAATGAAAGGAGCTGGCATCTCACTCTCTTTGAATCTTCTTTATCATGCTAGGATTAACAGGAAAAAGCAAAAAATTTCAGAATTGCACCTTGCAATGTGGAGATATTACTGTTTGTGCATTTACAATATTCATTGATTTTTGCCATTGAAAAACGTCCAGAAATGTTTGAAGCTACTGACTGAATGAAAGGAGCTGGCATCTCACTCTCTTTGAATCTTCTTTATCATGCTAAGAGGAGCAGGAAAAAGCAAAAAATTTCAGAATTGCACCTTGCAATGCGGAGAAATTACTGTTTGTGCATTTACAATATTCATTGATTTTTGCCATTGAAAAACATCATGTTATTCATATACCAGAAATGTTTGAAGCTACTGACTGAATGAAAGGAGCTGGCATCTCACTCTCTTTGAATCTTCTTTATCATGCTAAGAGGAGCAGGAAAAAGCAAAAAATTTCAGACTTGCACCTTGCAATGCGGAGAAATTACTGTTTGTGCATTTACAATATTCATTGATTTTTGCCATTGAAAAACATCATGTTATTCATATACCAGAAATGTTTGAAGCTACTGACTGAATGAAAGGAGCTGGCATCTCACTCTCTTTGAGTATTCTTTACCATGCTAAGAGGAGCAGGAAAAAGCAAAAAATTTCAGAATTGCACCTTGCAATGCGGAGAAATTACTGTTTGTGCATTTACAATATTCATTGATTTTTGCCATTGAAAAACGTCCAGAAATGATTGAAGCTACTGACTGAATGAAAGGAGCAGGCATCTCACTCTCTTTGAATCTTCTTTATCATGCTAAGAGGAGCAGGAAAAAGCAAAAAATTTCAGAATTGCACCTTGCAATGCGGAGAAATTACAGTTTGTGCATTTACAATATTCATTGATTTTTGCCATTGAAAAACGTCCAGAAATGATTGAAGCTACTAACTGAATGAAAGGAGCTGGCATCTCACTCTCTTTGAATCTTCTTTATCATGCTAAGAGGAGCAGGAAAAAGCAAAAAATTTCAGACTTGCACCTTGCAATGCGGAGAAATTACTGTTTGTGCATTTACAATATTCATTGATTTTTGTCATTGAAAAACATCATGTTATTCATATACCAGAAATGTTTGAAGCTACTGACTGAATGAAAGGAGCTGGCATCTCACTCTCTTTGAATCTTCTTTACCATGCTAAGAGGAGCAGGAAAAAGCAAAAAATTTCAGAATTGCACCTTGCAATGCACAGAAATTACTGTTTGTGCATTTACAATATTCATTGATTTTTGCCATTGAAAAACGTCCAGAAATGATTGAAGCTACTGACTGAATGAAAGGAGCTGGCATCTCACTCTCTTTGAATCTTCTTTATCATGCTAAGAGGAGCAGGAAAAAGCAAAAAATTTCAGAATTGCACCTTGCAATGCGGAGAAATTTCAGTTTGTGCATTTACAATATTCATTGATTTTTGCCATTGAAAAACGTCCAGAAATGATTGAAGCTACTGACTGAATGAAAGGAGCTGGCATCTCACTCTCTTTGAATCTTCTTTATCATGCTAAGAGGAGCAGGAAAAAGCAAAAAATTTCAGAATTGCACCTTGCAATGCGGAGAAATTACTGTTTGTGCATTTACAATATTCATTGATTTTTGCCATTGAAAAACGTCCAGAAATGATTGAAGCTACTGACTGAATGAAAGGAGCTGGCATCTCACTCTCTTTGAATCTTCTTTATCATGCTAAGAGGAGCAGGAAAAAGCAAAAAATTTCAGAATTGCACCTTGCAATGCGGAGAAATTACTGTTTGTGCATTTACAATATTCATTGATTTTTGCCATTGAAAAACATGTTATTCATATACCAGAAATGTTTGAAGCTACTGACTGAATGAAAGGAGCTGGCACCTCACTCTCTTTGAATCTTCTTTACCATGCTAAGAGGAGCAGGAAAAAGCAAAAAATTTCAGAATTGCACCTTGCAATGCGGAGAAATTACTGTTTGTGCATTTACAATATTCATTGATTTTTGCCATTGAAAAACGTCCAGAAATGATTGAAGCTACTGACTGAATGAAAGGAGCTGGCATCTCACTCTCTTTGAATCTTCTTTATCATGCTAAGAGGAGCAGGAAAAAGCAAAAAATTTCAGAATTGCGCCTTGCAATGTGGAGATATTACTGTTTGTGCATTTACAATATTCATTGATTTTTGCCATTGAAAAACATGTTTTTCATATACCAGAAATGTTTGAAGCTACTGACTGAATGAAAGGAGCTGGCATCTCACTCTCTTTGAATCTTCTTTATCATGCTAGGATTAGCAGGAAAAAGCAAAAAATTTCAGAATTGCACCTTGCAATGTGGAGATATTACTGTTTGTGCATTTACAATATTCATTGACTTTTGCCATTGAAAAACATGTTTTTCATATACCAGAAATGTTTGAAGCTACTGACTGAATGAAAGGAGCTGGCATCTCACTCTCTTTGAATCTTCTTTATCATGCTAGGATTAGCAGGAAAAAGCAAAAAATTTCAGAATTGCACCTTGCAATGTGGAGATATTACTGTTTGTGCATTTACAATATTCATTGATTTTTGCCATTGAAAAACATGTTTTTCATATACCAGAAATGTTTGAAGCTACTGACTGAATGAAAGGAGCTGGCATCTCACTCTCTTTGAATCTTCTTTATCATGCTAGGATTAACAGGAAAAAGCAAAAAATTTCAGAATTGCACCTTGCAATGTGGAGATATTACTGTTTGTGCATTTACAATATTCATTGATTTTTGCCATTGAAAAACGTCCAGAAATGTTTGAAGCTACTGACTGAATGAAAGGAGCTGGCATCTCACTCTCTTTGAATCTTCTTTATCATGCTAGGATTAGCAGGAAAAAGCAAAAAATTTCAGAATTGCACCTTGCAATGTGGAGATATTACTGTTTGTGCATTTACAATATTCATTGATTTTTGCCATTGAAAAACATGTTTTTCATATACCAGAAATGTTTGAAGCTACTGACTGAATGAAAGGAGCTGGCATCTCACTCTCTTTGAATCTTCTTTATCATGCTAGGATTAACAGGAAAAAGCAAAAAATTTCAGAATTGCACCTTGCAATGTGGAGATATTACTGTTTGTGCATTTACAATATTCATTGATTTTTGCCATTGAAAAACATGTTTTTCATATACCAGAAATGTTTGAAGCTACTGACTGAATGAAAGGAGCTGGCATCTCACTCTCTTTGAATCTTCTTTATCATGCTAGGATTAACAGGAAAAAGCAAAAAATTTCAGAATTGCACCTTGCAATGTGGAGATATTACTGTTTGTGCATTTACAATATTCATTGATTTTTGCCATTGAAAAACATGTTTTTCATATACCAGAAATGTTTGAAGCTACTGACTGAATGAAAGGAGCTGGCATCTCACTCTCTTTGAATCTTCTTTATCATGCTAGGATTAACAGGAAGAAGCAAAAAATTTCAGAATTGCACCTTGCAATGTGGAGATATTACTGTTTGTGCATTTACAATATTCATTGATTTTTGCCATTGAAAAACGTCCAGAAATGTTTGAAGATACTGACTGAATGAAAGGAGCTGGCATCTCACTCTCTTTGAATCTTCTTTATCATGCTAGGATTAGCAGGAAAAAGCAAAAAATTTCAGAATTGCACTTTGCAATGTGGAGATATTACTGTTTGTGCATTTACAATATTCATTGATTTTTGCCATTGAAAAACATGTTTATCATATACCAGAATTGTTTGAAGCTACTGACTGAATGAAAGGAGCTGGCATCTCACTCTCTTTGAATCTTCTTTATCATGCTAGGATTAGCAGGAAAAAGCAAAAAATTTCAGAATTGCACCTTGCAATGTGGAGATATTACTGTTTGTGCATTTACAATATTCATTGATTTTTGCCATTGAAAAACATGTTTTTCATATACCAGAAATGTTTGAAGCTACTGACTGAATGAAAGGAGCTGGCATCTCACTCTCTTTGAATCTTCTTTATCATGCTAGGATTAACAGGAAAAAGCAAAAAATTTCAGAATTGCACCTTGCAATGTGGAGATATTACTGTTTGTGCATTTACAATATTCATTGATTTTTGCCATTGAAAAACATGTTTTTCATATACCAGAAATGTTTGAAGCTACTGACTGAATGAAAGGAGCTGGCATCTCACTCTCTTTGAATCTTCTTTATCATGCTAGGATTAACAGGAAAAAGCAAAAAATTTCAGAATTGCACCTTGCAATGTGGAGATATTACTGTTTGTGCATTTACAATATTCATTGATTTTTGCCATTGAAAAACGTCCAGAAATGTTTGAAGCTACTGACTGAATGAAAGGAGCTGGCATCTCACTCTCTTTGAATCTTCTTTATCATGCTAGGATTAGCAGGAAAAAGCAAAAAATTTCAGAATTGCACCTTGCAATGTTGAGATATTACTGTTTGTGCATTTACAATATTCATTGATTTTTGCCATTGAAAAACATGTTTTTCATATACCAGAAATGTTTGAAGCTACTGACTGAATGAAAGGAGCTGGCATCTCACTCTTTGAATCTTCTTTATCATGCTAGGATTAGCAGGAAAAAGCAAAAAATTTCAGAATTGCACCTTGCAATGTGGAGATATTACTGTTTGTGCATTTACAATATTCATTGATTTTTGCCATTGAAAAACATGTTTTTCATATACCAGAAATGTTTGAAGCTACTGACTGAATGAAAGGAGCTGGCATCTCACTCTCTTTGAATCTTCTTTATCATGCTAGGATTAACAGGAAAAAGCAAAAAATTTCAGAATTGCACCTTGCAATGTGGAGATATTACTGTTTGTGCATTTACAATATTCATTGATTTTTGCCATTGAAAAACGTCCAGAAATGTTTGAAGCTACTGACTGAATGAAAGGAGCTGGCATCTCACTCTCTTTGAATCTTCTTTATCATGCTGGATTAGCAGGAAAAAGCAAAAAATTTCAGAATTGCACCTTGCAATGTGGAGATATTACTGTTTGTGCATTTACAATATTCATTGATTTTTGCCATTGAAAAACATGTTTTTCATATACCAGAAATGTTTGAAGCTACTGACTGAATGAAAGGAGCTGGCATCTCACTCTCTTTGAATCTTCTTTATCATGCTAGGATTAACAGGAAAAAGCAAAAAATTTCAGAATTGCACCTTGCAATGTGGAGATATTACTGTTTGTGCATTTACAATATTCATTGATTTTTGCCATTGAAAAACATGTTTTTCATATACCAGAAATGTTTGAAGCTACTGACTGAATGAAAGGAGCTGGCATCTCACTCTCTTTGAATCTTCTTTATCATGCTAGGATTAACAGGAAAAAGCAAAAAATTTCAGAATTGCACCTTGCAATGTGGAGATATTACTGTTTGTGCATTTACAATATTCATTGATTTTTGCCATTGAAAAACGTCCAGAAATGTTTGAAGCTACTGACTGAATGAAAGGAGCTGGCATCTCACTCTCTTTGAATCTTCTTTATCATGCTAGGATTAGCAGGAAAAAGCAAAAAATTTCAGAATTGCACCTTGCAATGTGGAGATATTACTGTTTGTGCATTTACAATATTCATTGATTTTTGCCATTGAAAAACATCATGTTATTCATATACCAGAAATGTTTGAAGCTACTGACTGAATGAAAGGAGCTGGCATCTCACTCTCTTTGAATCTTCTTTATCATGCTAGGATTAGCTGGAAAAAGCAAAAAATTTCCGAATTGCACCTTGCAATGTGGAGATATTACTGTTTGTGCATTTACAATATTCATTGATTTTTGCCATTGAAAAACATGTTTTTCATATACCAGAAATGTTTGAAGCTACTGACTGAATGAAAGGAGCTGGCATCTCACTCTCTTTGAATCTTCTTTATCATGCTAGGATTAGCAGGAAAAAGCAAAAAATTTCAGAATTGCACCTTGCAATGTGGAGATATTACTGTTTGTGCATTTACAATATTCATTGATTTTTGCCATTGAAAAACATGTTTTTCATATACCAGAAATGTTTGAAGCTACTGACTGAATGAAAGGAGCTGGCATCTCACTCTCTTTGAATCTTCTTTATCATGCTAGGATTAACAGGAAAAAGCAAAAAATTTCAGAATTGCACCTTGCAATGTGGAGATATTACTGTTTGTGCATTTACAATATTCATTGATTTTTGCCATTGAAAAACGTCCAGAAATGTTTGAAGCTACTGACTGAATGAAAGGAGCTGGCATCTCACTCTCTTTGAATCTTCTTTATCATGCTAGGATTAACAGGAAAAAGCAAAAAATTTCAGAATTGCACCTTGCAATGTGGAGATATTACTGTTTGTGCATTTACAATATTCATTGATTTTTGCCATTGAAAAACATGTTTTTCATATACCAGAAATGTTTGAAGCTACTGACTGAATGAAAGGAGCTGGCATCTCACTCTCTTTGAATCTTCTTTATCATGCTAGGATTAGCAGGAAAAAGCAAAAAATTTCAGAATTGCACCTTGCAATGTGGAGATATTACTGTTTGTGCATTTACAATATTCATTGATTTTTGCCATTGAAAAACATGTTTTTCATATACCAGAAATGTTTGAAGCTACTGACTGAATGAAAGGAGCTGGCATCTCACTCTCTTTGAATCTTCTTTATCATGCTAGGATTAACAGGAAAAAGCAAAAAATTTCAGAATTGCACCTTGCAATGTGGAGATATTACTGTTTGTGCATTTACAATATTCATTGATTTTTGCCATTGAAAAACGTCCAGAAATGTTTGAAGCTACTGACTGAATGAAAGGAGCTGGCATCTCACTCTCTTTGAATCTTCTTTATCATGCTAGGATTAACAGGAAAAAGCAAAAAATTTCAGAATTGCACCTTGCAATGTGGAGATATTACTGTTTGTGCATTTACAATATTCATTGATTTTTGCCATTGAAAAACATGTTTTTCATATACCAGAAATGTTTGAAGCTACTGACTGAATGAAAGGAGCTGGCATCTCACTCTCTTTGAATCTTCTTTATCATGCTAGGATTAGCAGGAAAAAGCAAAAAATTTCAGAATTGCACCTTGCAATGTGGAGATATTACTGTTTGTGCATTTACAATATTCATTGATTTTTGCCATTGAAAAACATGTTTTTCATATACCAGAAATGTTTGAAGCTACTGACTGAATGAAAGGAGCTGGCATCTCACTCTCTTTGAATCTTCTTTATCAAGCTAGGATTAACAGGAAAAAGCAAAAAATTTCAGAATTGCACCTTGCAATGTGGAGATATTACTGTTTGTGCATTTACAATATTCATTGATTTTTGCCATTGAAAAACGTCCAGAAATGTTTGAAGCTACTGACTGAATGAAAGGAGCTGGCATCTCACTCTCTTTGAATCTTCTTTATCATGCTAGGATTAGCAGGAAAAAGCAAAAAATTTCAGAATTGCACCTTGCAATGTGGAGATATTACTGTTTGTGCATTTACAATATTCATTGATTTTTGCCATTGAAAAACATGTTTTTCATATACCAGAAATGTTTGAAGCTACTGACTGAATGAAAGGAGCTGGCATCTCACTCTTTGAATCTTCTTTATCATGCTAGGATTAGCAGGAAAAAGCAAAAAATTTCAGAATTGCACCTTGCAATGTGGAGATATTACTGTTTGTGCATTTACAATATTCATTGATTTTTGCCATTGAAAAACATGTTTTTCATATACCAGAAATGTTTGAAGCTACTGACTGAATGAAAGGAGCTGGCATCTCACTCTCTTTGAATCTTCTTTATCATGCTAGGATTAACAGGAAAAAGCAAAAAATTTCAGAATTGCACCTTGCAATGTGGAGATATTACTGTTTGTGCATTTACAATATTCATTGATTTTTGCCATTGAAAAACGTCCAGAAATGTTTGAAGCTACTGACTGAATGAAAGGAGCTGGCATCTCACTCTCTTTGAATCTTCTTTATCATGCTAGGATTAGCAGGAAAAAGCAAAAAATTTCAGAATTGCACCTTGCAATGTGGAGATATTACTGTTTGTGCATTTACAATATTCATTGATTTTTGCCATTGAAAAACATGTTTTTCATATACCAGAAATGTTTGAAGCTACTGACTGAATGAAAGGAGCTGGCATCTCACTCTCTTTGAATCTTCTTTATCATGCTAGGATTAGCAGGAAAAAGCAAAAAATTTCAGAATTGCACCTTGCAATGTGGAGATATTACTGTTTGTGCATTTACAATATTCATTGATTTTTGCCATTGAAAAACATGTTTTTCATATACCAGAAATGTTTGAAGCTACTGACTGAATGAAAGGAGCTGGCATCTCACTCTCTTTGAATCTTCTTTATCATGCTAGGATTAACAGGAAAAAGCAAAAAATTTCAGAATTGCACCTTGCAATGTGGAGATATTACTGTTTGTGCATTTACAATATTCATTGATTTTTGCCATTGAAAAACGTCCAGAAATGTTTGAAGCTACTGACTGAATGAAAGGAGCTGGCATCTCACTCTCTTTGAATCTTCTTTATCATGCTAGGATTAGCAGGAAAAAGCAAAAAATTTCAGAATTGCACCTTGCAATGTGGAGATATTACTGTTTGTGCATTTACAATATTCATTGATTTTTGCCATTGAAAAACATCATGTTATTCATATACCAGAAATGTTTGAAGCTACTGACTGAATGAAAGGAGCTGGCATCTCACTCTCTTTGAATCTTCTTTATCATGCTAGGATTAGCTGGAAAAAGCAAAAAATTTCCGAATTGCACCTTGCAATGTGGAGATATTACTGTTTGTGCATTTACAATATTCATTGATTTTTGCCATTGAAAAACATGTTTTTCATATACCAGAAATGTTTGAAGCTACTGACTGAATGAAAGGAGCTGGCATCTCACTCTCTTTGAATCTTCTTTATCATGCTAGGATTAGCAGGAAAAAGCAAAAAATTTCAGAATTGCACCTTGCAATGTGGAGATATTACTGTTTGTGCATTTACAATATTCATTGATTTTTGCCATTGAAAAACATGTTTTTCATATACCAGAAATGTTTGAAGCTACTGACTGAATGAAAGGAGCTGGCATCTCACTCTCTTTGAATCTTCTTTATCATGCTAGGATTAACAGGAAAAAGCAAAAAATTTCAGAATTGCACCTTGCAATGTGGAGATATTACTGTTTGTGCATTTACAATATTCATTGATTTTTGCCATTGAAAAACGTCCAGAAATGTTTGAAGCTACTGACTGAATGAAAGGAGCTGGCATCTCACTCTCTTTGAATCTTCTTTATCATGCTAGGATTAGCAGGAAAAAGCAAAAAATTTCATAATTGCACCTTGCAATGTGGAGATATTACTGTTTGTGCATTTACAATATTCATTGATTTTTGCCATTGAAAAACATGTTTTTCATATACCAGAAATGTGTGAAGCTACTGACTGAATGAAAGGAGCTGGCATCTCACTCTTTGAATCTTCTTTATCATGCTAGGATTAGCAGGAAAAAGCAAAAAATTTCAGAATTGCACCTTGCAATGTGGAGATATTACTGTTTGTGCATTTACAATATTCATTGATTTTTGCCATTGAAAAACATGTTTTTCATATACCAGAAATGTTTGAAGCTACTGACTGAATGAAAGGAGCTGGCATCTCACTCTCTTTGAATCTTCTTTATCATGCTAGGATTAACAGGAAAAAGCAAAAAATTTCAGAATTGCACCTTGCAATGTGGAGATATTACTGTTTGTGCATTTACAATATTCATTGATTTTTGCCATTGAAAAACATGTTTTTCATATACCAGAAATGTTTGAAGCTACTGACTGAATGAAAGGAGCTGGCATCTCACTCTCTTTGAATCTTCTTTATCATGCTAGGATTAACAGGAAAAAGCAAAAAATTTCAGAATTGCACCTTGCAATGTGGAGATATTACTGTTTGTGCATTTACAATATTCATTGATTTTTGCCATTGAAAAACGTCCAGAAATGTTTGAAGCTACTGACTGAATGAAAGGAGCTGGCATCTCACTCTCTTTGAATCTTCTTTATCATGCTAGGATTAGCAGGAAAAAGCAAAAAATTTCAGAATTGCACCTTGCAATGTGGAGATATTACTGTTTGTGCATTTACAATATTCATTGATTTTTGCCATTGAAAAACATGTTTTTCATATACCAGAAATGTTTGAAGCTACTGACTGAATGAAAGGAGCTGGCATCTCACTCTCTTTGAATCTTCTTTATCATGCTAGGATTAACAGGAAAAAGCAAAAAATTTCAGAATTGCACCTTGCAATGTGGAGATATTACTGTTTGTGCATTTACAATATTCATTGATTTTTGCCATTGAAAAACATGTTTTTCATATACCAGAAATGTTTGAAGCTACTGACTGAATGAAAGGAGCTGGCATCTCACTCTCTTTGAATCTTCTTTATCATGCTAGGATTAGCAGGAAAAAGCAAAGAATTTCCGAATTGCACCTTGCAATGTGGAGATATTACTGTTTGTGCATTTACAATATTCATTGATTTTTGCCATTGAAAAACGTCCAGAAATGTTTGAAGCTACTGACTGAATGAAAGGAGCTGGCATCTCACTCTCTTTGAATCTTCTTTATCATGCTAGGATTAGCAGGAAAAAGCAAAAAATTTCAGAATTGCACCTTGCAATGTGGAGATATTACTGTTTGTGCATTTACAATATTCATTGATTTTTGCCATTGAAAAACATGTTTTTCATATACCAGAAATGTTTGAAGCTACTGACTGAATGAAAGGAGCTGGCATCTCACTCTCTTTGAATCTTCTTTATCATGCTAGGATTAGCAGGAAAAAGCAAAGAATTTCCGAATTGCACCTTGCAATGTGGAGATATTACTGTTTGTGCATTTACAATATTCATTGATTTTTGCCATTGAAAAACATGTTTTTCATATACCAGAAATGTTTGAAGCTACTGACTGAATGAAAGGAGCTGGCATCTCACTCTCTTTGAATCTTCTTTATCATGCTAGGATTAGCAGGAAAAAGCAAAAAATTTCAGAATTGCACCTTGCAATGTGGAGATATTACTGTTTGTGCATTTACAATATTCATTGATTTTTGCCATTGAAAAACATGTTTTTCATAGACCAGAAATGTTTGAAGCTACTGACTGAATGAAAGGAGCTGGCATCTCACTCTCTTTGAATCTTCTTTATCATGCTAGGATTAACAGGAAAAAGCAAAAAATTTCAGAATTGCACCTTGCAATGTGGAGATATTACTGTTTGTGCATTTACAATATTCATTGATTTTTGCCATTGAAAAACGTCCAGAAATGTTTGAAGCTACTGACTGAATGAAAGGAGCTGGCATCTCACTCTCTTTGAATCTTCTTTATCATGCTAGGATTAGCAGGAAAAAGCAAAAAATTTCAGAATTGCACCTTGCAATGTGGAGATATTGCTGTTTGTGCATTTACAATATTCATTGATTTTTGCCATTGAAAAACATGTTTTTCATATACCAGAAATGTTTGAAGCTACTGACTGAATGAAAGGAGCTGGCATCTCACTCTTTGAATCTTCTTTATCATGCTAGGATTAGCAGGAAAAAGCAAAAAATTTCAGAATTGCACCTTGCAATGTGGAGATATTACTGTTTGTGCATTTACAATATTCATTGATTTTTGCCATTGAAAAACATGTTTTTCATATACCAGAAATGTTTGAAGCTACTGACTGAATGAAAGGAGCTGGCATCTCACTCTCTTTGAATCTTCTTTATCATGCTAGGATTAGCAGGAAAAAGCAAAAAATTTCAGAATTGCACCTTGCAATGTGGAGATATTACTGTTTGTGCATTTACAATATTCATTGATTTTTGCCATTGAAAAACATGTTTTTCATATACCAGAAATGTTTGAAGCTACTGACTGAATGAAAGGAGCTGGCATCTCACTCTCTTTGAATCTTCTTTATCATGCTAGGATTAACAGGAAAAAGCAAAAAATTTCAGAATTGCACCTTGCAATGTGGAGATATTACTGTTTGTGCATTTACAATATTCATTGATTTTTGCCATTGAAAAACGTCCAGGAATGTTTGAAGCTACTGACTGAATGAAAGGAGCTGGCATCTCACTCTCTTTGAATCTTCTTTATCATGCTAGGATTAGCAGGAAAAAGCAAAAAAATTCAGAATTGCACCTTGCAATGTGGAGATATTACTGTTTGTGCATTTACAATATTCATTGATTTTTGCCATTGAAAAACATGTTTTTCATATACCAGAAATGTTTGAAGCTACTGACTGAATGAAAGGAGCTGGCATCTCACTCTTTGAATCTTCTTTATCATGCTAGGATTAGCAGGAAAAAGCAAAAAATTTCAGAATTGCACCTTGCAATGTGGAGATATTACTGTTTGTGCATTTACAATATTCATTGATTTTTGCCATTGAAAAACATGTTTTTCATATACCAGAAATGTTTGAAGCTACTGACTGAATGAAAGGAGCTGGCATCTCACTCTCTTTGAATCTTCCTTTTCATGCTAGGATTAACAGGAAAAAGCAAAAAATTTCAGAATTGCACCTTGCAATGTGGAGATATTACTGTTTGTGCATTTACAATATTCATTGATTTTTGCCATTGAAAAACATGTTTTTCATATACCAGAAATGTTTGAAGCTACTGACTGAATGAAAGGAGCTGGCATCTCACTCTCTTTGAATCTTCTTTATCATGCTAGGATTAACAGGAAAAAGCAAAAAATTTCAGAATTGCACCTTGCAATGTGGAGATATTACTGTTTGTGCATTTACAATATTCATTGATTTTTGCCATTGAAAAACGTCCAGAAATGTTTGAAGCTACTGACTGAATGAAAGGAGCCGGCATCTCACTCTCTTTGAATCTTCTTTATCATGCTAGGATTAGCAGGAAAAAGCAAAAAATTTCAGAATTGCACCTTGCAATGTGGAGATATTACTGTTTGTGCATTTACAATATTCATTGATTTTTGCCATTGAAAAACATGTTTTTCATATACCAGAAATGTTTGAAGCTACTGACTGAATGAAAGGAGCTGGCATCTCACTCTCTTTGAATCTTCTTTATCATGCTAGGATTAACAGGAAAAAGCAAAAAATTTCAGAATTGCACCTTGCAATGTGGAGATATTACTGTTTGTGCATTTACAATATTCATTGATTTTTGCCATTGAAAAACATGTTTTTCATATACCAGAAATGTTTGAAGCTACTGACTGAATGAAAGGAGCTGGCATCTCACTCTCTTTGAATCTTCTTTATCATGCTAGGATTAACAGGAAAAAGCAAAAAATTTCAGAATTGCACCTTGCAATGTGGAGATATTACTGTTTGTGCATTTACAATATTCATTGATTTTTGCCATTGAAAAACGTCCAGAAATGTTTGAAGCTACTGACTGAATGAAAGGAGCTGGCATCTCACTCTCTTTGAATCTTCTTTATCATGCTAGGATTAGCAGGAAAAAGCAAAAAATTTCAGAATTGCACCTTGCAATGTGGAGATATTACTGTTTGTGCATTTACAATATTCATTGATTTTTGCCATTGAAAAACATGTTTTTCATATACCAGAAATGTTTGAAGCTACTGACTGAATGAAAGGAGCTGGCATCTCACTCTCTTTGAATCTTCTTTATCATGCTAGGATTAGCAGGAAAAAGCAAAAAATTTCAGAATTGCACCTTGCAATGTGGAGATATTACTGTTTGTGCATTTACAATATTCATTGATTTTTGCCATTGAAAAACATGTTTTTCATATACCAGAAATGTTTGAAGCTACTGACTGAATGAAAGGAGCTGGCATCTCACTCTCTTTGAAACTTCTTTATCATGCTAGGATTAACAGGAAAAAGCAAAAAATTTCAGAATTGCACCTTGCAATGTGGAGATATTACTGTTTGTGCATTTACAATATTCATTGATTTTTGCCATTGAAAAACGTCCAGAAATGTTTGAAGCTACTGACTGAATGAAAGGAGCTGGCATCTCACTCTCTTTGAATCTTCTTTATCATGCTAGGATTAGCAGGAAAAAGCAAAAAATTTCAGAATTGCACCTTGCAATGTGGAGATATTACTGTTTGTGCATTTACAATATTCATTGATTTTTGCCATTGAAAAACATCATGTTATTCATATACCAGAAATGTTTGAAGCTACTGACTGAATGAAAGGAGCTGGCATCTCACTCTCTTTGAATCTTCTTTATCATGCTAGGATTAGCAGGAAAAAGCAAAGAATTTCCGAATTGCACCTTGCAATGTGGAGATATTACTGTTTGTGCATTTACAATATTCATTGATTTTTGCCATTGAAAAACATGTTTTTCATATACCAGAAATGTTTGAAGCTACTGACTGAATGAAAGGAGCTGGCATCTCACTCTCTTTGAATCTTCTTTATCATGCTAGGATTAGCAGGAAAAAGCAAAAAATTTCAGAATTGCACCTTGCAATGTGGAGATATTACTGTTTGTGCATTTACAATATTCATTGATTTTTGCCATTGAAAAACATGTTTTTCATATACCAGAAATGTTTGAAGCTACTGACTGAATGAAAGGAGCTGGCATCTCACTCTTTGAATCTTCTTTATCATGCTAGGATTAGCAGGAAAAAGCAAAAAATTTCAGAATTGCACCTTGCAATGTGGAGATATTACTGTTTGTGCATTTACAATATTCATTGATTTTTGCCATTGAAAAACATGTTTTTCATATACCAGAAATGTTTGAAGCTACTGACTGAATGAAAGGAGCTGGCATCTCACTCTCTTTGAATCTTCTTTATCATGCTAGGATTAACAGGAAAAAGCAAAAAATTTCAGAATTGCACCTTGCAATGTGGAGATATTACTGTTTGTGCATTTACAATATTCATTGATTTTTGCCATTGAAAAACATGTTTTTCATATACCAGAAATGTTTGAAGCTACTGACTGAATGAAAGGAGCTGGCATCTCACTCTCTTTGAATCTTCTTTATCATGCTAGGATTAACAGGAAAAAGCAAAAAATTTCAGAATTGCACCTTGCAATGTGGAGATATTACTGTTTGTGCATTTACAATATTCATTGATTTTTGCCATTGAAAAACGTCCAGAAATGTTTGAAGCTACTGACTGAATGAAAGGAGCTGGCATCTCACTCTCTTTGAATCTTCTTTATCATGCTAGGATTAGCAGGAAAAAGCAAAAAATTTCAGAATTGCACCTTGCAATGTGGAGATATTACTGTTTGTGCATTTACAATATTCATTGATTTTTGCCATTGAAAAACATGTTTTTCATATTCCAGAAATGTTTGAAGCTACTGACTGAATGAAAGGAGCTGGCATCTCACTCTCTTTGAATCTTCTTTATCATGCTAGGATTTACAGGAAAAAGCAAAAAATTTCAGAATTGCACCTTGCAATGTGGAGATATTACTGTTTGTGCATTTACAATATTCATTGATTTTTGCCATTGAAAAACATGTTTTTCATATACCAGAAATGTTTGAAGCTACTGACTGAATGAAAGGAGCTGGCATCTCACTCTCTTTGAATCTTCTTTATCATGCTAGGATTAACAGGAAAAAGCAAAAAATTTCAGAATTGCACCTTGCAATGTGGAGATATTACTGTTTGTGCATTTACAATATTCATTGATTTTTGCCATTGAAAAACGTCCAGAAATGTTTGAAGCTACTGACTGAATGAAAGGAGCTGGCATCTCACTCTCTTTGAATCTTCTTTATCATGCTAGGATTAGCAGGAAAAAGCAAAAAATTTCAGAATTGCACCTTGCAATGTGGAGATATTACTGTTTGTGCATTTACAATATTCATTGATTTTTGCCATTGAAAAACATGTTTTTCATATACCAGAAATGTTTGAAGCTACTGACTGAATGAAAGGAGCTGGCATCTCACTCTCTTTGAATCTTCTTTATCATGCTAGGATTAGCAGGAAAAAGCAAAAAATTTCAGAATTGCACCTTGCAATGTGGAGATATTACTGTTTGTGCATTTACAATATTCATTGATTTTTGCCATTGAAAAACATGTTTTTCATATACCAGAAATGTTTGAAGCTACTGATTGAATGAAAGGAGCTGGCATCTCACTCTCTTTGAATCTTCTTTATCATGCTACGAGGAGCAGGAAAAAGCAAAAAATTTCAGAATTGCACCTTGCAATGCGGAGAAATTACTGTTTGTGCATTTACAATATTCATTGATTTTTGCCATTGAAAAACATCATGTTATTCATATACCAGAAATGATTGAAGCTACTGACTGAATGAAAGGAGCTGGCATCTCACTCTCTTTGAATCTTATTTATCATGCTAAGAGGAGCAGGAAAAAGTAAAAAATTTCAGAATTGCACCTTGCAATGCGGAGAAATTACTGTTTGTGCATTTATAATATTCAATGATTTTTGCCATTGAAAAACGTCCAGAAATGATTGAAGCTACTGACTGAACGAAAGGAGCTGGCATCTCACTCTCTTTGAATCTTCTTTATCATGCTAAGAGGAGCAGGAAAAAGCAAAAAATTTCAGAATTGCACCTTGCAATGCGGAGAAATTACTGTTTGTGCATTTACAATATTCATTGATTTTTGCCATTGAAAAACATCATGTTATTCATATACCAGAAATGTTTGAAGCTACTGACTGAATGAAAGGAGCTGGCATCTCACTCTCTTTGAATCTTCTTTATCATGCTAAGAGGAGCAGGAAAAAGCAAAAAATTTCAGAATTGCACCTTGCAATGCGGAGAAATTACTGTTTGTGCATTTACAATATTCATTGATTTTTGCCATTGAAAAACGTCCAGAAATGATTGAAGCTACTGACTGAATGAAAGGAGCTGGCATCTCACTCTCTTTGAATCTTCTTTATCATGCTAAGAGGAGCAGGAAAAAGCAAAAAATTTCAGAATTGCACCTTGCAATGCGGAGAAATTACTGTTTGTGCATTTACAATATCCATTGATTTTTGCCATTGAAAAACATCATGTTATTCATATACCAGAAATGTTTGAAGCTACTGACTGAATGAAAGGAGCTGACATCTCACTCTCTTTGAATCTTCTTTATCATGCTAAGAGGAGCAGGAAAAAGCAAAAAATTTCAGAATTGCACCTTGCAATGCGGAGAAATTACTGTTTGTGCATTTACAATATTCATTGATTTTTGCCATTGAAAAACGTCCAGAAATGATTGAAGCTACTGACTGAATGAAAGGAGCTGGCATCTCACTCTCTTTGAATCTTCTTTATCATGCTAAGAGGAGCAGGAAAAAGCAAAAAATTTCAGAATTGCACCTTGCAATGCGGAGAAATTACTGTTTGTGCATTTACAATATTCATTGATTTTTGCCATTGAAAAACATCATGTTATTCATATACCAGAAATGTTTGAAGCTACTGACTGAATGAAAGGAGCTGACATCTCACTCTCTTTGAATCTTCTTTATCATGCTAAGAGGAGCAGGAAAAAGCAAAAAATTTCAGAATTGCACCTTGCAATGCGGAGAAATTACTGTTTGTGCATTTACAATATTCATTGATTTTTGCCATTGAAAAACGTCCAGAAATGATTGAAGCTACTGACTGAATGAAAGGAGCTGGCATCTCACTCTCTTTGAATCTTCTTTATCATGCTAAGAGGAGCAGGAAAAAGCAAAAAATTTCAGAATTGCACCTTGCAATGCGGAGAAATTACTGTTTGTGCATTTACAATATTCATTGATTTTTGCCATTGAAAAACATCATGTTATTCATATACCAGAAATGTTTGAAGCTACTGACTGAATGAAAGGAGCTGGCATCTCACTCTCTTTGAATCTTCTTTATCATGCTAAGAGGAGCAGGAAAAAGCAAAAAATTTCAGACTTGCACCTTGCAATGCGGAGAAATTACTGTTTGTGCATTTACAATATTCATTGATTTTTGCCATTGAAAAACATCATGTTATTCATATACCAGAAATGTTTGAAGCTACTGACTGAATGAAAGGAGCTGGCATCTCACTCTCTTTGAGTATTCTTTACCATGCTAAGAGGAGCAGGAAAAAGCAAAAAATTTCAGAATTGCACCTTGCAATGCGGAGAAATTACTGTTTGTGCATTTACAATATTCATTGATTTTTGCCATTGAAAAACGTCCAGAAATGATTGAAGCTACTGACTGAATGAAAGGAGCTGGCATCTCACTCTCTTTGAATCTTCTTTATCATGCTAAGAGGAGCAGGAAAAAGCAAAAAATTTCAGAATTGCACCTTGCAATGCGGAGAAATTACAGTTTGTGCATTTACAATTTTCATTGATTTTTGCCATTGAAAAACGTCCAGAAATGATTGAAGCTACTAACTGAATGAAAGGAGCTGGCATCTCACTCTCTTTGAATCTTCTTTATCATGCTAAGAGGAGCAGGAAAAAGCAAAAAATTTCAGACTTGCACCTTGCAATGCGGAGAAATTACTGTTTGTGCATTTACAATATTCATTGATTTTTGTCATTGAAAAACATCATGTTATTCATATTCCAGAAATGTTTGAAGCTACTGACTGAATGAAAGGAGCTGGCATCTCACTCTCTTTGAATCTTCTTTATCATGCTAAGAGGAGCAGGAAAAAGCAAAAAATTTCAGAATTGCACCTTGCAATGCGGAGAAATTACTGTTTGTGCATTTACAATATTCATTGATTTTTGCCATTGAAAAACATCCAGAAATGATTGAAGCTACTGACTGAATGAAAGGAGCTGGCATCTCACTCTCTTTGAATCTTCTTTATCATGCTAAGAGGAGCAGGAAAAAGCAAAAAATTTCAGAATTGCACCTTGCAATGCGGAGAAATTACTGTTTGTGCATTTACAATATTCATTGATTTTTGCCATTGAAAAACATGTTATTCATATACCAGAAATGTTTGAAGCTACTGACTGAATGAAAGGAGCTGGCACCTCACTCTCTTTGAATCTTCTTTATCATGCTAAGAGGAGCAGGAAAAAGCAAAAAATTTCAGAATTGCACCTTGCAATGCGGAGAAATTACTGTTTGTGCATTTACAATATTCATTGATTTTTGCCATTGAAAAACGTCCAGAAATGATTGAAGCTACTGACTGAATGAAAGGAGCTGGCATCTCACTCTCTTTGAATCTTCTTTATCATGCTAAGAGGAGCAGGAAAAAGCAAAAAATTTCAGAATTGCACCTTGCAATGTGGAGATATTACTGTTTGTGCATTTACAATATTCATTGATTTTTGCCATTGAAAAACATGTTTTTCTTATACCAGAAATGTTTGAAGCTACTGACTGAATGAAAGGAGCTGGCATCTCACTCTCTTTGAATCTTCTTTATCATGCTAGGATTAACAGGAAAAAGCAAAAAATTTCAGAATTGCACCTTGCAATGTGGAGATATTACTGTTTGTGCATTTACAATATTCATTGATTTTTGCCATTGAAAAACATGTTTTTCATATACCAGAAATGTTTGAAGCTACTGACTGAATGAAAGGAGCTGGCATCTCACTCTCTTTGAATCTTCTTTATCATGCTAGGATTAGCAGGAAAAAGCAAAAAATTTCAGAATTGCACCTTGCAATGTGGAGATATTACTGTTTGTGCATTTACAATATTCATTGATTTTTGCCATTGAAAAACATGTTTTTCATATACCAGAAATGTTTGAAGCTACTGACTGAATGAAAGGAGCTGGCATCTCACTCTCTTTGAATCTTCTTTATCATGCTAGGATTAGCAGGAAAAAGCAAAAAATTTCAGAATTGCACCTTGCAATGTGGAGATATTACTGTTTGTGCATTTACAATATTCATTGATTTTTGCCATTGAAAAACATGTTTTTCATATACCAGAAATGTTTGAAGCTACTGACTGAATGAAAGGAGCTGGCATCTCACTCTCTTTGAATCTTCTTTATCATGCTAGGATTAGCAGGAAAAAGCAAAAAATTTCAGAATTGCACCTTGCAATGTGGAGATATTACTGTTTGTGCATTTACAATATTCATTGATTTTTGCCATTGAAAAACATGTTTTTCATATACCAGAAATGTTTGAAGCTACTGACTGAATGAAAGGAGCTGGCATCTCACTCTCTTTGAATCTTCTTTATCATGCTAGGATTAACAGGAAAAAGCAAAAAATTTCAGAATTGCACCTTGCAATGTGGAGATATTACTGTTTGTGCATTTACAATATTCATTGATTTTTGCCATTGAAAAACGTCCAGAAATGTTTGAAGCTACTGACTGAATGAAAGGAGCTGGCATCTCACTCTCTTTGAATCTTCTTTATCATGCTAGGATTAGCAGGAAAAAGCAAAAAATTTCAGAATTGCACCTTGCAATGTTGAGATATTACTGTTTGTGCATTTACAATATTCATTGATTTTTGCCATTGAAAAACATGTTTTTCATATACCAGAAATGTTTGAAGCTACTGACTGAATGAAAGGAGCTGGCATCTCACTCTTTGAATCTTCTTTATCATGCTAGGATTAGCAGGAAAAAGCAAAAAATTTCAGAATTGCACCTTGCAATGTGGAGATATTACTGTTTGTGCATTTACAATATTCATTGATTTTTGCCATTGAAAAACATGTTTTTCATATACCAGAAATGTTTGAAGCTACTGACTGAATGAAAGGAGCTGGCATCTCACTCTCTTTGAATCTTCTTTATCATGCTAGGATTAACAGGAAAAAGCAAAAAATTTCAGAATTGCACCTTGCAATGTGGAGATATTACTGTTTGTGCATTTACAATATTCATTGATTTTTGCCATTGAAAAACGTCCAGAAATGTTTGAAGCTACTGACTGAATGAAAGTAGCTGGCATCTCACTCTCTTTGAATCTTCTTTATCATGCTAGGATTAGCAGGAAAAAGCAAAAAATTTCAGAATTGCACCTTGCAATGTGGAGATATTGCTGTTTGTGCATTTACAATATTCATTGATTTTTGCCTTTGAAAAACGTCCAGAAATGATTGAAGCTACTGACTGAATGAAAGGAGCTGGCATCTCACTCTCTTTGAATCTTCTTTATCATGCTAAGAGGAGCAGGAAAAAGCAAAAAATTTCAGAATTGCACCTTGCAATGCGGAGAAATTACTGTTTGTGCATTTACAATATTCATTGATTTTTGCCATTGAAAAACATCCAGAAATGATTGAAGCTACTGACTGAATGAAAGGAGCTGGCATCTCACTCTCTTTGAATCTTCTTTATCATGCTAAGAGGAGCAGGAAAAAGCAAAAAATTTCAGAATTGCACCTTGCAATGCGGAGAAATTACTGTTTGTGCATTTACAATATTCATTGATTTTTGCCATTGAAAAACATGTTATTCATATACCAGAAATGTTTGAAGCTACTGACTGAATGAAAGGAGCTGGCACCTCACTCTCTTTGAATCTTCTTTATCATGCTAAGAGGAGCAGGAAAAAGCAAAAAATTTCAGAATTGCACCTTGCAATGCGGAGAAATTACTGTTTGTGCATTTACAATATTCATTGATTTTTGCCATTGAAAAACGTCCAGAAATGATTGAAGCTACTGACTGAATGAAAGGAGCTGGCATCTCACTCTCTTTGAATCTTCTTTATCATGCTAAGAGGAGCAGGAAAAAGCAAAAAATTTCAGAATTGCGCCTTGCAATGTGGAGATATTACTGTTTGTGCATTTACAATATTCATTGATTTTTGCCATTGAAAAACATGTTTTTCATATACCAGAAATGTTTGAAGCTACTGACTGAATGAAAGGAGCTGGCATCTCACTCTCTTTGAATCTTCTTTATCATGCTAGGATTAGCAGGAAAAAGCAAAAAATTTCAGAATTGCACCTTGCAATGTGGAGATATTACTGTTTGTGCATTTACAATATTCATTGACTTTTGCCATTGAAAAACATGTTTTTCATATACCAGAAATGTTTGAAGCTACTGACTGAATGAAAGGAGCTGGCATCTCACTCTCTTTGAATCTTCTTTATCATGCTAGGATTAGCAGGAAAAAGCAAAAAATTTCAGAATTGCACCTTGCAATGTGGAGATATTACTGTTTGTGCATTTACAATATTCATTGATTTTTGCCATTGAAAAACATGTTTTTCATATACCAAAAATGTTTGAAGCTACTGACTGAATGAAAGGAGCTGGCATCTCACTCTCTTTGAATCTTCTTTATCATGCTAGGATTAACAGGAAAAAGCAAAAAAATTCAGAATTGCACCTTGCAATGTGGAGATATTACTGTTTGTGCATTTACAATATTCATTGATTTTTGCCATTGAAAAACGTCCAGAAATGTTTGAAGCTACTGACTGAATGAAAGGAGCTGGCATCTCACTCTCTTTGAATCTTCTTTATCATGCTAGGATTAGCAGGAAAAAGCAAAAAATTTCAGAATTGCACCTTGCAATGTGGAGATATTACTGTTTGTGCATTTACAATATTCATTGATTTTTGCCATTGAAAAACATGTTTTTCTTATACCAGAAATGTTTGAAGCTACTGACTGAATGAAAGTAGCTGGCATCTCACTCTCTTTGAATCTTCTTTATCATGCTAGGATTAACAGGAAAAAGCAAAAAATTTCAGAATTGCACCTTGCAATGTGGAGATATTACTGTTTGTGCATTTACAATATTCATTGATTTTTGCCATTGAAAAACATGTTTTTCATATACCAGAAATGTTTGAAGCTACTGACTGAATGAAAGTAGCTGGCATCTCACTCTCTTTGAATCTTCTTTATCATGCTAGGATTAGCAGGAAAAAGCAAAAAATTTCAGAATTGCACCTTGCAATGTGGAGATATTACTGTTTGTGCATTTACAATATTCATTGATTTTTGCCATTGAAAAACATGTTTTTCATATACCAGAAATGTTTGAAGCTACTGACTGAATGAAAGGAGCTGGCATCTCACTCTCTTTGAATCTTCTTTATCATGCTAGGATTAGCAGGAAAAAGCAAAAAATTTCAGAATTGCACCTTGCAATGTGGAGATATTACTGTTTGTGCATTTACAATATTCATTGATTTTTGCCATTGAAAAACATGTTTTTCATATACCAGAAATGTTTGAAGCTACTGACTGAATGAAAGGAGCTGGCATCTCACTCTCTTTGAATCTTCTTTATCATGCTAGGATTAGCAGGAAAAAGCAAAAAATTTCAGAATTGCACCTTGCAATGTGGAGATATTACTGTTTGTGCATTTACAATATTCATTGATTTTTGCCATTGAAAAACATGTTTTTCATATACCAGAAATGTTTGAAGCTACTGACTGAATGAAAGGAGCTGGCATCTCACTCTCTTTGAATCTTCTTTATCATGCTAGGATTAACAGGAAAAAGCAAAAAATTTCAGAATTGCACCTTGCAATGTGGAGATATTACTGTTTGTGCATTTACAATATTCATTGATTTTTGCCATTGAAAAACGTCCAGAAATGTTTGAAGCTACTGACTGAATGAAAGGAGCTGGCATCTCACTCTCTTTGAATCTTCTTTATCATGCTAGGATTAGCAGGAAAAAGCAAAAAATTTCAGAATTGCACCTTGCAATGTTGAGATATTACTGTTTGTGCATTTACAATATTCATTGATTTTTGCCATTGAAAAACATGTTTTTCATATACCAGAAATGTTTGAAGCTACTGACTGAATGAAAGGAGCTGGCATCTCACTCTTTGAATCTTCTTTATCATGCTAGGATTAGCAGGAAAAAGCAAAAAATTTCAGAATTGCACCTTGCAATGTGGAGATATTACTGTTTGTGCATTTACAATATTCATTGATTTTTGCCATTGAAAAACATGTTTTTCATATACCAGAAATGTTTGAAGCTACTGACTGAATGAAAGGAGCTGGCATCTCACTCTCTTTGAATCTTCTTTATCATGCTAGGATTAACAGGAAAAAGCAAAAAATTTCAGAATTGCACCTTGCAATGTGGAGATATTACTGTTTGTGCATTTACAATATTCATTGATTTTTGCCATTGAAAAACGTCCAGAAATGTTTGAAGCTACTGACTGAATGAAAGTAGCTGGCATCTCACTCTCTTTGAATCTTCTTTATCATGCTAGGATTAGCAGGAAAAAGCAAAAAATTTCAGAATTGCACCTTGCAATGTGGAGATATTGCTGTTTGTGCATTTACAATATTCATTGATTTTTGCCATTGAAAAACATGTTTTTCATATACCAGAAATGTTTGAAGCTACTGACTGAATGAAAGGAGCTGGCATCTCACTCTCTTTGAATCTTCTTTATCATGCTAGGATTATCAGGAAAAAGCAAAAAATTTCAGAATTGCACCTTGCAATGTGGAGATATTACTGTTTGTGCATTTACAATATTCATTGATTTTTGCCATTGAAAAACATCATGTTATTCATATACCAGAAATGTTTGAAGCTACTGACTGAATGAAAGGAGCTGGCATCTCACTCTCTTTGAATCTTCTTTATCATGCTAGGATTAGCTGGAAAAAGCAAAAAATTTCCGAATTGCACCTTGCAATGTGGAGATATTACTGTTTGTGCATTTACAATATTCATTGATTTTTGCCATTGAAAAACATGTTTTTCATATACCAGAAATGTTTGAAGCTACTGACTGAATGAAAGGAGCTGGCATCTCACTCTCTTTGAATCTTCTTTATCATGCTAGGATTAGCAGGAAAAAGCAAAAAATTTCAGAATTGCACCTTGCAATGTGGAGATATTACTGTTTGTGCATTTACAATATTCATTGATTTTTGCCATTGAAAAACATGTTTTTCATATACCAGAAATGTTTGAAGCTACTGACTGAATGAAAGGAGCTGGCATCTCACTCTCTTTGAATCTTCTTTATCATGCTAGGATTAACAGGAAAAAGCAAAAAATTTCAGAATTGCACCTTACAATGTGGAGATATTACTGTTTGTGCATTTACAATATTCATTGATTTTTGCCATTGAAAAACGTCCAGAAATGTTTGAAGCTACTGACTGAATGAAAGGAGCTGGCATCTCACTCTCTTTGAATCTTCTTTATCATGCTAGGATTAGCAGGAAAAAGCAAAAAATTTCAGAATTGCACCTTGCAATGTGGAGATATTACTGTTTGTGCATTTACAATATTCATTGATTTTTGCCATTGAAAAACATGTTTTTCATATACCAGAAATGTTTGAAGCTACTGACTGAATGAAAGGAGCTGGCATCTCACTCTCTTTGAATCTTCTTTATCATGCTAGGATTAACAGGAAAAAGCAAAAAATTTCAGAATTGCACCTTGCAATGTGGAGATATTACTGTTTGTGCATTTACAATATTCATTGATTTTTGCCATTGAAAAACGTCCAGAAATGTTTGAAGCTACTGACTGAATGAAAGGAGCCGGCATCTCACTCTCTTTGAATCTTCTTTATCATGCTAGGATTAGCAGGAAAAAGCAAAAAATTTCAGAATTGCACCTTGCAATGTGGAGATATTACTGTTTGTGCATTTACAATATTCATTGATTTTTGCCATTGAAAAACATGTTTTTCATATACCAGAAATGTTTGAAGCTACTGACTGAATGAAAGGAGCTGGCATCTCACTCTCTTTGAATCTTCTTTATCATGCTAGGATTAACAGGAAAAAGCAAAAAATTTCAGAATTGCACCTTGCAATGTGGAGATATTACTGTTTGTGCATTTACAATATTCATTGATTTTTGCCATTGAAAAACATGTTTTTCATATACCAGAAATGTTTGAAGCTACTGACTGAATGAAAGGAGCTGGCATCTCACTCTCTTTGAATCTTCTTTATCATGCTAGGATTAACAGGAAAAAGCAAAAAATTTCAGAATTGCACCTTGCAATGTGGAGATATTACTGTTTGTGCATTTACAATATTCATTGATTTTTGCCATTGAAAAACGTCCAGAAATGTTTGAAGCTACTGACTGAATGAAAGGAGCTGGCATCTCACTCTCTTTGAATCTTCTTTATCATGCTAGGATTAGCAGGAAAAAGCAAAAAATTTCAGAATTGCACCTTGCAATGTGGAGATATTACTGTTTGTGCATTTACAATATTCATTGATTTTTGCCATTGAAAAACATGTTTTTCATATACCAGAAATGTTTGAAGCTACTGACTGAATGAAAGGAGCTGGCATCTCACTCTCTTTGAATCTTCTTTATCATGCTAGGATTAGCAGGAAAAAGCAAAAAATTTCAGAATTGCACCTTGCAATGTGGAGATATTACTGTTTGTGCATTTACAATATTCATTGATTTTTGCCATTGAAAAACATGTTTTTCATATACCAGAAATGTTTGAAGCTACTGACTGAATGAAAGGAGCTGGCATCTCACTCTCTTTGAAACTTCTTTATCATGCTAGGATTAACAGGAAAAAGCAAAAAATTTCAGAATTGCACCTTGCAATGTGGAGATATTACTGTTTGTGCATTTACAATATTCATTGATTTTTGCCATTGAAAAACGTCCAGAAATGTTTGAAGCTACTGACTGAATGAAAGGAGCTGGCATCTCACTCTCTTTGAATCTTCTTTATCATGCTAGGATTAGCAGGAAAAAGCAAAAAATTTCAGAATTGCACCTTGCAATGTGGAGATATTACTGTTTGTGCATTTACAATATTCATTGATTTTTGCCATTGAAAAACATCATGTTATTCATATACCAGAAATGTTTGAAGCTACTGACTGAATGAAAGGAGCTGGCATCTCACTCTCTTTGAATCTTCTTTATCATGCTAGGATTAGCAGGAAAAAGCAAAAAATTTCAGAATTGCACCTTGCAATGTGGAGATATTACTGTTTGTGCATTTACAATATTCATTGATTTTTGCCATTGAAAAACATGTTTTTCTTATACCAGAAATGTTTGAAGCTACTGACTGAATGAAAGGAGCTGGCATCTCACTCTCTTTGAATCTTCTTTATCATGCTAGGATTAACAGGAAAAAGCAAAAAATTTCAGAATTGCACCTTGCAATGTGGAGATATTACTGTTTGTGCATTTACAATATTCATTGATTTTTGCCATTGAAAAACATGTTTTTCATATACCAGAAATGTTTGAAGCTACTGACTGAATGAAAGGAGCTGGCATCTCACTCTCTTTGAATCTTCTTTATCATGCTAGGATTAGCAGGAAAAAGCAAAAAATTTCAGAATTGCACCTTGCAATGTGGAGATATTACTGTTTGTGCATTTACAATATTCATTGATTTTTGCCATTGAAAAACATGTTTTTCATATACCAGAAATGTTTGAAGCTACTGACTGAATGAAAGGAGCTGGCATCTCACTCTCTTTGAATCTTCTTTATCATGCTAGGATTAGCAGGAAAAAGCAAAAAATTTCAGAATTGCACCTTGCAATGTGGAGATATTACTGTTTGTGCATTTACAATATTCATTGATTTTTGCCATTGAAAAACATGTTTTTCATATACCAGAAATGTTTGAAGCTACTGACTGAATGAAAGGAGCTGGCATCTCACTCTCTTTGAATCTTCTTTATCATGCTAGGATTAGCAGGAAAAAGCAAAAAATTTCAGAATTGCACCTTGCAATGTGGAGATATTACTGTTTGTGCATTTACAATATTCATTGATTTTTGCCATTGAAAAACATGTTTTTCATATACCAGAAATGTTTGAAGCTACTGAATGAATGAAAGGAGCTGGCATCTCACTCTCTTTGAATCTTCTTTATCATGCTAGGATTAACAGGAAAAAGCAAAAAATTTCAGAATTGCACCTTGCAATGTGGAGATATTACTGTTTGTGCATTTACAATATTCATTGATTTTTGCCATTGAAAAACGTCCAGAAATGTTTGAAGCTACTGACTGAATGAAAGGAGCTGGCATCTCACTCTCTTTGAATCTTCTTTATCATGCTAGGATTAGCAGGAAAAAGCAAAAAATTTCAGAATTGCACCTTGCAATGTGGAGATATTACTGTTTGTGCATTTACAATATTCATTGATTTTTGCCATTGAAAAACATGTTTTTCATATACCAGAAATGTTTGAAGCTACTGACTGAATGAAAGGAGCTGGCATCTCACTCTCTTTGAATCTTCTTTATCATGCTAGGATTAACAGGAAAAAGCAAAAAATTTCAGAATTGCACCTTGCAATGTGGAGATATTACTGTTTGTGCATTTACAATATTCATTGATTTTTGCCATTGAAAAACGTCCAGAAATGTTTGAAGCTACTGACTGAATGAAAGTAGCTGGCATCTCACTCTCTTTGAATCTTCTTTATCATGCTAGGATTAGCAGGAAAAAGCAAAAAATTTCAGAATTGCACCTTGCAATGTGGAGATATTGCTGTTTGTGCATTTACAATATTCATTGATTTTTGCCATTGAAAAACATGTTTTTCATATACCAGAAATGTTTGAAGCTACTGACTGAATGAAAGGAGCTGGCATCTCACTCTCTTTGAATCTTCTTTATCATGCTAGGATTAGCAGGAAAAAGCAAAAAATTTCAGAATTGCACCTTGCAATGTGGAGATATTACTGTTTGTGCATTTACAATATTCATTGATTTTTGCCATTGAAAAACATCATGTTATTCATATACCAGAAATGTTTGAAGCTACTGACTGAATGAAAGGAGCTGGCATCTCACTCTCTTTGAATCTTCTTTATCATGCTAGGATTAGCTGGAAAAAGCAAAAAATTTCCGAATTGCACCTTGCAATGTGGAGATATTACTGTTTGTGCATTTACAATATTCATTGATTTTTGCCATTGAAAAACATGTTTTTCATATACCAGAAATGTTTGAAGCTACTGACTGAATGAAAGGAGCTGGCATCTCACTCTCTTTGAATCTTCTTTATCATGCTAGGATTAGCAGGAAAAAGCAAAAAATTTCAGAATTGCACCTTGCAATGTGGAGATATTACTGTTTGTGCATTTACAATATTCATTGATTTTTGCCATTGAAAAACATGTTTTTCATATACCAGAAATGTTTGAAGCTACTGACTGAATGAAAGGAGCTGGCATCTCACTCTCTTTGAATCTTCTTTATCATGCTAGGATTAACAGGAAAAAGCAAAAAATTTCAGAATTGCACCTTACAATGTGGAGATATTACTGTTTGTGCATTTACAATATTCATTGATTTTTGCCATTGAAAAACGTCCAGAAATGTTTGAAGCTACTGACTGAATGAAAGGAGCTGGCATCTCACTCTCTTTGAATCTTCTTTATCATGCTAGGATTAGCAGGAAAAAGCAAAAAATTTCAGAATTGCACCTTGCAATGTGGAGATATTACTGTTTGTGCATTTACAATATTCATTGATTTTTGCCATTGAAAAACATGTTTTTCATATACCAGAAATGTTTGAAGCTACTGACTGAATGAAAGGAGCTGGCATCTCACTCTCTTTGAATCTTCTTTATCATGCTAGGATTAACAGGAAAAAGCAAAAAATTTCAGAATTGCACCTTGCAATGTGGAGATATTACTGTTTGTGCATTTACTATATTCATTGATTTTTGCCATTGAAAAACGTCCAGAAATGTTTGAAGCTACTGACAGAATGAAAGGAGCTGGCATCTCACTCTCTTTGAATCTTCTTTATCATGCTAGGATTAGCAGGAAAAAGCAAAAAATTTCAGAATTGCACCTTGCAATGTGGAGATATTACTGTTTGTGCATTTACAATATTCATTGATTTTTGCCATTGAAAAACATCATGTTATTCATATACCAGAAATGTTTGAAGCTACTGACTGAATGAAAGGAGCTGGCATCTCACTCTCTTTGAATCTTCTTTATCATGCTAGGATTAGCTGGAAAAAGCAAAAAACTTCCGAATTGCACCTTGCAATGTGGAGATATTACTGTTTGTGCATTTACAATATTCATTGATTTTTGCCATTGAAAAACATGTTTTTCATATACCAGAAATGTTTGAAGCTACTGACTGAATGAAAGGAGCTGGCATCTCACTCTCTTTGAATCTTCTTTATCATGCTAGGATTAGCAGGAAAAAGCAAAAAATTTCAGAATTGCACCTTGCAATGTGGAGATATTACTGTTTGTGCATTTACAATATTCATTGATTTTTGCCATTGAAAAACATGTTTTTCATATACCAGAAATGTTTGAAGCTACTGACTGAATGAAAGGAGCTGGCATCTCACTCTCTTTGAATCTTCTTTATCATGCTAGGATTAACAGGAAAAAGCAAAAAATTTCAGAATTGCACCTTGCAATGTGGAGATATTACTGTTTGTGCATTTACAATATTCATTGATTTTTGCCATTGAAAAACATGTTTTTCATATACCAGAAATGTTTGAAGCTACTGACTGAATGAAAGGAGCTGGCATCTCACTCGTTGAATCTTCTTTATCATGCTAGGATTAGCAGGAAAAAGCAAAAAATTTCAGAATTGCACCTTGCAATGTGGAGATATTACTGTTTGTGCATTTACAATATTCATTGATTTTTGCCATTGAAAAACATGTTTTTCATATACCAGAAATGTTTGAAGCTACTGACTGAATGAAAGGAGCTGGCATCTCACTCTCTTTGAATCTTCTTTATCATGCTAGGATTAACAGGAAAAAGCAAAAAATTTCAGAATTGCACCTTTCAATGTGGAGATATTACTGTTTGTGCATTTACAATATTCATTGATTTTTGCCATTGAAAAACATGTTTTTCATATACCAGAAATGTTTGAAGCTACTGACTGAATGAAAGGAGCTGGCATCTCACTCTCTTTGAATCTTCTTTATCATGCTAGGATTAACAGGAAAAAGCAAAAAATTTCAGAATTGCACCTTGCAATGTGGAGATATTACTGTTTGTGCATTTACAATATTCATTGATTTTTGCCATTGAAAAACATGTTTTTCATATACCAGAAATGTTTGAAGCTACTGACTGAATGAAAGGAGCTGGCATCTCACTCTCTTTGAATCTTCTTTATCATGCTAGGATTAACAGGAAAAAGCAAAAAATTTCAGAATTGCACCTTGCAATGTGGAGATATTACTGTTTGTGCATTTACAATATTCATTGATTTTTGCCATTGAAAAACGTCCAGAAATGTTTGAAGCTACTGACTGAATGAAAGGAGCTGGCATCTCACTCTCTTTGAATCTTCTTTATCATGCTAGGATTAGCAGGAAAAAGCAAAAAATTTCAGAATTGCACCTTGCAATGTGGAGATATTACTGTTTGTGCATTTACAATATTCATTGATTTTTGCCATTGAAAAACATGTTTTTCATATACCAGAAATGTTTGAAGCTACTGACTGAATGAAAGGAGCTGGCATCTCACTCTCTTTGAATCTTCTTTATCATGCTAGGATTAGCAGGAAAAAGCAAAAAATTTCAGAATTGCACCTTGCAAAGTGGAGATATTACTGTTTGTGCATTTACAATATTCATTGATTTTTGCCATTGAAAAACATGTTTTTCATATACCAGAAATGTTTGAAGCTACTGACTGAATGAAAGGAGCTGGCATCTCACTCTCTTTGAATCTTCTTTATCATGCTAGGATTAGCAGGAAAAAGCAAAAAATTTCAGAATTGCACCTTGCAATGTGGAGATATTACTGTTTGTGCATTTACAATATTCATTGATTTTTGCCATTGAAAAACATGTTTTTCATATACCAGAAATGTTTGAAGCTACTGACTGAATGAAAGGAGCTGGCATCTCACTCTCTTTGAATCTTCTTTATCATGCTAGGATTAACAGGAAAAAGCAAAAAATTTCAGAATTGCACCTTGCAATGTGGAGATATTACTGTTTGTGCATTTACAATATTCATTGATTTTTGCCATTGAAAAACGTCCAGAAATGTTTGAAGCTACTGACTGAATGAAAGGAGCTGGCATCTCACTCTCTTTGAATCTTCTTTATCATGCTAGGATTAGCAGGAAAAAGCAAAAAATTTCAGAATTGCACCTTGCAATGTTGAGATATTACTGTTTGTGCATTTACAATATTCATTGATTTTTGCCATTGAAAAACATGTTTTTCATATACCAGAAATGTTTGAAGCTACTGACTGAATGAAAGGAGCTGGCATCTCACTCTTTGAATCTTCTTTATCATGCTAGGATTAGCAGGAAAAAGCAAAAAATTTCAGAATTGCACCTTGCAATGTGGAGATATTACTGTTTGTGCATTTACAATATTCATTGATTTTTGCCATTGAAAAACATGTTTTTCATATACCAGAAATGTTTGAAGCTACTGACTGAATGAAAGGAGCTGGCATCTCACTCTCTTTGAATCTTCTTTATCATGCTAGGATTAACAGGAAAAAGCAAAAAATTTCAGAATTGCACCTTGCAATGTGGAGATATTACTGTTTGTGCATTTACAATATTCATTGATTTTTGCCATTGAAAAACGTCCAGAAATGTTTGAAGCTACTGACTGAATGAAAGGAGCTGGCATCTCACTCTCTTTGAATCTTCTTTATCATGCTAGGATTAGCAGGAAAAAGCAAAAAATTTCAGAATTGCACCTTGCAATGTGGAGATATTACTGTTTGTGCATTTACAATATTCATTGATTTTTGCCATTGAAAAACATGTTTTTCATATACCAGAAATGTTTGAAGCTACTGACTGAATGAAAGGAGCTGGCATCTCACTCTCTTTGAATCTTCTTTATCATGCTAGGATTAGCAGGAAAAGGCAAAAAATTTCAGAATTGCACCTTGCAATGTGGAGATATTACTGTTTGTGCATTTACAATATTCATTGATTTTTGCCATTGAAAAACATGTTTTTCATATACCAGAAATGTTTGAAGCTACTGACTGAATGAAAGGAGCTGGCATCTCACTCTCTTTGAATCTTCTTTATCATGCTAGGATTAACAGGAAAAAGCAAAAAATTTCAGAATTGCACCTTGCAATGTGGAGATATTACTGTTTGTGCATTTACAATATTCATTGATTTTTGCCATTGAAAAACGTCCAGAAATGTTTGAAGCTACTGACTGAATGAAAGGAGCTGGCATCTCACTCTCTTTGAATCTTCTTTATCATGCTAAGAGGAGCAGGAAAAAGCAAAAAATTTCAGAATTGCACCTTGCAATGCGGAGAAATTACTGTTTGTGCATTTACAATATTCATTGATTTTTGCCATTGAAAAACATCATGTTATTCATATACCAGAAATGTTTGAAGCTACTGACTGAATGAAAGGAGCTGGCATCTCACTCTCTTTGAATCTTCTTTATCATGCTAAGAGGAGCAGGAAAAAGCAAAAAATTTCAGACTTGCACCTTGCAATGCGGAGAAATTACTGTTTGTGCATTTACAATATTCATTGATTTTTGCCATTGAAAAACATCATGTTATTCATATACCAGAAATGTTTGAAGCTACTGACTGAATGAAAGGAGCTGGCATCTCACTCTCTTTGAGTATTCTTTACCATGCTAAGAGGAGCAGGAAAAAGCAAAAAATTTCAGAATTGCACCTTGCAATGCGGAGAAATTACTGTTTGTGCATTTACAATATTCATTGATTTTTGCCATTGAAAAACGTCCAGAAATGATTGAAGCTACTGACTGAATGCAAGGAGCAGGCATCTCACTCTCTTTGAATCTTCTTTATCATGCTAAGAGGAGCAGGAAAAAGCAAAAAATTTCAGAATTGCACCTTGAAATGCGGAGAAATTACAGTTTGTGCATTTACAATATTCATTGATTTTTGCCATTGAAAAACGTCCAGAAATGATTGAAGCTACTAACTGAATGAAAGGAGCTGGCATCTCACTCTCTTTGAATCTTCTTTATCATGCTAAGAGGAGCAGGAAAAAGCAAAAAATTTCAGACTTGCACCTTGCAATGCGGAGAAATTACTGTTTGTGCATTTACAATATTCATTGATTTTTGTCATTGAAAAACATCATGTTATTCATATACCAGAAATGTTTGAAGCTACTGACTGAATGAAAGGAGCTGGCATCTCACTCTCTTTGAATCTTCTTTACCATGCTAAGAGGAGCAGGAAAAAGCAAAAAATTTCAGAATTGCACCTTGCAATGCACAGAAATTACTGTTTGTGCATTTACAATATTCATTGATTTTTGCCATTGAAAAACGTCCAGAAATGATTGAAGCTACTGACTGAATGAAAGGAGCTGGCATCTCACTCTCTTTGAATCTTCTTTATCATGCTAAGAGGAGCAGGAAAAAGCAAAAAATTTCAGAATTGCACCTTGCAATGCGGAGAAATTTCAGTTTGTGCATTTACAATATTCATTGATTTTTGCCATTGAAAAACGTCCAGAAATGATTGAAGCTACTGACTGAATGAAAGGAGCTGGCATCTCACTCTCTTTGAATCTTCTTTATCATGCTAAGAGGAGCAGGAAAAAGCAAAAAATTTCAGAATTGCACCTTGCAATGCGGAGAAATTACTGTTTGTGCATTTACAATATTCATTGATTTTTGCCATTGAAAAACGTCCAGAAATGATTGAAGCTACTGACTGAATGAAAGGAGCTGGCATCTCACTCTCTTTGAATCTTCTTTATCATGCTAAGAGGAGCAGGAAAAAGCAAAAAATTTCAGAATTGCACCTTGCAATGCGGAGAAATTACTGTTTGTGCATTTACAATATTCATTGATTTTTGCCATTGAAAAACATGTTATTCATATACCAGAAATGTTTGAAGCTACTGACTGAATGAAAGGAGCTGGCACCTCACTCTCTTTGAATCTTCTTTACCATGCTAAGAGGAGCAGGAAAAAGCAAAAAATTTCAGAATTGCACCTTGCAATGCGGAGAAATTACTGTTTGTGCATTTACAATATTCATTGATTTTTGCCATTGAAAAACGTCCAGAAATGATTGAAGCTACTGACTGAATGAAAGGAGCTGGCATCTCACTCTCTTTGAATCTTCTTTATCATGCTAAGAGGAGCAGGAAAAAGCAAAAAATTTCAGAATTGCGCCTTGCAATGTGGAGATATTACTGTTTGTGCATTTACAATATTCATTGATTTTTGCCATTGAAAAACATGTTTTTCATATACCAGAAATGTTTGAAGCTACTGACTGAATGAAAGGAGCTGGCATCTCACTCTCTTTGAATCTTCTTTATCATGCTAGGATTAGCAGGAAAAAGCAAAAAATTTCAGAATTGCACCTTGCAATGTGGAGATATTACTGTTTGTGCATTTACAATATTCATTGACTTTTGCCATTGAAAAACATGTTTTTCATATACCAGAAATGTTTGAAGCTACTGACTGAATGAAAGGAGCTGGCATCTCACTCTCTTTGAATCTTCTTTATCATGCTAGGATTAGCAGGAAAAAGCAAAAAATTTCAGAATTGCACCTTGCAATGTGGAGATATTACTGTTTGTGCATTTACAATATTCATTGATTTTTGCCATTGAAAAACATGTTTTTCATATACCAGAAATGTTTGAAGCTACTGACTGAATGAAAGGAGCTGGCATCTCACTCTCTTTGAATCTTCTTTATCATGCTAGGATTAACAGGAAAAAGCAAAAAATTTCAGAATTGCACCTTGCAATGTGGAGATATTACTGTTTGTGCATTTACAATATTCATTGATTTTTGCCATTGAAAAACGTCCAGAAATGTTTGAAGCTACTGACTGAATGAAAGGAGCTGGCATCTCACTCTCTTTGAATCTTCTTTATCATGCTAGGATTAGCAGGAAAAAGCAAAAAATTTCAGAATTGCACCTTGCAATGTGGAGATATTACTGTTTGTGCATTTACAATATTCATTGATTTTTGCCATTGAAAAACATGTTTTTCATATACCAGAAATGTTTGAAGCTACTGACTGAATGAAAGGAGCTGGCATCTCACTCTCTTTGAATCTTCTTTATCATGCTAGGATTAACAGGAAAAAGCAAAAAATTTCAGAATTGCACCTTGCAATGTGGAGATATTACTGTTTGTGCATTTACAATATTCATTGATTTTTGCCATTGAAAAACATGTTTTTCATATACCAGAAATGTTTGAAGCTACTGACTGAATGAAAGGAGCTGGCATCTCACTCTCTTTGAATCTTCTTTATCATGCTAGGATTAACAGGAAAAAGCAAAAAATTTCAGAATTGCACCTTGCAATGTGGAGATATTACTGTTTGTGCATTTACAATATTCATTGATTTTTGCCATTGAAAAACATGTTTTTCATATACCAGAAATGTTTGAAGCTACTGACTGAATGAAAGGAGCTGGCATCTCACTCTCTTTGAATCTTCTTTATCATGCTAGGATTAACAGGAAAAAGCAAAAAATTTCAGAATTGCACCTTGCAATGTGGAGATATTACTGTTTGTGCATTTACAATATTCATTGATTTTTGCCATTGAAAAACGTCCAGAAATGTTTGAAGATACTGACTGAATGAAAGGAGCTGGCATCTCACTCTCTTTGAATCTTCTTTATCATGCTAGGATTAGCAGGAAAAAGCAAAAAATTTCAGAATTGCACTTTGCAATGTGGAGATATTACTGTTTGTGCATTTACAATATTCATTGATTTTTGCCATTGAAAAACATGTTTATCATATACCAGAAATGTTTGAAGCTACTGACTGAATGAAAGGAGCTGGCATCTCACTCTCTTTGAATCTTCTTTATCATGCTAGGATTAGCAGGAAAAAGCAAAAAATTTCAGAATTGCACCTTGCAATGTGGAGATATTACTGTTTGTGCATTTACAATATTCATTGATTTTTGCCATTGAAAAACATGTTTTTCATATACCAGAAATGTTTGAAGCTACTGACTGAATGAAAGGAGCTGGCATCTCACTCTCTTTGAATCTTCTTTATCATGCTAGGATTAACAGGAAAAAGCAAAAAATTTCAGAATTGCACCTTGCAATGTGGAGATATTACTGTTTGTGCATTTACAATATTCATTGATTTTTGCCATTGAAAAACATGTTTTTCATATACCAGAAATGTTTGAAGCTACTGACTGAATGAAAGGAGCTGGCATCTCACTCTCTTTGAATCTTCTTTATCATGCTAGGATTAACAGGAAAAAGCAAAAAATTTCAGAATTGCACCTTGCAATGTGGAGATATTACTGTTTGTGCATTTACAATATTCATTGATTTTTGCCATTGAAAAACGTCCAGAAATGTTTGAAGCTACTGACTGAATGAAAGGAGCTGGCATCTCACTCTCTTTGAATCTTCTTTATCATGCTAGGATTAGCAGGAAAAAGCAAAAAATTTCAGAATTGCACCTTGCAATGTTGAGATATTACTGTTTGTGCATTTACAATATTCATTGATTTTTGCCATTGAAAAACATGTTTTTCATATACCAGAAATGTTTGAAGCTACTGACTGAATGAAAGGAGCTGGCATCTCACTCTTTGAATCTTCTTTATCATGCTAGGATTAGCAGGAAAAAGCAAAAAATTTCAGAATTGCACCTTGCAATGTGGAGATATTACTGTTTGTGCATTTACAATATTCATTGATTTTTGCCATTGAAAAACATGTTTTTCATATACCAGAAATGTTTGAAGCTACTGACTGAATGAAAGGAGCTGGCATCTCACTCTCTTTGAATCTTCTTTATCATGCTAGGATTAACAGGAAAAAGCAAAAAATTTCAGAATTGCACCTTGCAATGTGGAGATATTACTGTTTGTGCATTTACAATATTCATTGATTTTTGCCATTGAAAAACGTCCAGAAATGTTTGAAGCTACTGACTGAATGAAAGGAGCTGGCATCTCACTCTCTTTGAATCTTCTTTATCATGCTGGATTAGCAGGAAAAAGCAAAAAATTTCAGAATTGCACCTTGCAATGTGGAGATATTACTGTTTGTGCATTTACAATATTCATTGATTTTTGCCATTGAAAAACATGTTTTTCATATACCAGAAATGTTTGAAGCTACTGACTGAATGAAAGGAGCTGGCATCTCACTCTCTTTGAATCTTCTTTATCATGCTAGGATTAACAGGAAAAAGCAAAAAATTTCAGAATTGCACCTTGCAATGTGGAGATATTACTGTTTGTGCATTTACAATATTCATTGATTTTTGCCATTGAAAAACATGTTTTTCATATACCAGAAATGTTTGAAGCTACTGACTGAATGAAAGGAGCTGGCATCTCACTCTCTTTGAATCTTCTTTATCATGCTAGGATTAACAGGAAAAAGCAAAAAATTTCAGAATTGCACCTTGCAATGTGGAGATATTACTGTTTGTGCATTTACAATATTCATTGATTTTTGCCATTGAAAAACGTCCAGAAATGTTTGAAGCTACTGACTGAATGAAAGGAGCTGGCATCTCACTCTCTTTGAATCTTCTTTATCATGCTAGGATTAGCAGGAAAAAGCAAAAAATTTCAGAATTGCACCTTGCAATGTGGAGATATTACTGTTTGTGCATTTACAATATTCATTGATTTTTGCCATTGAAAAACATCATGTTATTCATATACCAGAAATGTTTGAAGCTACTGACTGAATGAAAGGAGCTGGCATCTCACTCTCTTTGAATCTTCTTTATCATGCTAGGATTAGCTGGAAAAAGCAAAAAATTTCCGAATTGCACCTTGCAATGTTGAGATATTACTGTTTGTGCATTTACAATATTCATTGATTTTTGCCATTGAAAAACATGTTTTTCATATACCAGAAATGTTTGAAGCTACTGACTGAATGAAAGGAGCTGGCATCTCACTCTCTTTGAATCTTCTTTATCATGCTAGGATTAGCAGGAAAAAGCAAAAAATTTCAGAATTGCACCTTGCAATGTGGAGATATTACTGTTTGTGCATTTACAATATTCATTGATTTTTGCCATTGAAAAACATGTTTTTCATATACCAGAAATGTTTGAAGCTACTGACTGAATGAAAGGAGCTGGCATCTCACTCTCTTTGAATCTTCTTTATCATGCTAGGATTAACAGGAAAAAGCAAAAAATTTCAGAATTGCACCTTGCAATGTGGAGATATTACTGTTTGTGCATTTACAATATTCATTGATTTTTGCCATTGAAAAACGTCCAGAAATGTTTGAAGCTACTGACTGAATGAAAGGAGCTGGCATCTCACTCTCTTTGAATCTTCTTTATCATGCTAGGATTAACAGGAAAAAGCAAAAAATTTCAGAATTGCACCTTGCAATGTGGAGATATTACTGTTTGTGCATTTACAATATTCATTGATTTTTGCCATTGAAAAACATGTTTTTCATATACCAGAAATGTTTGAAGCTACTGACTGAATGAAAGGAGCTGGCATCTCACTCTCTTTGAATCTTCTTTATCATGCTAGGATTAGCAGGAAAAAGCAAAAAATTTCAGAATTGCACCTTGCAATGTGGAGATATTACTGTTTGTGCATTTACAATATTCATTGATTTTTGCCATTGAAAAACATGTTTTTCATATACCAGAAATGTTTGAAGCTACTGACTGAATGAAAGGAGCTGGCATCTCACTCTCTTTGAATCTTCTTTATCATGCTAGGATTAACAGGAAAAAGCAAAAAATTTCAGAATTGCACCTTGCAATGTGGAGATATTACTGTTTGTGCATTTACAATATTCATTGATTTTTGCCATTGAAAAACGTCCAGAAATGTTTGAAGCTACTGACTGAATGAAAGGAGCTGGCATCTCACTCTCTTTGAATCTTCTTTATCATGCTAGGATTAACAGGAAAAAGCAAAAAATTTCAGAATTGCACCTTGCAATGTGGAGATATTACTGTTTGTGCATTTACAATATTCATTGATTTTTGCCATTGAAAAACATGTTTTTCATATACCAGAAATGTTTGAAGCTACTGACTGAATGAAAGGAGCTGGCATCTCACTCTCTTTGAATCTTCTTTATCATGCTAGGATTAGCAGGAAAAAGCAAAAAATTTCAGAATTGCACCTTGCAATGTGGAGATATTACTGTTTGTGCATTTACAATATTCATTGATTTTTGCCATTGAAAAACATGTTTTTCATATACCAGAAATGTTTGAAGCTACTGACTGAATGAAAGGAGCTGGCATCTCACTCTCTTTGAATCTTCTTTATCAAGCTAGGATTAACAGGAAAAAGCAAAAAATTTCAGAATTGCACCTTGCAATGTGGAGATATTACTGTTTGTGCATTTACAATATTCATTGATTTTTGCCATTGAAAAACGTCCAGAAATGTTTGAAGCTACTGACTGAATGAAAGGAGCTGGCATCTCACTCTCTTTGAATCTTCTTTATCATGCTAGGATTAGCAGGAAAAAGCAAAAAATTTCAGAATTGCACCTTGCAATGTGGAGATATTACTGTTTGTGCATTTACAATATTCATTGATTTTTGCCATTGAAAAACATGTTTTTCATATACCAGAAATGTTTGAAGCTACTGACTGAATGAAAGGAGCTGGCATCTCACTCTTTGAATCTTCTTTATCATGCTAGGATTAGCAGGAAAAAGCAAAAAATTTCAGAATTGCACCTTGCAATGTGGAGATATTACTGTTTGTGCATTTACAATATTCATTGATTTTTGCCATTGAAAAACATGTTTTTCATATACCAGAAATGTTTGAAGCTACTGACTGAATGAAAGGAGCTGGCATCTCACTCTCTTTGAATCTTCTTTATCATGCTAGGATTAACAGGAAAAAGCAAAAAATTTCAGAATTGCACCTTGCAATGTGGAGATATTACTGTTTGTGCATTTACAATATTCATTGATTTTTGCCATTGAAAAACGTCCAGAAATGTTTGAAGCTACTGACTGAATGAAAGGAGCTGGCATCTCACTCTCTTTGAATCTTCTTTATCATGCTAGGATTAGCAGGAAAAAGCAAAAAATTTCAGAATTGCACCTTGCAATGTGGAGATATTACTGTTTGTGCATTTACAATATTCATTGATTTTTGCCATTGAAAAACATGTTTTTCATATACCAGAAATGTTTGAAGCTACTGACTGAATGAAAGGAGCTGGCATCTCACTCTCTTTGAATCTTCTTTATCATGCTAGGATTAGCAGGAAAAAGCAAAAAATTTCAGAATTGCACCTTGCAATGTGGAGATATTACTGTTTGTGCATTTACAATATTCATTGATTTTTGCCATTGAAAAACATGTTTTTCATATACCAGAAATGTTTGAAGCTACTGACTGAATGAAAGGAGCTGGCATCTCACTCTCTTTGAATCTTCTTTATCATGCTAGGATTAACAGGAAAAAGCAAAAAATTTCAGAATTGCACCTTGCAATGTGGAGATATTACTGTTTGTGCATTTACAATATTCATTGATTTTTGCCATTGAAAAACGTCCAGAAATGTTTGAAGCTACTGACTGAATGAAAGGAGCTGGCATCTCACTCTCTTTGAATCTTCTTTATCATGCTAGGATTAGCAGGAAAAAGCAAAAAATTTCAGAATTGCACCTTGCAATGTGGAGATATTACTGTTTGTGCATTTACAATATTCATTGATTTTTGCCATTGAAAAACATCATGTTATTCATATACCAGAAATGTTTGAAGCTACTGACTGAATGAAAGGAGCTGGCATCTCACTCTCTTTGAATCTTCTTTATCATGCTAGGATTAGCTGGAAAAAGCAAAAAATTTCCGAATTGCACCTTGCAATGTGGAGATATTACTGTTTGTGCATTTACAATATTCATTGATTTTTGCCATTGAAAAACATGTTTTTCATATACCAGAAATGTTTGAAGCTACTGACTGAATGAAAGGAGCTGGCATCTCACTCTCTTTGAATCTTCTTTATCATGCTAGGATTAGCAGGAAAAAGCAAAAAATTTCAGAATTGCACCTTGCAATGTGGAGATATTACTGTTTGTGCATTTACAATATTCATTGATTTTTGCCATTGAAAAACATGTTTTTCATATACCAGAAATGTTTGAAGCTACTGACTGAATGAAAGGAGCTGGCATCTCACTCTCTTTGAATCTTCTTTATCATGCTAGGATTAACAGGAAAAAGCAAAAAATTTCAGAATTGCACCTTGCAATGTGGAGATATTACTGTTTGTGCATTTACAATATTCATTGATTTTTGCCATTGAAAAACGTCCAGAAATGTTTGAAGCTACTGACTGAATGAAAGGAGCTGGCATCTCACTCTCTTTGAATCTTCTTTATCATGCTAGGATTAGCAGGAAAAAGCAAAAAATTTCATAATTGCACCTTGCAATGTGGAGATATTACTGTTTGTGCATTTACAATATTCATTGATTTTTGCCATTGAAAAACATGTTTTTCATATACCAGAAATGTGTGAAGCTACTGACTGAATGAAAGGAGCTGGCATCTCACTCTTTGAATCTTCTTTATCATGCTAGGATTAGCAGGAAAAAGCAAAAAATTTCAGAATTGCACCTTGCAATGTGGAGATATTACTGTTTGTGCATTTACAATATTCATTGATTTTTGCCATTGAAAAACATGTTTTTCATATACCAGAAATGTTTGAAGCTACTGACTGAATGAAAGGAGCTGGCATCTCACTCTCTTTGAATCTTCTTTATCATGCTAGGATTAACAGGAAAAAGCAAAAAATTTCAGAATTGCACCTTGCAATGTGGAGATATTACTGTTTGTGCATTTACAATATTCATTGATTTTTGCCATTGAAAAACATGTTTTTCATATACCAGAAATGTTTGAAGCTACTGACTGAATGAAAGGAGCTGGCATCTCACTCTCTTTGAATCTTCTTTATCATGCTAGGATTAACAGGAAAAAGCAAAAAATTTCAGAATTGCACCTTGCAATGTGGAGATATTACTGTTTGTGCATTTACAATATTCATTGATTTTTGCCATTGAAAAACGTCCAGAAATGTTTGAAGCTACTGACTGAATGAAAGGAGCTGGCATCTCACTCTCTTTGAATCTTCTTTATCATGCTAGGATTAGCAGGAAAAAGCAAAAAATTTCAGAATTGCACCTTGCAATGTGGAGATATTACTGTTTGTGCATTTACAATATTCATTGATTTTTGCCATTGAAAAACATGTTTTTCATATACCAGAAATGTTTGAAGCTACTGACTGAATGAAAGGAGCTGGCATCTCACTCTCTTTGAATCTTCTTTATCATGCTAGGATTAACAGGAAAAAGCAAAAAATTTCAGAATTGCACCTTGCAATGTGGAGATATTACTGTTTGTGCATTTACAATATTCATTGATTTTTGCCATTGAAAAACATGTTTTTCATATACCAGAAATGTTTGAAGCTACTGACTGAATGAAAGGAGCTGGCATCTCACTCTCTTTGAATCTTCTTTATCATGCTAGGATTAGCAGGAAAAAGCAAAGAATTTCCGAATTGCACCTTGCAATGTGGAGATATTACTGTTTGTGCATTTACAATATTCATTGATTTTTGCCATTGAAAAACGTCCAGAAATGTTTGAAGCTACTGACTGAATGAAAGGAGCTGGCATCTCACTCTCTTTGAATCTTCTTTATCATGCTAGGATTAGCAGGAAAAAGCAAAAAATTTCAGAATTGCACCTTGCAATGTGGAGATATTACTGTTTGTGCATTTACAATATTCATTGATTTTTGCCATTGAAAAACATGTTTTTCATATACCAGAAATGTTTGAAGCTACTGACTGAATGAAAGGAGCTGGCATCTCACTCTCTTTGAATCTTCTTTATCATGCTAGGATTAGCAGGAAAAAGCAAAGAATTTCCGAATTGCACCTTGCAATGTGGAGATATTACTGTTTGTGCATTTACAATATTCATTGATTTTTGCCATTGAAAAACATGTTTTTCATATACCAGAAATGTTTGAAGCTACTGACTGAATGAAAGGAGCTGGCATCTCACTCTCTTTGAATCTTCTTTATCATGCTAGGATTAGCAGGAAAAAGCAAAAAATTTCAGAATTGCACCTTGCAATGTGGAGATATTACTGTTTGTGCATTTACAATATTCATTGATTTTTGCCATTGAAAAACATGTTTTTCATAGACCAGAAATGTTTGAAGCTACTGACTGAATGAAAGGAGCTGGCATCTCACTCTCTTTGAATCTTCTTTATCATGCTAGGATTAACAGGAAAAAGCAAAAAATTTCAGAATTGCACCTTGCAATGTGGAGATATTACTGTTTGTGCATTTACAATATTCATTGATTTTTGCCATTGAAAAACGTCCAGAAATGTTTGAAGCTACTGACTGAATGAAAGGAGCTGGCATCTCACTCTCTTTGAATCTTCTTTATCATGCTAGGATTAGCAGGAAAAAGCAAAAAATTTCAGAATTGCACCTTGCAATGTGGAGATATTGCTGTTTGTGCATTTACAATATTCATTGATTTTTGCCATTGAAAAACATGTTTTTCATATACCAGAAATGTTTGAAGCTACTGACTGAATGAAAGGAGCTGGCATCTCACTCTTTGAATCTTCTTTATCATGCTAGGATTAGCAGGAAAAAGCAAAAAATTTCAGAATTGCACCTTGCAATGTGGAGATATTACTGTTTGTGCATTTACAATATTCATTGATTTTTGCCATTGAAAAACATGTTTTTCATATACCAGAAATGTTTGAAGCTACTGACTGAATGAAAGGAGCTGGCATCTCACTCTCTTTGAATCTTCTTTATCATGCTAGGATTAGCAGGAAAAAGCAAAAAATTTCAGAATTGCACCTTGCAATGTGGAGATATTACTGTTTGTGCATTTACAATATTCATTGATTTTTGCCATTGAAAAACATGTTTTTCATATACCAGAAATGTTTGAAGCTACTGACTGAATGAAAGGAGCTGGCATCTCACTCTCTTTGAATCTTCTTTATCATGCTAGGATTAACAGGAAAAAGCAAAAAATTTCAGAATTGCACCTTGCAATGTGGAGATATTACTGTTTGTGCATTTACAATATTCATTGATTTTTGCCATTGAAAAACGTCCAGGAATGTTTGAAGCTACTGACTGAATGAAAGGAGCTGGCATCTCACTCTCTTTGAATCTTCTTTATCATGCTAGGATTAGCAGGAAAAAGCAAAAAAATTCAGAATTGCACCTTGCAATGTGGAGATATTACTGTTTGTGCATTTACAATATTCATTGATTTTTGCCATTGAAAAACATGTTTTTCATATACCAGAAATGTTTGAAGCTACTGACTGAATGAAAGGAGCTGGCATCTCACTCTTTGAATCTTCTTTATCATGCTAGGATTAGCAGGAAAAAGCAAAAAATTTCAGAATTGCACCTTGCAATGTGGAGATATTACTGTTTGTGCATTTACAATATTCATTGATTTTTGCCATTGAAAAACATGTTTTTCATATACCAGAAATGTTTGAAGCTACTGACTGAATGAAAGGAGCTGGCATCTCACTCTCTTTGAATCTTCCTTTTCATGCTAGGATTAACAGGAAAAAGCAAAAAATTTCAGAATTGCACCTTGCAATGTGGAGATATTACTGTTTGTGCATTTACAATATTCATTGATTTTTGCCATTGAAAAACATGTTTTTCATATACCAGAAATGTTTGAAGCTACTGACTGAATGAAAGGAGCTGGCATCTCACTCTCTTTGAATCTTCTTTATCATGCTAGGATTAACAGGAAAAAGCAAAAAATTTCAGAATTGCACCTTGCAATGTGGAGATATTACTGTTTGTGCATTTACAATATTCATTGATTTTTGCCATTGAAAAACGTCCAGAAATGTTTGAAGCTACTGACTGAATGAAAGGAGCCGGCATCTCACTCTCTTTGAATCTTCTTTATCATGCTAGGATTAGCAGGAAAAAGCAAAAAATTTCAGAATTGCACCTTGCAATGTGGAGATATTACTGTTTGTGCATTTACAATATTCATTGATTTTTGCCATTGAAAAACATGTTTTTCATATACCAGAAATGTTTGAAGCTACTGACTGAATGAAAGGAGCTGGCATCTCACTCTCTTTGAATCTTCTTTATCATGCTAGGATTAACAGGAAAAAGCAAAAAATTTCAGAATTGCACCTTGCAATGTGGAGATATTACTGTTTGTGCATTTACAATATTCATTGATTTTTGCCATTGAAAAACATGTTTTTCATATACCAGAAATGTTTGAAGCTACTGACTGAATGAAAGGAGCTGGCATCTCACTCTCTTTGAATCTTCTTTATCATGCTAGGATTAACAGGAAAAAGCAAAAAATTTCAGAATTGCACCTTGCAATGTGGAGATATTACTGTTTGTGCATTTACAATATTCATTGATTTTTGCCATTGAAAAACGTCCAGAAATGTTTGAAGCTACTGACTGAATGAAAGGAGCTGGCATCTCACTCTCTTTGAATCTTCTTTATCATGCTAGGATTAGCAGGAAAAAGCAAAAAATTTCAGAATTGCACCTTGCAATGTGGAGATATTACTGTTTGTGCATTTACAATATTCATTGATTTTTGCCATTGAAAAACATGTTTTTCATATACCAGAAATGTTTGAAGCTACTGACTGAATGAAAGGAGCTGGCATCTCACTCTCTTTGAATCTTCTTTATCATGCTAGGATTAGCAGGAAAAAGCAAAAAATTTCAGAATTGCACCTTGCAATGTGGAGATATTACTGTTTGTGCATTTACAATATTCATTGATTTTTGCCATTGAAAAACATGTTTTTCATATACCAGAAATGTTTGAAGCTACTGACTGAATGAAAGGAGCTGGCATCTCACTCTCTTTGAAACTTCTTTATCATGCTAGGATTAACAGGAAAAAGCAAAAAATTTCAGAATTGCACCTTGCAATGTGGAGATATTACTGTTTGTGCATTTACAATATTCATTGATTTTTGCCATTGAAAAACGTCCAGAAATGTTTGAAGCTACTGACTGAATGAAAGGAGCTGGCATCTCACTCTCTTTGAATCTTCTTTATCATGCTAGGATTAGCAGGAAAAAGCAAAAAATTTCAGAATTGCACCTTGCAATGTGGAGATATTACTGTTTGTGCATTTACAATATTCATTGATTTTTGCCATTGAAAAACATCATGTTATTCATATACCAGAAATGTTTGAAGCTACTGACTGAATGAAAGGAGCTGGCATCTCACTCTCTTTGAATCTTCTTTATCATGCTAGGATTAGCAGGAAAAAGCAAAGAATTTCCGAATTGCACCTTGCAATGTGGAGATATTACTGTTTGTGCATTTACAATATTCATTGATTTTTGCCATTGAAAAACATGTTTTTCATATACCAGAAATGTTTGAAGCTACTGACTGAATGAAAGGAGCTGGCATCTCACTCTCTTTGAATCTTCTTTATCATGCTAGGATTAGCAGGAAAAAGCAAAAAATTTCAGAATTGCACCTTGCAATGTGGAGATATTACTGTTTGTGCATTTACAATATTCATTGATTTTTGCCATTGAAAAACATGTTTTTCATATACCAGAAATGTTTGAAGCTACTGACTGAATGAAAGGAGCTGGCATCTCACTCTTTGAATCTTCTTTATCATGCTAGGATTAGCAGGAAAAAGCAAAAAATTTCAGAATTGCACCTTGCAATGTGGAGATATTACTGTTTGTGCATTTACAATATTCATTGATTTTTGCCATTGAAAAACATGTTTTTCATATACCAGAAATGTTTGAAGCTACTGACTGAATGAAAGGAGCTGGCATCTCACTCTCTTTGAATCTTCTTTATCATGCTAGGATTAACAGGAAAAAGCAAAAAATTTCAGAATTGCACCTTGCAATGTGGAGATATTACTGTTTGTGCATTTACAATATTCATTGATTTTTGCCATTGAAAAACATGTTTTTCATATACCAGAAATGTTTGAAGCTACTGACTGAATGAAAGGAGCTGGCATCTCACTCTCTTTGAATCTTCTTTATCATGCTAGGATTAACAGGAAAAAGCAAAAAATTTCAGAATTGCACCTTGCAATGTGGAGATATTACTGTTTGTGCATTTACAATATTCATTGATTTTTGCCATTGAAAAACGTCCAGAAATGTTTGAAGCTACTGACTGAATGAAAGGAGCTGGCATCTCACTCTCTTTGAATCTTCTTTATCATGCTAGGATTAGCAGGAAAAAGCAAAAAATTTCAGAATTGCACCTTGCAATGTGGAGATATTACTGTTTGTGCATTTACAATATTCATTGATTTTTGCCATTGAAAAACATGTTTTTCATATTCCAGAAATGTTTGAAGCTACTGACTGAATGAAAGGAGCTGGCATCTCACTCTCTTTGAATCTTCTTTATCATGCTAGGATTTACAGGAAAAAGCAAAAAATTTCAGAATTGCACCTTGCAATGTGGAGATATTACTGTTTGTGCATTTACAATATTCATTGATTTTTGCCATTGAAAAACATGTTTTTCATATACCAGAAATGTTTGAAGCTACTGACTGAATGAAAGGAGCTGGCATCTCACTCTCTTTGAATCTTCTTTATCATGCTAGGATTAACAGGAAAAAGCAAAAAATTTCAGAATTGCACCTTGCAATGTGGAGATATTACTGTTTGTGCATTTACAATATTCATTGATTTTTGCCATTGAAAAACGTCCAGAAATGTTTGAAGCTACTGACTGAATGAAAGGAGCTGGCATCTCACTCTCTTTGAATCTTCTTTATCATGCTAGGATTAGCAGGAAAAAGCAAAAAATTTCAGAATTGCACCTTGCAATGTGGAGATATTACTGTTTGTGCATTTACAATATTCATTGATTTTTGCCATTGAAAAACATGTTTTTCATATACCAGAAATGTTTGAAGCTACTGACTGAATGAAAGGAGCTGGCATCTCACTCTCTTTGAATCTTCTTTATCATGCTAGGATTAGCAGGAAAAAGCAAAAAATTTCAGAATTGCACCTTGCAATGTGGAGATATTACTGTTTGTGCATTTACAATATTCATTGATTTTTGCCATTGAAAAACATGTTTTTCATATACCAGAAATGTTTGAAGCTACTGATTGAATGAAAGGAGCTGGCATCTCACTCTCTTTGAATCTTCTTTATCATGCTACGAGGAGCAGGAAAAAGCAAAAAATTTCAGAATTGCACCTTGCAATGCGGAGAAATTACTGTTTGTGCATTTACAATATTCATTGATTTTTGCCATTGAAAAACATCATGTTATTCATATACCAGAAATGATTGAAGCTACTGACTGAATGAAAGGAGCTGGCATCTCACTCTCTTTGAATCTTATTTATCATGCTAAGAGGAGCAGGAAAAAGTAAAAAATTTCAGAATTGCACCTTGCAATGCGGAGAAATTACTGTTTGTGCATTTATAATATTCAATGATTTTTGCCATTGAAAAACGTCCAGAAATGATTGAAGCTACTGACTGAACGAAAGGAGCTGGCATCTCACTCTCTTTGAATCTTCTTTATCATGCTAAGAGGAGCAGGAAAAAGCAAAAAATTTCAGAATTGCACCTTGCAATGCGGAGAAATTACTGTTTGTGCATTTACAATATTCATTGATTTTTGCCATTGAAAAACATCATGTTATTCATATACCAGAAATGTTTGAAGCTACTGACTGAATGAAAGGAGCTGGCATCTCACTCTCTTTGAATCTTCTTTATCATGCTAAGAGGAGCAGGAAAAAGCAAAAAATTTCAGAATTGCACCTTGCAATGCGGAGAAATTACTGTTTGTGCATTTACAATATTCATTGATTTTTGCCATTGAAAAACGTCCAGAAATGATTGAAGCTACTGACTGAATGAAAGGAGCTGGCATCTCACTCTCTTTGAATCTTCTTTATCATGCTAAGAGGAGCAGGAAAAAGCAAAAAATTTCAGAATTGCACCTTGCAATGCGGAGAAATTACTGTTTGTGCATTTACAATATCCATTGATTTTTGCCATTGAAAAACATCATGTTATTCATATACCAGAAATGTTTGAAGCTACTGACTGAATGAAAGGAGCTGACATCTCACTCTCTTTGAATCTTCTTTATCATGCTAAGAGGAGCAGGAAAAAGCAAAAAATTTCAGAATTGCACCTTGCAATGCGGAGAAATTACTGTTTGTGCATTTACAATATTCATTGATTTTTGCCATTGAAAAACGTCCAGAAATGATTGAAGCTACTGACTGAATGAAAGGAGCTGGCATCTCACTCTCTTTGAATCTTCTTTATCATGCTAAGAGGAGCAGGAAAAAGCAAAAAATTTCAGAATTGCACCTTGCAATGCGGAGAAATTACTGTTTGTGCATTTACAATATTCATTGATTTTTGCCATTGAAAAACATCATGTTATTCATATACCAGAAATGTTTGAAGCTACTGACTGAATGAAAGGAGCTGACATCTCACTCTCTTTGAATCTTCTTTATCATGCTAAGAGGAGCAGGAAAAAGCAAAAAATTTCAGAATTGCACCTTGCAATGCGGAGAAATTACTGTTTGTGCATTTACAATATTCATTGATTTTTGCCATTGAAAAACGTCCAGAAATGATTGAAGCTACTGACTGAATGAAAGGAGCTGGCATCTCACTCTCTTTGAATCTTCTTTATCATGCTAAGAGGAGCAGGAAAAAGCAAAAAATTTCAGAATTGCACCTTGCAATGCGGAGAAATTACTGTTTGTGCATTTACAATATTCATTGATTTTTGCCATTGAAAAACATCATGTTATTCATATACCAGAAATGTTTGAAGCTACTGACTGAATGAAAGGAGCTGGCATCTCACTCTCTTTGAATCTTCTTTATCATGCTAAGAGGAGCAGGAAAAAGCAAAAAATTTCAGACTTGCACCTTGCAATGCGGAGAAATTACTGTTTGTGCATTTACAATATTCATTGATTTTTGCCATTGAAAAACATCATGTTATTCATATACCAGAAATGTTTGAAGCTACTGACTGAATGAAAGGAGCTGGCATCTCACTCTCTTTGAGTATTCTTTACCATGCTAAGAGGAGCAGGAAAAAGCAAAAAATTTCAGAATTGCACCTTGCAATGCGGAGAAATTACTGTTTGTGCATTTACAATATTCATTGATTTTTGCCATTGAAAAACGTCCAGAAATGATTGAAGCTACTGACTGAATGAAAGGAGCTGGCATCTCACTCTCTTTGAATCTTCTTTATCATGCTAAGAGGAGCAGGAAAAAGCAAAAAATTTCAGAATTGCACCTTGCAATGCGGAGAAATTACAGTTTGTGCATTTACAATTTTCATTGATTTTTGCCATTGAAAAACGTCCAGAAATGATTGAAGCTACTAACTGAATGAAAGGAGCTGGCATCTCACTCTCTTTGAATCTTCTTTATCATGCTAAGAGGAGCAGGAAAAAGCAAAAAATTTCAGACTTGCACCTTGCAATGCGGAGAAATTACTGTTTGTGCATTTACAATATTCATTGATTTTTGTCATTGAAAAACATCATGTTATTCATATTCCAGAAATGTTTGAAGCTACTGACTGAATGAAAGGAGCTGGCATCTCACTCTCTTTGAATCTTCTTTATCATGCTAAGAGGAGCAGGAAAAAGCAAAAAATTTCAGAATTGCACCTTGCAATGCGGAGAAATTACTGTTTGTGCATTTACAATATTCATTGATTTTTGCCATTGAAAAACATCCAGAAATGATTGAAGCTACTGACTGAATGAAAGGAGCTGGCATCTCACTCTCTTTGAATCTTCTTTATCATGCTAAGAGGAGCAGGAAAAAGCAAAAAATTTCAGAATTGCACCTTGCAATGCGGAGAAATTACTGTTTGTGCATTTACAATATTCATTGATTTTTGCCATTGAAAAACATGTTATTCATATACCAGAAATGTTTGAAGCTACTGACTGAATGAAAGGAGCTGGCACCTCACTCTCTTTGAATCTTCTTTATCATGCTAAGAGGAGCAGGAAAAAGCAAAAAATTTCAGAATTGCACCTTGCAATGCGGAGAAATTACTGTTTGTGCATTTACAATATTCATTGATTTTTGCCATTGAAAAACGTCCAGAAATGATTGAAGCTACTGACTGAATGAAAGGAGCTGGCATCTCACTCTCTTTGAATCTTCTTTATCATGCTAAGAGGAGCAGGAAAAAGCAAAAAATTTCAGAATTGCACCTTGCAATGTGGAGATATTACTGTTTGTGCATTTACAATATTCATTGATTTTTGCCATTGAAAAACATGTTTTTCTTATACCAGAAATGTTTGAAGCTACTGACTGAATGAAAGGAGCTGGCATCTCACTCTCTTTGAATCTTCTTTATCATGCTAGGATTAACAGGAAAAAGCAAAAAATTTCAGAATTGCACCTTGCAATGTGGAGATATTACTGTTTGTGCATTTACAATATTCATTGATTTTTGCCATTGAAAAACATGTTTTTCATATACCAGAAATGTTTGAAGCTACTGACTGAATGAAAGGAGCTGGCATCTCACTCTCTTTGAATCTTCTTTATCATGCTAGGATTAGCAGGAAAAAGCAAAAAATTTCAGAATTGCACCTTGCAATGTGGAGATATTACTGTTTGTGCATTTACAATATTCATTGATTTTTGCCATTGAAAAACATGTTTTTCATATACCAGAAATGTTTGAAGCTACTGACTGAATGAAAGGAGCTGGCATCTCACTCTCTTTGAATCTTCTTTATCATGCTAGGATTAGCAGGAAAAAGCAAAAAATTTCAGAATTGCACCTTGCAATGTGGAGATATTACTGTTTGTGCATTTACAATATTCATTGATTTTTGCCATTGAAAAACATGTTTTTCATATACCAGAAATGTTTGAAGCTACTGACTGAATGAAAGGAGCTGGCATCTCACTCTCTTTGAATCTTCTTTATCATGCTAGGATTAGCAGGAAAAAGCAAAAAATTTCAGAATTGCACCTTGCAATGTGGAGATATTACTGTTTGTGCATTTACAATATTCATTCATTTTTGCCATTGAAAAACATGTTTTTCATATACCAGAAATGTTTGAAGCTACTGACTGAATGAAAGGAGCTGGCATCTCACTCTCTTTGAATCTTCTTTATCATGCTAGGATTAACAGGAAAAAGCAAAAAATTTCAGAATTGCACCTTGCAATGTGGAGATATTACTGTTTGTGCATTTACAATATTCATTGATTTTTGCCATTGAAAAACGTCCAGAAATGTTTGAAGCTACTGACTGAATGAAAGGAGCTGGCATCTCACTCTCTTTGAATCTTCTTTATCATGCTAGGATTAGCAGGAAAAAGCAAAAAATTTCAGAATTGCACCTTGCAATGTTGAGATATTACTGTTTGTGCATTTACAATATTCATTGATTTTTGCCATTGAAAAACATGTTTTTCATATACCAGAAATGTTTGAAGCTACTGACTGAATGAAAGGAGCTGGCATCTCACTCTTTGAATCTTCTTTATCATGCTAGGATTAGCAGGAAAAAGCAAAAAATTTCAGAATTGCACCTTGCAATGTGGAGATATTACTGTTTGTGCATTTACAATATTCATTGATTTTTGCCATTGAAAAACATGTTTTTCATATACCAGAAATGTTTGAAGCTACTGACTGAATGAAAGGAGCTGGCATCTCACTCTCTTTGAATCTTCTTTATCATGCTAGGATTAACAGGAAAAAGCAAAAAATTTCAGAATTGCACCTTGCAATGTGGAGATATTACTGTTTGTGCATTTACAATATTCATTGATTTTTGCCATTGAAAAACGTCCAGAAATGTTTGAAGCTACTGACTGAATGAAAGTAGCTGGCATCTCACTCTCTTTGAATCTTCTTTATCATGCTAGGATTAGCAGGAAAAAGCAAAAAATTTCAGAATTGCACCTTGCAATGTGGAGATATTGCTGTTTGTGCATTTACAATATTCATTGATTTTTGCCTTTGAAAAACGTCCAGAAATGATTGAAGCTACTGACTGAATGAAAGGAGCTGGCATCTCACTCTCTTTGAATCTTCTTTATCATGCTAAGAGGAGCAGGAAAAAGCAAAAAATTTCAGAATTGCACCTTGCAATACGGAGAAATTACTGTTTGTGCATTTACAATATTCATTGATTTTTGCCATTGAAAAACATCCAGAAATGATTGAAGCTACTGACTGAATGAAAGGAGCTGGCATCTCACTCTCTTTGAATCTTCTTTATCATGCTAAGAGGAGCAGGAAAAAGCAAAAAATTTCAGAATTGCACCTTGCAATGCGGAGAAATTACTGTTTGTGCATTTACAATATTCATTGATTTTTGCCATTGAAAAACATGTTATTCATATACCAGAAATGTTTGAAGCTACTGACTGAATGAAAGGAGCTGGCACCTCACTCTCTTTGAATCTTCTTTATCATGCTAAGAGGAGCAGGAAAAAGCAAAAAATTTCAGAATTGCACCTTGCAATGCGGAGAAATTACTGTTTGTGCATTTACAATATTCATTGATTTTTGCCATTGAAAAACGTCCAGAAATGATTGAAGCTACTGACTGAATGAAAGGAGCTGGCATCTCACTCTCTTTGAATCTTCTTTATCATGCTAAGAGGAGCAGGAAAAAGCAAAAAATTTCAGAATTGCGCCTTGCAATGTGGAGATATTACTGTTTGTGCATTTACAATATTCATTGATTTTTGCCATTGAAAAACATGTTTTTCATATACCAGAAATGTTTGAAGCTACTGACTGAATGAAAGGAGCTGGCATCTCACTCTCTTTGAATCTTCTTTATCATGCTAGGATTAGCAGGAAAAAGCAAAAAATTTCAGAATTGCACCTTGCAATGTGGAGATATTACTGTTTGTGCATTTACAATATTCATTGACTTTTGCCATTGAAAAACATGTTTTTCATATACCAGAAATGTTTGAAGCTACTGACTGAATGAAAGGAGCTGGCATCTCACTCTCTTTGAATCTTCTTTATCATGCTAGGATTAGCAGGAAAAAGCAAAAAATTTCAGAATTGCACCTTGCAATGTGGAGATATTACTGTTTGTGCATTTACAATATTCATTGATTTTTGCCATTGAAAAACATGTTTTTCATATACCAAAAATGTTTGAAGCTACTGACTGAATGAAAGGAGCTGGCATCTCACTCTCTTTGAATCTTCTTTATCATGCTAGGATTAACAGGAAAAAGCAAAAAAATTCAGAATTGCACCTTGCAATGTGGAGATATTACTGTTTGTGCATTTACAATATTCATTGATTTTTGCCATTGAAAAACGTCCAGAAATGTTTGAAGCTACTGACTGAATGAAAGGAGCTGGCATCTCACTCTCTTTGAATCTTCTTTATCATGCTAGGATTAGCAGGAAAAAGCAAAAAATTTCAGAATTGCACCTTGCAATGTGGAGATATTACTGTTTGTGCATTTACAATATTCATTGATTTTTGCCATTGAAAAACATGTTTTTCTTATACCAGAAATGTTTGAAGCTACTGACTGAATGAAAGTAGCTGGCATCTCACTCTCTTTGAATCTTCTTTATCATGCTAGGATTAACAGGAAAAAGCAAAAAATTTCAGAATTGCACCTTGCAATGTGGAGATATTACTGTTTGTGCATTTACAATATTCATTGATTTTTGCCATTGAAAAACATGTTTTTCATATACCAGAAATGTTTGAAGCTACTGACTGAATGAAAGTAGCTGGCATCTCACTCTCTTTGAATCTTCTTTATCATGCTAGGATTAGCAGGAAAAAGCAAAAAATTTCAGAATTGCACCTTGCAATGTGGAGATATTACTGTTTGTGCATTTACAATATTCATTGATTTTTGCCATTGAAAAACATGTTTTTCATATACCAGAAATGTTTGAAGCTACTGACTGAATGAAAGGAGCTGGCATCTCACTCTCTTTGAATCTTCTTTATCATGCTAGGATTAGCAGGAAAAAGCAAAAAATTTCAGAATTGCACCTTGCAATGTGGAGATATTACTGTTTGTGCATTTACAATATTCATTGATTTTTGCCATTGAAAAACATGTTTTTCATATACCAGAAATGTTTGAAGCTACTGACTGAATGAAAGGAGCTGGCATCTCACTCTCTTTGAATCTTCTTTATCATGCTAGGATTAGCAGGAAAAAGCAAAAAATTTCAGAATTGCACCTTGCAATGTGGAGATATTACTGTTTGTGCATTTACAATATTCATTGATTTTTGCCATTGAAAAACATGTTTTTCATATACCAGAAATGTTTGAAGCTACTGACTGAATGAAAGGAGCTGGCATCTCACTCTCTTTGAATCTTCTTTATCATGCTAGGATTAACAGGAAAAAGCAAAAAATTTCAGAATTGCACCTTGCAATGTGGAGATATTACTGTTTGTGCATTTACAATATTCATTGATTTTTGCCATTGAAAAACGTCCAGAAATGTTTGAAGCTACTGACTGAATGAAAGGAGCTGGCATCTCACTCTCTTTGAATCTTCTTTATCATGCTAGGATTAGCAGGAAAAAGCAAAAAATTTCAGAATTGCACCTTGCAATGTTGAGATATTACTGTTTGTGCATTTACAATATTCATTGATTTTTGCCATTGAAAAACATGTTTTTCATATACCAGAAATGTTTGAAGCTACTGACTGAATGAAAGGAGCTGGCATCTCACTCTTTGAATCTTCTTTATCATGCTAGGATTAGCAGGAAAAAGCAAAAAATTTCAGAATTGCACCTTGCAATGTGGAGATATTACTGTTTGTGCATTTACAATATTCATTGATTTTTGCCATTGAAAAACATGTTTTTCATATACCAGAAATGTTTGAAGCTACTGACTGAATGAAAGGAGCTGGCATCTCACTCTCTTTGAATCTTCTTTATCATGCTAGGATTAACAGGAAAAAGCAAAAAATTTCAGAATTGCACCTTGCAATGTGGAGATATTACTGTTTGTGCATTTACAATATTCATTGATTTTTGCCATTGAAAAACGTCCAGAAATGTTTGAAGCTACTGACTGAATGAAAGTAGCTGGCATCTCACTCTCTTTGAATCTTCTTTATCATGCTAGGATTAGCAGGAAAAAGCAAAAAATTTCAGAATTGCACCTTGCAATGTGGAGATATTGCTGTTTGTGCATTTACAATATTCATTGATTTTTGCCATTGAAAAACATGTTTTTCATATACCAGAAATGTTTGAAGCTACTGACTGAATGAAAGGAGCTGGCATCTCACTCTCTTTGAATCTTCTTTATCATGCTAGGATTATCAGGAAAAAGCAAAAAATTTCAGAATTGCACCTTGCAATGTGGAGATATTACTGTTTGTGCATTTACAATATTCATTGATTTTTGCCATTGAAAAACATCATGTTATTCATATACCAGAAATGTTTGAAGCTACTGACTGAATGAAAGGAGCTGGCATCTCACTCTCTTTGAATCTTCTTTATCATGCTAGGATTAGCTGGAAAAAGCAAAAAATTTCCGAATTGCACCTTGCAATGTGGAGATATTACTGTTTGTGCATTTACAATATTCATTGATTTTTGCCATTGAAAAACATGTTTTTCATATACCAGAAATGTTTGAAGCTACTGACTGAATGAAAGGAGCTGGCATCTCACTCTCTTTGAATCTTCTTTATCATGCTAGGATTAGCAGGAAAAAGCAAAAAATTTCAGAATTGCACCTTGCAATGTGGAGATATTACTGTTTGTGCATTTACAATATTCATTGATTTTTGCCATTGAAAAACATGTTTTTCATATACCAGAAATGTTTGAAGCTACTGACTGAATGAAAGGAGCTGGCATCTCACTCTCTTTGAATCTTCTTTATCATGCTAGGATTAACAGGAAAAAGCAAAAAATTTCAGAATTGCACCTTACAATGTGGAGATATTACTGTTTGTGCATTTACAATATTCATTGATTTTTGCCATTGAAAAACGTCCAGAAATGTTTGAAGCTACTGACTGAATGAAAGGAGCTGGCATCTCACTCTCTTTGAATCTTCTTTATCATGCTAGGATTAGCAGGAAAAAGCAAAAAATTTCAGAATTGCACCTTGCAATGTGGAGATATTACTGTTTGTGCATTTACAATATTCATTGATTTTTGCCATTGAAAAACATGTTTTTCATATACCAGAAATGTTTGAAGCTACTGACTGAATGAAAGGAGCTGGCATCTCACTCTCTTTGAATCTTCTTTATCATGCTAGGATTAACAGGAAAAAGCAAAAAATTTCAGAATTGCACCTTGCAATGTGGAGATATTACTGTTTGTGCATTTACAATATTCATTGATTTTTGCCATTGAAAAACGTCCAGAAATGTTTGAAGCTACTGACTGAATGAAAGGAGCCGGCATCTCACTCTCTTTGAATCTTCTTTATCATGCTAGGATTAGCAGGAAAAAGCAAAAAATTTCAGAATTGCACCTTGCAATGTGGAGATATTACTGTTTGTGAATTTACAATATTCATTGATTTTTGCCATTGAAAAACATGTTTTTCATATACCAGAAATGTTTGAAGCTACTGACTGAATGAAAGGAGCTGGCATCTCACTCTCTTTGAATCTTCTTTATCATGCTAGGATTAACAGGAAAAAGCAAAAAATTTCAGAATTGCACCTTGCAATGTGGAGATATTACTGTTTGTGCATTTACAATATTCATTGATTTTTGCCATTGAAAAACATGTTTTTCATATACCAGAAATGTTTGAAGCTACTGACTGAATGAAAGGAGCTGGCATCTCACTCTCTTTGAATCTTCTTTATCATGCTAGGATTAACAGGAAAAAGCAAAAAATTTCAGAATTGCACCTTGCAATGTGGAGATATTACTGTTTGTGCATTTACAATATTCATTGATTTTTGCCATTGAAAAACGTCCAGAAATGTTTGAAGCTACTGACTGAATGAAAGGAGCTGGCATCTCACTCTCTTTGAATCTTCTTTATCATGCTAGGATTAGCAGGAAAAAGCAAAAAATTTCAGAATTGCACCTTGCAATGTGGAGATATTACTGTTTGTGCATTTACAATATTCATTGATTTTTGCCATTGAAAAACATGTTTTTCATATACCAGAAATGTTTGAAGCTACTGACTGAATGAAAGGAGCTGGCATCTCACTCTCTTTGAATCTTCTTTATCATGCTAGGATTAGCAGGAAAAAGCAAAAAATTTCAGAATTGCACCTTGCAATGTGGAGATATTACTGTTTGTGCATTTACAATATTCATTGATTTTTGCCATTGAAAAACATGTTTTTCATATACCAGAAATGTTTGAAGCTACTGACTGAATGAAAGGAGCTGGCATCTCACTCTCTTTGAAACTTCTTTATCATGCTAGGATTAACAGGAAAAAGCAAAAAATTTCAGAATTGCACCTTGCAATGTGGAGATATTACTGTTTGTGCATTTACAATATTCATTGATTTTTGCCATTGAAAAACGTCCAGAAATGTTTGAAGCTACTGACTGAATGAAAGGAGCTGGCATCTCACTCTCTTTGAATCTTCTTTATCATGCTAGGATTAGCAGGAAAAAGCAAAAAATTTCAGAATTGCACCTTGCAATGTGGAGATATTACTGTTTGTGCATTTACAATATTCATTGATTTTTGCCATTGAAAAACATCATGTTATTCATATACCAGAAATGTTTGAAGCTACTGACTGAATGAAAGGAGCTGGCATCTCACTCTCTTTGAATCTTCTTTATCATGCTAGGATTAGCAGGAAAAAGCAAAAAATTTCAGAATTGCACCTTGCAATGTGGAGATATTACTGTTTGTGCATTTACAATATTCATTGATTTTTGCCATTGAAAAACATGTTTTTCTTATACCAGAAATGTTTGAAGCTACTGACTGAATGAAAGGAGCTGGCATCTCACTCTCTTTGAATCTTCTTTATCATGCTAGGATTAACAGGAAAAAGCAAAAAATTTCAGAATTGCACCTTGCAATGTGGAGATATTACTGTTTGTGCATTTACAATATTCATTGATTTTTGCCATTGAAAAACATGTTTTTCATATACCAGAAATGTTTGAAGCTACTGACTGAATGAAAGGAGCTGGCATCTCACTCTCTTTGAATCTTCTTTATCATGCTAGGATTAGCAGGAAAAAGCAAAAAATTTCAGAATTGCACCTTGCAATGTGGAGATATTACTGTTTGTGCATTTACAATATTCATTGATTTTTGCCATTGAAAAACATGTTTTTCATATACCAGAAATGTTTGAAGCTACTGACTGAATGAAAGGAGCTGGCATCTCACTCTCTTTGAATCTTCTTTATCATGCTAGGATTAGCAGGAAAAAGCAAAAAATTTCAGAATTGCACCTTGCAATGTGGAGATATTACTGTTTGTGCATTTACAATATTCATTGATTTTTGCCATTGAAAAACATGTTTTTCATATACCAGAAATGTTTGAAGCTACTGACTGAATGAAAGGAGCTGGCATCTCACTCTCTTTGAATCTTCTTTATCATGCTAGGATTAGCAGGAAAAAGCAAAAAATTTCAGAATTGCACCTTGCAATGTGGAGATATTACTGTTTGTGCATTTACAATATTCATTGATTTTTGCCATTGAAAAACATGTTTTTCATATACCAGAAATGTTTGAAGCTACTGAATGAATGAAAGGAGCTGGCATCTCACTCTCTTTGAATCTTCTTTATCATGCTAGGATTAACAGGAAAAAGCAAAAAATTTCAGAATTGCACCTTGCAATGTGGAGATATTACTGTTTGTGCATTTACAATATTCATTGATTTTTGCCATTGAAAAACGTCCAGAAATGTTTGAAGCTACTGACTGAATGAAAGGAGCTGGCATCTCACTCTCTTTGAATCTTCTTTATCATGCTAGGATTAGCAGGAAAAAGCAAAAAATTTCAGAATTGCACCTTGCAATGTGGAGATATTACTGTTTGTGCATTTACAATATTCATTGATTTTTGCCATTGAAAAACATGTTTTTCATATACCAGAAATGTTTGAAGCTACTGACTGAATGAAAGGAGCTGGCATCTCACTCTCTTTGAATCTTCTTTATCATGCTAGGATTAACAGGAAAAAGCAAAAAATTTCAGAATTGCACCTTGCAATGTGGAGATATTACTGTTTGTGCATTTACAATATTCATTGATTTTTGCCATTGAAAAACGTCCAGAAATGTTTGAAGCTACTGACTGAATGAAAGTAGCTGGCATCTCACTCTCTTTGAATCTTCTTTATCATGCTAGGATTAGCAGGAAAAAGCAAAAAATTTCAGAATTGCACCTTGCAATGTGGAGATATTGCTGTTTGTGCATTTACAATATTCATTGATTTTTGCCATTGAAAAACATGTTTTTCATATACCAGAAATGTTTGAAGCTACTGACTGAATGAAAGGAGCTGGCATCTCACTCTCTTTGAATCTTCTTTATCATGCTAGGATTAGCAGGAAAAAGCAAAAAATTTCAGAATTGCACCTTGCAATGTGGAGATATTACTGTTTGTGCATTTACAATATTCATTGATTTTTGCCATTGAAAAACATCATGTTATTCATATACCAGAAATGTTTGAAGCTACTGACTGAATGAAAGGAGCTGGCATCTCACTCTCTTTGAATCTTCTTTATCATGCTAGGATTAGCTGGAAAAAGCAAAAAATTTCCGAATTGCACCTTGCAATGTGGAGATATTACTGTTTGTGCATTTACAATATTCATTGATTTTTGCCATTGAAAAACATGTTTTTCATATACCAGAAATGTTTGAAGCTACTGACTGAATGAAAGGAGCTGGCATCTCACTCTCTTTGAATCTTCTTTATCATGCTAGGATTAGCAGGAAAAAGCAAAAAATTTCAGAATTGCACCTTGCAATGTGGAGATATTACTGTTTGTGCATTTACAATATTCATTGATTTTTGCCATTGAAAAACATGTTTTTCATATACCAGAAATGTTTGAAGCTACTGACTGAATGAAAGGAGCTGGCATCTCACTCTCTTTGAATCTTCTTTATCATGCTAGGATTAACAGGAAAAAGCAAAAAATTTCAGAATTGCACCTTACAATGTGGAGATATTACTGTTTGTGCATTTACAATATTCATTGATTTTTGCCATTGAAAAACGTCCAGAAATGTTTGAAGCTACTGACTGAATGAAAGGAGCTGGCATCTCACTCTCTTTGAATCTTCTTTATCATGCTAGGATTAGCAGGAAAAAGCAAAAAATTTCAGAATTGCACCTTGCAATGTGGAGATATTACTGTTTGTGCATTTACAATATTCATTGATTTTTGCCATTGAAAAACATGTTTTTCATATACCAGAAATGTTTGAAGCTACTGACTGAATGAAAGGAGCTGGCATCTCACTCTCTTTGAATCTTCTTTATCATGCTAGGATTAACAGGAAAAAGCAAAAAATTTCAGAATTGCACCTTGCAATGTGGAGATATTACTGTTTGTGCATTTACTATATTCATTGATTTTTGCCATTGAAAAACGTCCAGAAATGTTTGAAGCTACTGACAGAATGAAAGGAGCTGGCATCTCACTCTCTTTGAATCTTCTTTATCATGCTAGGATTAGCAGGAAAAAGCAAAAAATTTCAGAATTGCACCTTGCAATGTGGAGATATTACTGTTTGTGCATTTACAATATTCATTGATTTTTGCCATTGAAAAACATCATGTTATTCATATACCAGAAATGTTTGAAGCTACTGACTGAATGAAAGGAGCTGGCATCTCACTCTCTTTGAATCTTCTTTATCATGCTAGGATTAGCTGGAAAAAGCAAAAAACTTCCGAATTGCACCTTGCAATGTGGAGATATTACTGTTTGTGCATTTACAATATTCATTGATTTTTGCCATTGAAAAACATGTTTTTCATATACCAGAAATGTTTGAAGCTACTGACTGAATGAAAGGAGCTGGCATCTCACTCTCTTTGAATCTTCTTTATCATGCTAGGATTAGCAGGAAAAAGCAAAAAATTTCAGAATTGCACCTTGCAATGTGGAGATATTACTGTTTGTGCATTTACAATATTCATTGATTTTTGCCATTGAAAAACATGTTTTTCATATACCAGAAATGTTTGAAGCTACTGACTGAATGAAAGGAGCTGGCATCTCACTCTCTTTGAATCTTCTTTATCATGCTAGGATTAACAGGAAAAAGCAAAAAATTTCAGAATTGCACCTTGCAATGTGGAGATATTACTGTTTGTGCATTTACAATATTCATTGATTTTTGCCATTGAAAAACATGTTTTTCATATACCAGAAATGTTTGAAGCTACTGACTGAATGAAAGGAGCTGGCATCTCACTCGTTGAATCTTCTTTATCATGCTAGGATTAGCAGGAAAAAGCAAAAAATTTCAGAATTGCACCTTGCAATGTGGAGATATTACTGTTTGTGCATTTACAATATTCATTGATTTTTGCCATTGAAAAACATGTTTTTCATATACCAGAAATGTTTGAAGCTACTGACTGAATGAAAGGAGCTGGCATCTCACTCTCTTTGAATCTTCTTTATCATGCTAGGATTAACAGGAAAAAGCAAAAAATTTCAGAATTGCACCTTTCAATGTGGAGATATTACTGTTTGTGCATTTACAATATTCATTGATTTTTGCCATTGAAAAACATGTTTTTCATATACCAGAAATGTTTGAAGCTACTGACTGAATGAAAGGAGCTGGCATCTCACTCTCTTTGAATCTTCTTTATCATGCTAGGATTAACAGGAAAAAGCAAAAAATTTCAGAATTGCACCTTGCAATGTGGAGATATTACTGTTTGTGCATTTACAATATTCATTGATTTTTGCCATTGAAAAACGTCCAGAAATGTTTGAAGCTACTGACTGAATGAAAGGAGCTGGCATCTCACTCTCTTTGAATCTTGTTTATCATGCTAGGATTAGCAGGAAAAAGCAAAAAATTTCAGAATTGCACCTTGCAATGTGGAGATATTACTGTTTGTGCATTTACAATATTCATTGATTTTTGCCATTGAAAAACATGTTTTTCATATACCAGAAATGTTTGAAGCTACTGACTGAATGAAAGGAGCTGGCATCTCACTCTCTTTGAATCTTCTTTATCATGCTAGGATTAGCAGGAAAAAGCAAAAAATTTCAGAATTGCACCTTGCAATGTGGAGATATTACTGTTTGTGCATTTACAATATTCATTGATTTTTGCCATTGAAAAACATGTTTTTCATATACCAGAAATGTTTGAAGCTACTGACTGAATGAAAGGAGCTGGCATCTCACTCTCTTTGAATCTTCTTTATCATGCTAGGATTAACAGGAAAAAGCAAAAAATTTCAGAATTGCACCTTGCAATGTGGAGATATTACTGTTTGTGCATTTACAATATTCATTGATTTTTGCCATTGAAAAACATGTTTTTCATATACCAGAAATGTTTGAAGCTACTGACTGAATGAAAGGAGCTGGCATCTCACTCTCTTTGAATCTTCTTTATCATGCTAGGATTAGCAGGAAAAAGCAAAGAATTTCCGAATTGCACCTTGCAATGTGGAGATATTACTGTTTGTGCATTTACAATATTCATTGATTTTTGCCATTGAAAAACGTCCAGAAATGTTTGAAGCTACTGACTGAATGAAAGGAGCTGGCATCTCACTCTCTTTGAATCTTCTTTATCATGCTAGGATTAGCAGGAAAAAGCAAAAAATTTCAGAATTGCACCTTGCAATGTGGAGATATTACTGTTTGTGCATTTACAATATTCATTGATTTTTGCCATTGAAAAACATGTTTTTCATATACCAGAAATGTTTGAAGCTACTGACTGAATGAAAGGAGCTGGCATCTCACTCTCTTTGAATCTTCTTTATCATGCTAGGATTAGCAGGAAAAAGCAAAGAATTTCCGAATTGCACCTTGCAATGTGGAGATATTACTGTTTGTGCATTTACAATATTCATTGATTTTTGCCATTGAAAAACATGTTTTTCATATACCAGAAATGTTTGAAGCTACTGACTGAATGAAAGGAGCTGGCATCTCACTCTCTTTGAATCTTCTTTATCATGCTAGGATTAGCAGGAAAAAGCAAAAAATTTCAGAATTGCACCTTGCAATGTGGAGATATTACTGTTTGTGCATTTACAATATTCATTGATTTTTGCCATTGAAAAACATGTTTTTCATATGCCAGAAATGTTTGAAGCTACTGACTGAATGAAAGGAGCTGGCATCTCACTCTCTTTGAATCTTCTTTATCATGCTAGGATTAGCAGGAAAAAGCAAAGAATTTCCGAATTGCACCTTGCAATGTGGAGATATTACTGTTTGTGCATTTACAATATTCATTGATTTTTGCCATTGAAAAACGTCCAGAAATGTTTGAAGCTACTGACTGAATGAAAGGAGCTGGCATCTCACTCTCTTTGAATCTTCTTTATCATGCTAGGATTAGCAGGAAAAAGCAAAAAATTTCAGAATTGCACCTTGCAATGTGGAGATATTACTGTTTGTGCATTTACAATATTCATTGATTTTTGCCATTGAAAAACATGTTTTTCATATACCAGAAATGTTTGAAGCTACTGACTGAATGAAAGGAGCTGGCATCTCACTCTCTTTGAATCTTCTTTATCATGCTAGGATTAGCAGGAAAAAGCAAAGAATTTCCGAATTGCACCTTGCAATGTGGAGATATTACTGTTTGTGCATTTACAATATTCATTGATTTTTGCCATTGAAAAACATGTTTTTCATATACCAGAAATGTTTGAAGCTACTGACTGAATGAAAGGAGCTGGCATCTCACTCTCTTTGAATCTTCTTTATCATGCTAGGATTAGCAGGAAAAAGCAAAAAATTTCAGAATTGCACCTTGCAATGTGGAGATATTACTGTTTGTGCATTTACAATATTCATTGATTTTTGCCATTGAAAAACATGTTTTTCATATGCCAGAAATGTTTGAAGCTACTGACTGAATGAAAGGAGCTGGCATCTCACTCTCTTTGAATCTTCTTTACCATGCTAGGATTAACAGGAAAAAGCAAAAAATTTCAGAATTGCACCTTGCAATGTGGAGATATTACTGTTTGTGCATTTACAATATTCATTGATTTTTGCCATTGAAAAACGTCCAGAAATGTTTGAAGCTACTGACTGAATGAAAGGAGCTGGCATCTCACTCTCTTTGAATCTTCTTTATCATGCTAGGATTAGCAGGAAAAAGCAAAAAATTTCAGAATTGCACCTTGCAATGTGGAGATATTACTGTTTGTGCATTTACAATATTCATTGATTTTTGCCATTGAAAAACATGTTTTTCATATACCAGAAATGTTTGAAGCTACTGACTGAATGAAAGGAGCTGGCATCTCACTCTTTGAATCTTCTTTATCATGCTAGGATTAGCAGGAAAAAGCAAAAAATTTCAGAATTGCACCTTGCAATGTGGAGATATTACTGTTTGTGCATTTACAATATTCATTGATTTTTGCCATTGAAAAACATGTTTTTCATATACCAGAAATGTTTGAAGCTACTGACTGAATGAAAGGAGCTGGCATCTCACTCTCTTTGAATCTTCTTTATCATGCTAGGATTAACAGGAAAAAGCAAAAAATTTCAGAATTGCACCTTTCAATGTGGAGATATTACTGTTTGTGCATTTACAATATTCATTGATTTTTGCCATTGAAAAACATGTTTTTCATATACCAGAAATGTTTGAAGCTACTGACTGAATGAAAGGAGCTGGCATCTCACTCTCTTTGAATCTTCTTTATCATGCTAGGATTAACAGGAAAAAGCAAAAAATTTCAGAATTGCACCTTGCAATGTGGAGATATTACTGTTTGTGCATTTACAATATTCATTGATTTTTGCCATTGAAAAACGTCCAGAAATGTTTGAAGCTACTGACTGAATGAAAGGAGCTGGCATCTCACTCTCTTTGAATCTTGTTTATCATGCTAGGATTAGCAGGAAAAAGCAAAAAATTTCAGAATTGCACCTTGCAATGTGGAGATATTACTGTTTGTGCATTTACAATATTCATTGATTTTTGCCATTGAAAAACATGTTTTTCATATACCAGAAATGTTTGAAGCTACTGACTGAATGAAAGGAGCTGGCATCTCACTCTCTTTGAATCTTCTTTATCATGCTGGATTAGCAGGAAAAAGCAAAAAATTTCAGAATTGCACCTTGCAATGTGGAGATATTACTGTTTGTGCATTTACAATATTCATTGATTTTTGCCATTGAAAAACATGTTTTTCATATACCAGAAATGTTTGAAGCTACTGACTGAATGAAAGGAGCTGGCATCTCACTCTCTTTGAATCTTCTTTATCATGCTAGGATTAACAGGAAAAAGCAAAAAATTTCAGAATTGCACCTTGCAATGTGGAGATATTACTGTTTGTGCATTTACAATATTCATTGATTTTTGCCATTGAAAAACATGTTTTTCATATACCAGAAATGTTTGAAGCTACTGACTGAATGAAAGGAGCTGGCATCTCACTCTCTTTGAATCTTCTTTATCATGCTAGGATTAGCAGGAAAAAGCAAAGAATTTCCGAATTGCACCTTGCAATGTGGAGATATTACTGTTTGTGCATTTACAATATTCATTGATTTTTGCCATTGAAAAACGTCCAGAAATGTTTGAAGCTACTGACTGAATGAAAGGAGCTGGCATCTCACTCTCTTTGAATCTTCTTTATCATGCTAGGATTAGCAGGAAAAAGCAAAAAATTTCAGAATTGCACCTTGCAATGTGGAGATATTACTGTTTGTGCATTTACAATATTCATTGATTTTTGCCATTGAAAAACATGTTTTTCATATACCAGAAATGTTTGAAGCTACTGACTGAATGAAAGGAGCTGGCATCTCACTCTCTTTGAATCTTCTTTATCATGCTAGGATTAGCAGGAAAAAGCAAAGAATTTCCGAATTGCACCTTGCAATGTGGAGATATTACTGTTTGTGCATTTACAATATTCATTGATTTTTGCCATTGAAAAACATGTTTTTCATATACCAGAAATGTTTGAAGCTACTGACTGAATGAAAGGAGCTGGCATCTCACTCTCTTTGAATCTTCTTTATCATGCTAGGATTAGCAGGAAAAAGCAAAAAATTTCAGAATTGCACCTTGCAATGTGGAGATATTACTGTTTGTGCATTTACAATATTCATTGATTTTTGCCATTGAAAAACATGTTTTTCATATGCCAGAAATGTTTGAAGCTACTGACTGAATGAAAGGAGCTGGCATCTCACTCTCTTTGAATCTTCTTTATCATGCTAGGATTAGCAGGAAAAAGCAAAGAATTTCCGAATTGCACCTTGCAATGTGGAGATATTACTGTTTGTGCATTTACAATATTCATTGATTTTTGCCATTGAAAAACATCCAGAAATGTTTGAAGCTACTGACTGAATGAAAGGAGCTGGCATCTCACTCTCTTTGAATCTTCTTTATCATGCTAGGATTAGCAGGAAAAAGCAAAAAATTTCAGAATTGCACCTTGCAATGTGGAGATATTACTGTTTGTGCATTTACAATATTCATTGATTTTTGCCATTGAAAAACATGTTTTTCATATACCAGAAATGTTTGAAGCTACTGACTGAATGAAAGGAGCTGGCATCTCACTCTCTTTGAATCTTCTTTATCATGCTAGGATTAGCAGGAAAAAGCAAAGAATTTCCGAATTGCACCTTGCAATGTGGAGATATTACTGTTTGTGCATTTACAATATTCATTGATTTTTGCCATTGAAAAACATGTTTTTCATATACCAGAAATGTTTGAAGCTACTGACTGAATGAAAGGAGCTGGCATCTCACTCTCTTTGAATCTTCTTTATCATGCTAGGATTAGCAGGAAAAAGCAAAAAATTTCAGAATTGCACCTTGCAATGTGGAGATATTACTGTTTGTGCATTTACAATATTCATTGATTTTTGCCATTGAAAAACATGTTTTTCATATGCCAGAAATGTTTGAAGCTACTGACTGAATGAAAGGAGCTGGCATCTCACTCTCTTTGAATCTTCTTTACCATGCTAGGATTAACAGGAAAAAGCAAAAAATTTCAGAATTGCACCTTGCAATGTGGAGATATTACTGTTTGTGCATTTACAATATTCATTGATTTTTGCCATTGAAAAACGTCCAGAAATGTTTGAAGCTACTGACTGAATGAAAGGAGCTGGCATCTCACTCTCTTTGAATCTTCTTTATCATGCTAGGATTAGCAGGAAAAAGCAAAAAATTTCAGAATTGCACCTTGCAATGTGGAGATATTACTGTTTGTGCATTTACAATATTCATTGATTTTTGCCATTGAAAAACATGTTTTTCATATACCAGAAATGTTTGAAGCTACTGACTGAATGAAAGGAGCTGGCATCTCACTCTTTGAATCTTCTTTATCATGCTAGGATTAGCAGGAAAAAGCAAAAAATTTCAGAATTGCACCTTGCAATGTGGAGATATTACTGTTTGTGCATTTACAATATTCATTGATTTTTGCCATTGAAAAACATGTTTTTCATATACCAGAAATGTTTGAAGCTACTGACTGAATGAAAGGAGCTGGCATCTCACTCTCTTTGAATCTTCTTTATCATGCTAGGATTAGCAGGAAAAAGCAAAAAATTTCAGAATTGCACCTTGCAATGTGGAGATATTACTGTTTGTGCATTTACAATATTCATTGATTTTTGCCATTGAAAAACATGTTTTTCATATACCAGAAATGTTTGAAGCTACTGACTGAATGAAAGGAGCTGGCATCTCACTCTCTTTGAATCTTCTTTATCATGCTAGGATTAACAGGAAAAAGCAAAAAATTTCAGAATTGCACCTTGCAATGTGGAGATATTACTGTTTGTGCATTTACAATATTCATTGATTTTTGCCATTGAAAAACGTCCAGAAATGTTTGAAGCTACTGACTGAATGAAAGGAGCTGGCATCTCACTCTCTTTGAATCTTCTTTATCATGCTAGGATTAGCAGGAAAAAGCAAAAAATTTCAGAATTGCACCTTGCAATGTGGAGATATTACTGTTTGTGCATTTACAATATTCATTGATTTTTGCCATTGAAAAACATGTTTTTCATATACCAGAAATGTTTGAAGCTACTGACTGAATGAAAGGAGCTGGCATCTCACTCTTTGAATCTTCTTTATCATGCTAGGATTAGCAGGAAAAAGCAAAAAATTTCAGAATTGCACCTTGCAATGTGGAGATATTACTGTTTGTGCATTTACAATATTCATTGATTTTTGCCATTGAAAAACATGTTTTTCATATACCAGAAATGTTTGAAGCTACTGACTGAATGAAAGGAGCTGGCATCTCACTCTCTTTGAATCTTCTTTATCATGCTAGGATTAACAGGAAAAAGCAAAAAATTTCAGAATTGCACCTTGCAATGTGGAGATATTACTGTTTGTGCATTTACAATATTCATTGATTTTTGCCATTGAAAAACATGTTTTTCATATACCAGAAATGTTTGAAGCTACTGACTGAATGAAAGGAGCTGGCATCTCACTCTCTTTGAATCTTCTTTATCATGCTAGGATTAACAGGAAAAAGCAAAAAATTTCAGAATTGCACCTTGCAATGTGGAGATATTACTGTTTGTGCATTTACAATATTCATTGATTTTTGCCATTGAAAAACGTCCAGAAATGTTTGAAGCTACTGACTGAATGAAAGGAGCCGGCATCTCACTCTCTTTGAATCTTCTTTATCATGCTAGGATTAGCAGGAAAAAGCAAAAAATTTCAGAATTGCACCTTGCAATGTGGAGATATTACTGTTTGTGCATTTACTATATTCATTGATTTTTGCCATTGAAAAACATGTTTTTCATATACCAGAAATGTTTGAAGCTACTGACTGAATGAAAGGAGCTGGCATCTCACTCTCTTTGAATCTTCTTTATCATGCTAGGATTAACAGGAAAAAGCAAAAAATTTCAGAATTGCACCTTGCAATGTGGAGATATTACTGTTTGTGCATTTACAATATTCATTGATTTTTGCCTTTGAAAAACGTCCAGAAATGTTTGAAGCTACTGACTGAATGAAAGGAGCTGGCATCTCACTCTCTTTGAATCTTCTTTATCATGCTAGGATTAGCAGGAAAAAGCAAAAAATTTCAGAATTGCACCTTGCAATGTGGAGATATTACTGTTTGTGCATTTACAATATTCATTGATTTTTGCCATTGAAAAACATGTTTTTCATATACCAGAAATGTTTGAAGCTACTGACTGAATGAAAGGAGCTGGCATCTCACTCTCTTTGAATCTTCTTTATCATGCTAGGATTAGCAGGAAAAAGCAAAAAATTTCAGAATTGCACCTTGCAATGTGGAGATATTACTGTTTGTGCATTTACAATATTCATTGATTTTTGCCATTGAAAAACATGTTTTTCATATACCAGAAATGTTTGAAGCTACTGACTGAATGAAAGGAGCTGGCATCTCACTCTCTTTGAAACTTTTTTATCATGCTAGGATTAACAGGAAAAAGCAAAAAATTTCAGAATTGCACCTTGCAATGTGGAGATATTACTGTTTGTGCATTTACAATATTCATTGATTTTTGCCATTGAAAAACGTCCAGAAATGTTTGAAGTTACTGACTGAATGAAAGGAGCTGGCATCTCACTCTCTTTGAATCTTCTTTATCATGCTAGGATTAGCAGGAAAAAGCAAAAAATTTCAGAATTGCACCTTGCAATGTGGAGATATTACTGTTTGTGCATTTACAATATTCATTGATTTTTGCCATTGAAAAACATCATGTTATTCATATACCAGAAATGTTTGAAGCTACTGACTGAATGAAAGGAGCTGGCATCTCACTCTCTTTGAATCTTCTTTATCATGCTAGGATTAGCAGGAAAAAGCAAAGAATTTCCGAATTGCACCTTGCAATGTGGAGATATTACTGTTTGTGCATTTACAATATTCATTGATTTTTGCCATTGAAAAACATGTTTTTCATATACCAGAAATGTTTGAAGCTACTGACTGAATGAAAGGAGCTGGCATCTCACTCTCTTTGAATCTTCTTTATCATGCTAGGATTAGCAGGAAAAAGCAAAAAATTTCAGAATTGCACCTTGCAATGTGGAGATATTACTGTTTGTGCATTTACAATATTCATTGATTTTTGCCATTGAAAAACATGTTTTTCATATACCAGAAATGTTTGAAGCTACTGACTGAATGAAAGGAGCTGGCATCTCACTCTTTGAATCTTCTTTATCATGCTAGGATTAGCAGGAAAAAGCAAAAAATTTCAGAATTGCACCTTGCAATGTGGAGATATTACTGTTTGTGCATTTACAATATTCATTGATTTTTGCCATTGAAAAACGTCCAGAAATGTTTGAAGCTACTGACTGAATGAAAGGAGCCGGCATCTCACTCTCTTTGAATCTTCTTTATCATGCTAGGATTAGCAGGAAAAAGCAAAAAATTTCAGAATTGCACCTTGCAATGTGGAGATATTACTGTTTGTGCATTTACAATATTCATTGATTTTTGCCATTGAAAAACATGTTTTTCATATACCAGAAATGTTTGAAGCTACTGACTGAATGAAAGGAGCTGGCATCTCACTCTCTTTGAATCTTCTTTATCATGCTAGGATTAACAGGAAAAAGCAAAAAATTTCAGAATTGCACCTTGCAATGTGGAGATATTACTGTTTGTGCATTTACAATATTCATTGATTTTTGCCATTGAAAAACGTCCAGAAATGTTTGAAGCTACTGACTGAATGAAAGGAGCTGGCATCTCACTCTCTTTGAATCTTCTTTATCATGCTAGGATTAGCAGGAAAAAGCAAAAAATTTCAGAATTGCACCTTGCAATGTGGAGATATTACTGTTTGTGCATTTACAATATTCATTGATTTTTGCCATTGAAAAACATGTTTTTCATATACCAGAAATGTTTGAAGCTACTGACTGAATGAAAGGAGCTGGCATCTCACTCTCTTTGAATCTTCTTTATCATGCTAGGATTAGCAGGAAAAAGCAAAAAATTTCAGAATTGCACCTTGCAATGTGGAGATATTACTGTTTGTGCATTTACAATATTCATTGATTTTTGCCATTGAAAAACATGTTTTTCATATACCAGAAATGTTTGAAGCTACTGACTGAATGAAAGGAGCTGGCATCTCACTCTCTTTGAAACTTCTTTATCATGCTAGGATTAACAGGAAAAAGCAAAAAATTTCAGAATTGCACCTTGCAATGTGGAGATATTACTGTTTGTGCATTTACAATATTCATTGATTTTTGCCATTGAAAAACGTCCAGAAATGTTTGAAGCTACTGACTGAATGAAAGGAGCTGGCATCTCACTCTCTTTGAATCTTCTTTATCATGCTAGGATTAGCAGGAAAAAGCAAAAAATTTCAGAATTGCACCTTGCAATGTGGAGATATTACTGTTTGTGCATTTACAATATTCATTGATTTTTGCCATTGAAAAACATCATGTTATTCATATACCAGAAATGTTTGAAGCTACTGACTGAATGAAAGGAGCTGGCATCTCACTCTCTTTGAATCTTCTTTATCATGCTAGGATTAGCAGGAAAAAGCAAAGAATTTCCGAATTGCACCTTGCAATGTGGAGATATTACTGTTTGTGCATTTACAATATTCATTGATTTTTGCCATTGAAAAACATGTTTTTCATATACCAGAAATGTTTGAAGCTACTGACTGAATGAAAGGAGCTGGCATCTCACTCTCTTTGAATCTTCTTTATCATGCTAGGATTAGCAGGAAAAAGCAAAAAATTTCAGAATTGCACCTTGCAATGTGGAGATATTACTGTTTGTGCATTTACAATATTCATTGATTTTTGCCATTGAAAAACATGTTTTTCATATACCAGAAATGTTTGAAGCTACTGACTGAATGAAAGGAGCTGGCATCTCACTCTTTGAATCTTCTTTATCATGCTAGGATTAGCAGGAAAAAGCAAAAAATTTCAGAATTGCACCTTGCAATGTGGAGATATTACTGTTTGTGCATTTACAATATTCATTGATTTTTGCCATTGAAAAACATGTTTTTCATATACCAGAAATGTTTGAAGCTACTGACTGAATGAAAGGAGCTGGCATCTCACTCTCTTTGAATCTTCTTTATCATGCTAGGATTAACAGGAAAAAGCAAAAAATTTCAGAATTGCACCTTGCAATGTGGAGATATTACTGTTTGTGCATTTACAATATTCATTGATTTTTGCCATTGAAAAACATGTTTTTCATATACCAGAAATGTTTGAAGCTACTGACTGAATGAAAGGAGCTGGCATCTCACTCTCTTTGAATCTTCTTTATCATGCTAGGATTAACAGGAAAAAGCAAAAAATTTCAGAATTGCACCTTGCAATGTGGAGATATTACTGTTTGTGCATTTACAATATTCATTGATTTTTGCCATTGTAAAACGTCCAGAAATGTTTGAAGCTACTGACTGAATGAAAGGAGCTGGCATCTCACTCTCTTTGAATCTTCTTTATCATGCTAGGATTAGCAGGAAAAAGCAAAAAATTTCAGAATTGCACCTTGCAATGTGGAGATATTACTGTTTGTGCATTTACAATATTCATTGATTTTTGCCATTGAAAAACATGTTTTTCATATACCAGAAATGTTTGAAGCTACTGACTGAATGAAAGGAGCTGGCATCTCACTCTCTTTGAATCTTCTTTATCATGCTAGGATTAACAGGAAAAAGCAAAAAATTTCAGAATTGCACCTTGCAATGTGGAGATATTACTGTTTGTGCATTTACAATATTCATTGATTTTTGCCATTGAAAAACATGTTTTTCATATACCAGAAATGTTTGAAGCTACTGACTGAATGAAAGGAGCTGGCATCTCACTCTCTTTGAATCTTCTTTATCATGCTAGGATTAACAGGAAAAAGCAAAAAATTTCAGAATTGCACCTTGCAATGTGGAGATATTACTGTTTGTGCATTTACAATATTCATTGATTTTTGCCATTGAAAAACGTCCAGAAATGTTTGAAGCTACTGACTGAATGAAAGGAGCTGGCATCTCACTCTCTTTGAATCTTCTTTATCATGCTAGGATTAGCAGGAAAAAGCAAAAAATTTCAGAATTGCACCTTGCAATGTGGAGAGATTACTGTTTGTGCATTTACAAAATTCATTGATTTTTGCCATTGAAAAACATGTTTTTCATATACCAGAAATGTTTGAAGCTACTGACTGAATGAAAGGAGCTGGCATCTCACTCTCTTTGAATCTTCTTTATCATGCTAGGATTAGCAGGAAAAAGCAAAAAATTTCAGAATTGCACCTTGCAATGTGGAGATATTACTGTTTGTGCATTTACAATATTCATTGATTTTTGCCATTGAAAAACATGTTTTTCATATACCAGAAATGTTTGAAGCTACTGACTGAATGAAAGGAGCTGGCATCTCACTCTCTTTGAATCTTCTTTATCATGCTAGGATTAACAGGAAAAAGCAAAAAATTTCAGAATTGCACCTTGCAATGTGGAGATATTACTGTTTGTGCATTTACAATATTCATTGATTTTTGCCATTGAAAAACGTCCAGAAATGTTTGAAGCTACTGACTGAATGAAAGGAGCTGGCATCTCACTCTCTTTGAATCTTCTTTATCATGCTAGGATTAACAGGAAAAAGCTAAAAATTTCAGAATTGCACCTTGCAATGTGGAGATATTACTGTTTGTGCATTTACAATATTCATTGATTTTTGCCATTGAAAAACATGTTTTTCATATACCAGAAATGTTTGAAGCTACTGACTGAAAGGAGCTGGCATCTCACTCTCTTTGAATCTTCTTTATCATGCTAGGATTAGCAGGAAAAAGCAAAAAATTTCAGAATTGCACCTTGCAATGTGGAGATATTACTGTTTGTGCATTTACAATATTCATTGATTTTTGCCATTGAAAAACATGTTTTTCATATACCAGAAATGTTTGAAGCTACTGACTGAATGAAAGGAGCTGGCATCTCACTCTCTTTGAATCTTCTTTATCATGCTAGGATTAACAGGAAAAAGCAAAAAATTTCAGAATTGCACCTTGCAATGTGGAGATATTACTGTTTGTGCATTTACAATATTCATTGATTTTTGCCATTGAAAAACATGTTTTTCATATACCAGAATTGTTTGAAGCTACTGACTGAATGAAAGGAGCTGGCATCTCACTCTCTTTGAATCTTCTTTATCATGCTAGGATTAACAGGAAAAAGCAAAAAATTTCAGAATTGCACCTTGCAATGTGGAGATATTACTGTTTGTGCATTTACAATATTCATTGATTTTTGCCATTGAAAAACGTCCAGAAATGTTTGAAGCTACTGACTGAATGAAAGGAGCTGGCATCTCACTCTCTTTGAATCTTCTTTATCATGCTAGGATTAGCAGGAAAAAGCAAAAAATTTCAGAATTGCACCTTGCAATGTGGAGATATTACTGTTTGTGCATTTACAATATTCATTGATTTTTGCCATTGAAAAACATGTTTTTCATATACCAGAAATGTTTGAAGCTACTGACTGAATGAAAGGAGCTGGCATCTCACTCTTTGAATCTTCTTTATCATGCTAGGATTAGCAGGAAAAAGCAAAAAATTTCAGAATTGCACCTTGCAATGTGGAGATATTACTGTTTGTGCATTTACAATATTCATTGATTTTTGCCATTGAAAAACATGTTTTTCATATACCAGAAATGTTTGAAGCTACTGACTGAATGAAAGGAGCTGGCATCTCACTCTCTTTGAATCTTCTTTATCATGCTAGGATTAACAGGAAAAAGCAAAAAATTTCAGAATTGCACCTTGCAATGTGGAGATATTACTGTTTGTGCATTTACAATATTCATTGATTTTTGCCATTGAAAAACATGTTTTTCATATACCAGAAATGTTTGAAGCTACTGACTGAATGAAAGGAGCTGGCATCTCACTCTCTTTGAATCTTCTTTATCATGCTAGGATTAACAGGAAAAAGCAAAAAATTTCAGAATTGCACCTTGCAATGTGGAGATATTACTGTTTGTGCATTTACAATATTCATTGATTTTTGCCATTGAAAAACGTCCAGAAATGTTTGAAGCTACTGACTGAATGAAAGGAGCCGGCATCTCACTCTCTTTGAATCTTCTTTATCATGCTAGGATTAGCAGGAAAAAGCAAAAAATTTCAGAATTGCACCTTGCAATGTGGAGATATTACTGTTTGTGCATTTACTATATTCATTGATTTTTGCCATTGAAAAACATGTTTTTCATATACCAGAAATGTTTGAAGCTACTGACTGAATGAAAGGAGCTGGCATCTCACTCTCTTTGAATCTTCTTTATCATGCTAGGATTAACAGGAAAAAGCAAAAAATTTCAGAATTGCACCTTGCAATGTGGAGATATTACTGTTTGTGCATTTACAATATTCATTGATTTTTGCCTTTGAAAAACGTCCAGAAATGTTTGAAGCTACTGACTGAATGAAAGGAGCTGGCATCTCACTCTCTTTGAATCTTCTTTATCATGCTAGGATTAGCAGGAAAAAGCAAAAAATTTCAGAATTGCACCTTGCAATGTGGAGATATTACTGTTTGTGCATTTACAATATTCATTGATTTTTGCCATTGAAAAACATGTTTTTCATATACCAGAAATGTTTGAAGCTACTGACTGAATGAAAGGAGCTGGCATCTCACTCTCTTTGAATCTTCTTTATCATGCTAGGATTAGCAGGAAAAAGCAAAAAATTTCAGAATTGCACCTTGCAATGTGGAGATATTACTGTTTGTGCATTTACAATATTCATTGATTTTTGCCATTGAAAAACATGTTTTTCATATACCAGAAATGTTTGAAGCTACTGACTGAATGAAAGGAGCTGGCATCTCACTCTCTTTGAAACTTCTTTATCATGCTAGGATTAACAGGAAAAAGCAAAAAATTTCAGAATTGCACCTTGCAATGTGGAGATATTACTGTTTGTGCATTTACAATATTCATTGATTTTTGCCATTGAAAAACGTCCAGAAATGTTTGAAGTTACTGACTGAATGAAAGGAGCTGGCATCTCACTCTCTTTGAATCTTCTTTATCATGCTAGGATTAGCAGGAAAAAGCAAAAAATTTCAGAATTGCACCTTGCAATGTGGAGATATTACTGTTTGTGCATTTACAATATTCATTGATTTTTGCCATTGAAAAACATCATGTTATTCATATACCAGAAATGTTTGAAGCTACTGACTGAATGAAAGGAGCTGGCATCTCACTCTCTTTGAATCTTCTTTATCATGCTAGGATTAGCAGGAAAAAGCAAAGAATTTCCGAATTGCACCTTGCAATGTGGAGATATTACTGTTTGTGCATTTACAATATTCATTGATTTTTGCCATTGAAAAACATGTTTTTCATATACCAGAAATGTTTGAAGCTACTGACTGAATGAAAGGAGCTGGCATCTCACTCTCTTTGAATCTTCTTTATCATGCTAGGATTAGCAGGAAAAAGCAAAAAATTTCAGAATTGCACCTTGCAATGTGGAGATATTACTGTTTGTGCATTTACAATATTCATTGATTTTTGCCATTGAAAAACATGTTTTTCATATACCAGAAATGTTTGAAGCTACTGACTGAATGAAAGGAGCTGGCATCTCACTCTTTGAATCTTCTTTATCATGCTAGGATTAGCAGGAAAAAGCAAAAAATTTCAGAATTGCACCTTGCAATGTGGAGATATTACTGTTTGTGCATTTACAATATTCATTGATTTTTGCCATTGAAAAACATGTTTTTCATATACCAGAAATGTTTGAAGCTACTGACTGAATGAAAGGAGCTGGCATCTCACTCTCTTTGAATCTTCTTTATCATGCTAGGATTAACAGGAAAAAGCAAAAAATTTCAGAATTGCACCTTGCAATGTGGAGATATTACTGTTTGTGCATTTACAATATTCATTGATTTTTGCCATTGAAAAACATGTTTTTCATATACCAGAAATGTTTGAAGCTACTGACTGAATGAAAGGAGCTGGCATCTCACTCTCTTTGAATCTTCTTTATCATGCTAGGATTAACAGGAAAAAGCAAAAAATTTCAGAATTGCACCTTGCAATGTGGAGATATTACTGTTTGTGCATTTACAATATTCATTGATTTTTGCCATTGAAAAACGTCCAGAAATGTTTGAAGCTACTGACTGAATGAAAGGAGCCGGCATCTCACTCTCTTTGAATCTTCTTTATCATGCTAGGATTAGCAGGAAAAAGCAAAAAATTTCAGAATTGCACCTTGCAATGTGGAGATATTACTGTTTGTGCATTTACAATATTCATTGATTTTTGCCATTGAAAAACATGTTTTTCATATACCAGAAATGTTTGAAGCTACTGACTGAATGAAAGGAGCTGGCATCTCACTCTCTTTGAATCTTCTTTATCATGCTAGGATTAACAGGAAAAAGCAAAAAATTTCAGAATTGCACCTTGCAATGTGGAGATATTACTGTTTGTGCATTTACAATATTCATTGATTTTTGCCATTGAAAAACGTCCAGAAATGTTTGAAGCTACTGACTGAATGAAAGGAGCTGGCATCTCACTCTCTTTGAATCTTCTTTATCATGCTAGGATTAGCAGGAAAAAGCAAAAAATTTCAGAATTGCACCTTGCAATGTGGAGATATTACTGTTTGTGCATTTACAATATTCATTGATTTTTGCCATTGAAAAACATGTTTTTCATATACCAGAAATGTTTGAAGCTACTGACTGAATGAAAGGAGCTGGCATCTCACTCTCTTTGAATCTTCTTTATCATGCTAGGATTAGCAGGAAAAAGCAAAAAATTTCAGAATTGCACCTTGCAATGTGGAGATATTACTGTTTGTGCATTTACAATATTCATTGATTTTTGCCATTGAAAAACATGTTTTTCATATACCAGAAATGTTTGAAGCTACTGACTGAATGAAAGGAGCTGGCATCTCACTCTCTTTGAAACTTCTTTATCATGCTAGGATTAACAGGAAAAAGCAAAAAATTTCAGAATTGCACCTTGCAATGTGGAGATATTACTGTTTGTGCATTTACAATATTCATTGATTTTTGCCATTGAAAAACGTCCAGAAATGTTTGAAGCTACTGACTGAATGAAAGGAGCTGGCATCTCACTCTCTTTGAATCTTCTTTATCATGCTAGGATTAGCAGGAAAAAGCAAAAAATTTCAGAATTGCACCTTGCAATGTGGAGATATTACTGTTTGTGCATTTACAATATTCATTGATTTTTGCCATTGAAAAACATCATGTTATTCATATACCAGAAATGTTTGAAGCTACTGACTGAATGAAAGGAGCTGGCATCTCACTCTCTTTGAATCTTCTTTATCATGCTAGGATTAGCAGGAAAAAGCAAAGAATTTCCGAATTGCACCTTGCAATGTGGAGATATTACTGTTTGTGCATTTACAATATTCATTGATTTTTGCCATTGAAAAACATGTTTTTCATATACCAGAAATGTTTGAAGCTACTGACTGAATGAAAGGAGCTGGCATCTCACTCTCTTTGAATCTTCTTTATCATGCTAGGATTAGCAGGAAAAAGCAAAAAATTTCAGAATTGCACCTTGCAATGTGGAGATATTACTGTTTGTGCATTTACAATATTCATTGATTTTTGCCATTGAAAAACATGTTTTTCATATACCAGAAATGTTTGAAGCTACTGACTGAATGAAAGGAGCTGGCATCTCACTCTTTGAATCTTCTTTATCATGCTAGGATTAGCAGGAAAAAGCAAAAAATTTCAGAATTGCACCTTGCAATGTGGAGATATTACTGTTTGTGCATTTACAATATTCATTGATTTTTGCCATTGAAAAACATGTTTTTCATATACCAGAAATGTTTGAAGCTACTGACTGAATGAAAGGAGCTGGCATCTCACTCTCTTTGAATCTTCTTTATCATGCTAGGATTAACAGGAAAAAGCAAAAAATTTCAGAATTGCACCTTGCAATGTGGAGATATTACTGTTTGTGCATTTACAATATTCATTGATTTTTGCCATTGAAAAACATGTTTTTCATATACCAGAAATGTTTGAAGCTACTGACTGAATGAAAGGAGCTGGCATCTCACTCTCTTTGAATCTTCTTTATCATGCTAGGATTAACAGGAAAAAGCAAAAAATTTCAGAATTGCACCTTGCAATGTGGAGATATTACTGTTTGTGCATTTACAATATTCATTGATTTTTGCCATTGTAAAACGTCCAGAAATGTTTGAAGCTACTGACTGAATGAAAGGAGCTGGCATCTCACTCTCTTTGAATCTTCTTTATCATGCTAGGATTAGCAGGAAAAAGCAAAAAATTTCAGAATTGCACCTTGCAATGTGGAGATATTACTGTTTGTGCATTTACAATATTCATTGATTTTTGCCATTGAAAAACATGTTTTTCATATACCAGAAATGTTTGAAGCTACTGACTGAATGAAAGGAGCTGGCATCTCACTCTCTTTGAATCTTCTTTATCATGCTAGGATTAACAGGAAAAAGCAAAAAATTTCAGAATTGCACCTTGCAATGTGGAGATATTACTGTTTGTGCATTTACAATATTCATTGATTTTTGCCATTGAAAAACATGTTTTTCATATACCAGAAATGTTTGAAGCTACTGACTGAATGAAAGGAGCTGGCATCTCACTCTCTTTGAATCTTCTTTATCATGCTAGGATTAACAGGAAAAAGCAAAAAATTTCAGAATTGCACCTTGCAATGTGGAGATATTACTGTTTGTGCATTTACAATATTCATTGATTTTTGCCATTGAAAAACGTCCAGAAATGTTTGAAGCTACTGACTGAATGAAAGGAGCTGGCATCTCACTCTCTTTGAATCTTCTTTATCATGCTAGGATTAGCAGGAAAAAGCAAAAAATTTCAGAATTGCACCTTGCAATGTGGAGAGATTACTGTTTGTGCATTTACAAAATTCATTGATTTTTGCCATTGAAAAACATGTTTTTCATATACCAGAAATGTTTGAAGCTACTGACTGAATGAAAGGAGCTGGCATCTCACTCTCTTTGAATCTTCTTTATCATGCTAGGATTAGCAGGAAAAAGCAAAAAATTTCAGAATTGCACCTTGCAATGTGGAGATATTACTGTTTGTGCATTTACAATATTCATTGATTTTTGCCATTGAAAAACATGTTTTTCATATACCAGAAATGTTTGAAGCTACTGACTGAATGAAAGGAGCTGGCATCTCACTCTCTTTGAATCTTCTTTATCATGCTAGGATTAACAGGAAAAAGCAAAAAATTTCAGAATTGCACCTTGCAATGTGGAGATATTACTGTTTGTGCATTTACAATATTCATTGATTTTTGCCATTGAAAAACGTCCAGAAATGTTTGAAGCTACTGACTGAATGAAAGGAGCTGGCATCTCACTCTCTTTGAATCTTCTTTATCATGCTAGGATTAACAGGAAAAAGCTAAAAATTTCAGAATTGCACCTTGCAATGTGGAGATATTACTGTTTGTGCATTTACAATATTCATTGATTTTTGCCATTGAAAAACATGTTTTTCATATACCAGAAATGTTTGAAGCTACTGACTGAAAGGAGCTGGCATCTCACTCTCTTTGAATCTTCTTTATCCTGCTAGGATTAGCAGGAAAAAGCAAAAAATTTCAGAATTGCACCTTGCAATGTGGAGATATTACTGTTTGTGCATTTACAATATTCATTGATTTTTGCCATTGAAAAACATGTTTTTCATATACCAGAAATGTTTGAAGCTACTGACTGAATGAAAGGAGCTGGCATCTCACTCTCTTTGAATCTTCTTTATCATGCTAGGATTAGCAGGAAAAAGCAAAAAATTTCAGAATTGCACCTTGCAATGTGGAGATATTACTGTTTGTGCATTTACAATATTCATTGATTTTTGCCATTGAAAAACATGTTTTTCATATACCAGAAATGTTTGAAGCTACTGACTGAATGAAAGGAGCTGGCATCTCACTCTTTGAATCTTCTTTATCATGCTAGGATTAGCAGGAAAAAGCAAAAAATTTCAGAATTGCACCTTGCAATGTGGAGATATTACTGTTTGTGCATTTACAATATTCATTGATTTTTGCCATTGAAAAACATGTTTTTCATATACCAGAAATGTTTGAAGCTACTGACTGAATGAAAGGAGCTGGCATCTCACTCTCTTTGAATCTTCTTTATCATGCTAGGATTAACAGGAAAAAGCAAAAAATTTCAGAATTGCACCTTGCAATGTGGAGATATTACTGTTTGTGCATTTACAATATTCATTGATTTTTGCCATTGAAAAACATGTTTTTCATATACCAGAAATGTTTGAAGCTACTGACTGAATGAAAGGAGCTGGCATCTCACTCTCTTTGAATCTTCTTTATCATGCTAGGATTAACAGGAAAAAGCAAAAAATTTCAGAATTGCACCTTGCAATGTGGAGATATTACTGTTTGTGCATTTACAATATTCATTGATTTTTGCCATTGAAAAACGTCCAGAAATGTTTGAAGCTACTGACTGAATGAAAGGAGCCGGCATCTCACTCTCTTTGAATCTTCTTTATCATGCTAGGATTAGCAGGAAAAAGCAAAAAATTTCAGAATTGCACCTTGCAATGTGGAGATATTACTGTTTGTGCATTTACAATATTCATTGATTTTTGCCATTGAAAAACATGTTTTTCATATACCAGAAATGTTTGAAGCTACTGACTGAATGAAAGGAGCTGGCATCTCACTCTCTTTGAATCTTCTTTATCATGCTAGGATTAACAGGAAAAAGCAAAAAATTTCAGAATTGCACCTTGCAATGTGGAGATATTACTGTTTGTGCATTTACAATATTCATTGATTTTTGCCATTGAAAAACGTCCAGAAATGTTTGAAGCTACTGACTGAATGAAAGGAGCTGGCATCTCACTCTCTTTGAATCTTCTTTATCATGCTAGGATTAGCAGGAAAAAGCAAAAAATTTCAGAATTGCACCTTGCAATGTGGAGATATTACTGTTTGTGCATTTACAATATTCATTGATTTTTGCCATTGAAAAACATGTTTTTCATATACCAGAAATGTTTGAAGCTACTGACTGAATGAAAGGAGCTGGCATCTCACTCTCTTTGAATCTTCTTTATCATGCTAGGATTAGCAGGAAAAAGCAAAAAATTTCAGAATTGCACCTTGCAATGTGGAGATATTACTGTTTGTGCATTTACAATATTCATTGATTTTTGCCATTGAAAAACATGTTTTTCATATACCAGAAATGTTTGAAGCTACTGACTGAATGAAAGGAGCTGGCATCTCACTCTCTTTGAAACTTCTTTATCATGCTAGGATTAACAGGAAAAAGCAAAAAATTTCAGAATTGCACCTTGCAATGTGGAGATATTACTGTTTGTGCATTTACAATATTCATTGATTTTTGCCATTGAAAAACGTCCAGAAATGTTTGAAGCTACTGACTGAATGAAAGGAGCTGGCATCTCACTCTCTTTGAATCTTCTTTATCATGCTAGGATTAGCAGGAAAAAGCAAAAAATTTCAGAATTGCACCTTGCAATGTGGAGATATTACTGTTTGTGCATTTACAATATTCATTGATTTTTGCCATTGAAAAACATCATGTTATTCATATACCAGAAATGTTTGAAGCTACTGACTGAATGAAAGGAGCTGGCATCTCACTCTCTTTGAATCTTCTTTATCATGCTAGGATTAGCAGGAAAAAGCAAAGAATTTCCGAATTGCACCTTGCAATGTGGAGATATTACTGTTTGTGCATTTACAATATTCATTGATTTTTGCCATTGAAAAACATGTTTTTCATATACCAGAAATGTTTGAAGCTACTGACTGAATGAAAGGAGCTGGCATCTCACTCTCTTTGAATCTTCTTTATCATGCTAGGATTAGCAGGAAAAAGCAAAAAATTTCAGAATTGCACCTTGCAATGTGGAGATATTACTGTTTGTGCATTTACAATATTCATTGATTTTTGCCATTGAAAAACATGTTTTTCATATACCAGAAATGTTTGAAGCTACTGACTGAATGAAAGGAGCTGGCATCTCACTCTTTGAATCTTCTTTATCATGCTAGGATTAGCAGGAAAAAGCAAAAAATTTCAGAATTGCACCTTGCAATGTGGAGATATTACTGTTTGTGCATTTACAATATTCATTGATTTTTGCCATTGAAAAACATGTTTTTCATATACCAGAAATGTTTGAAGCTACTGACTGAATGAAAGGAGCTGGCATCTCACTCTCTTTGAATCTTCTTTATCATGCTAGGATTAACAGGAAAAAGCAAAAAATTTCAGAATTGCACCTTGCAATGTGGAGATATTACTGTTTGTGCATTTACAATATTCATTGATTTTTGCCATTGAAAAACATGTTTTTCATATACCAGAAATGTTTGAAGCTACTGACTGAATGAAAGGAGCTGGCATCTCACTCTCTTTGAATCTTCTTTATCATGCTAGGATTAACAGGAAAAAGCAAAAAATTTCAGAATTGCACCTTGCAATGTGGAGATATTACTGTTTGTGCATTTACAATATTCATTGATTTTTGCCATTGTAAAACGTCCAGAAATGTTTGAAGCTACTGACTGAATGAAAGGAGCTGGCATCTCACTCTCTTTGAATCTTCTTTATCATGCTAGGATTAGCAGGAAAAAGCAAAAAATTTCAGAATTGCACCTTGCAATGTGGAGATATTACTGTTTGTGCATTTACAATATTCATTGATTTTTGCCATTGAAAAACATGTTTTTCATATACCAGAAATGTTTGAAGCTACTGACTGAATGAAAGGAGCTGGCATCTCACTCTCTTTGAATCTTCTTTATCATGCTAGGATTAACAGGAAAAAGCAAAAAATTTCAGAATTGCACCTTGCAATGTGGAGATATTACTGTTTGTGCATTTACAATATTCATTGATTTTTGCCATTGAAAAACATGTTTTTCATATACCAGAAATGTTTGAAGCTACTGACTGAATGAAAGGAGCTGGCATCTCACTCTCTTTGAATCTTCTTTATCATGCTAGGATTAACAGGAAAAAGCAAAAAATTTCAGAATTGCACCTTGCAATGTGGAGATATTACTGTTTGTGCATTTACAATATTCATTGATTTTTGCCATTGAAAAACGTCCAGAAATGTTTGAAGCTACTGACTGAATGAAAGGAGCTGGCATCTCACTCTCTTTGAATCTTCTTTATCATGCTAGGATTAGCAGGAAAAAGCAAAAAATTTCAGAATTGCACCTTGCAATGTGGAGAGATTACTGTTTGTGCATTTACAAAATTCATTGATTTTTGCCATTGAAAAACATGTTTTTCATATACCAGAAATGTTTGAAGCTACTGACTGAATGAAAGGAGCTGGCATCTCACTCTCTTTGAATCTTCTTTATCATGCTAGGATTAGCAGGAAAAAGCAAAAAATTTCAGAATTGCACCTTGCAATGTGGAGATATTACTGTTTGTGCATTTACAATATTCATTGATTTTTGCCATTGAAAAACATGTTTTTCATATACCAGAAATGTTTGAAGCTACTGACTGAATGAAAGGAGCTGGCATCTCACTCTCTTTGAATCTTCTTTATCATGCTAGGATTAACAGGAAAAAGCAAAAAATTTCAGAATTGCACCTTGCAATGTGGAGATATTACTGTTTGTGCATTTACAATATTCATTGATTTTTGCCATTGAAAAACGTCCAGAAATGTTTGAAGCTACTGACTGAATGAAAGGAGCTGGCATCTCACTCTCTTTGAATCTTCTTTATCATGCTAGGATTAACAGGAAAAAGCTAAAAATTTCAGAATTGCACCTTGCAATGTGGAGATATTACTGTTTGTGCATTTACAATATTCATTGATTTTTGCCATTGAAAAACATGTTTTTCATATACCAGAAATGTTTGAAGCTACTGACTGAAAGGAGCTGGCATCTCACTCTCTTTGAATCTTCTTTATCCTGCTAGGATTAGCAGGAAAAAGCAAAAAATTTCAGAATTGCACCTTGCAATGTGGAGATATTACTGTTTGTGCATTTACAATATTCATTGATTTTTGCCATTGAAAAACATGTTTTTCATATACCAGAAATGTTTGAAGCTACTGACTGAATGAAAGGAGCTGGCATCTCACTCTCTTTGAATCTTCTTTATCATGCTAGGATTAACAGGAAAAAGCAAAAAATTTCAGAATTGCACCTTGCAATGTGGAGATATTACTGTTTGTGCATTTACAATATTCATTGATTTTTGCCATTGAAAAACATGTTTTTCATATACCAGAATTGTTTGAAGCTACTGACTGAATGAAAGGAGCTGGCATCTCACTCTCTTTGAATCTTCTTTATCATGCTAGGATTAACAGGAAAAAGCAAAAAATTTCAGAATTGCACCTTGCAATGTGGAGATATTACTGTTTGTGCATTTACAATATTCATTGATTTTTGCCATTGAAAAACGTCCAGAAATGTTTGAAGCTACTGACTGAATGAAAGGAGCTGGCATCTCACTCTCTTTGAATCTTCTTTATCATGCTAGGATTAGCAGGAAAAAGCAAAAAATTTCAGAATTGCACCTTGCAATGTGGAGATATTACTGTTTGTGCATTTACAAAATTCATTGATTTTTGCCATTGAAAAACATGTTTTTCATATACCAGAAATGTTTGAAGCTACTGACTGAATGAAAGGAGCTGGCATCTCACTCTCTTTGAATCTTCTTTATCATGCTAGGATTAGCAGGAAAAAGCAAAAAATTTCAGAATTGCACCTTGCAATGTGGAGATATTACTGTTTGTGCATTTACAATATTCATTGATTTTTGCCATTGAAAAACATGTTTTTCATATACCAGAAATGTTTGAAGCTACTGACTGAATGAAAGGAGCTGGCATCTCACTCTCTTTGAATCTTCTTTATCATGCTAGGATTAACAGGAAAAAGCAAAAAATTTCAGAATTGCACCTTGCAATGTGGAGATATTACTGTTTGTGCATTTACAATATTCATTGATTTTTGCCATTGAAAAACGTCCAGAAATGTTTGAAGCTACTGACTGAATGAAAGGAGCTGGCATCTCACTCTCTTTGAATCTTCTTTATCATGCTAGGATTAACAGGAAAAAGCTAAAAATTTCAGAATTGCACCTTGCAATGTGGAGATATTACTGTTTGTGCATTTACAATATTCATTGATTTTTGCCTCTGAAAAACATGTTTTTCATATACCAGAAATGTTTGAAGCTACTGACTGAAAGGAGCTGGCATCTCACTCTCTTTGAATCTTCTTTATCATGCTAGGATTAGCAGGAAAAAGCAAAAAATTTCAGAATTGCACCTTGCAATGTGGAGATATTACTGTTTGTGCATTTACAATATTCATTGATTTTTGCCATTGAAAAACATGTTTTTCATATACCAGAAATGTTTGAAGCTACTGACTGAATGAAAGGAGCTGGCATCTCACTCTCTTTGAATCTTCTTTATCATGCTAGGATTAACAGGAAAAAGCAAAAAATTTCAGAATTGCACCTTGCAATGTGGAGATATTACTGTTTGTGCATTTACAATATTCATTGATTTTTGCCATTGAAAAACGTCCAGAAATGTTTGAAGCTACTGACTGAATGAAAGGAGCTGGCATCTCACTCTCTTTGAATCTTCTTTATCATGCTAGGATTAGCAGGAAAAAGCAAAAAATTTCAGAATTGCACCTTGCAATGTGGAGATATTACTGTTTGTGCATTTACAATATTCATTGATTTTTGCCATTGAAAAACATCATGTTATTCATATACCAGAAATGTTTGAAGCTACTGACTGAATGAAAGGAGCTGGCATCTCACTCTCTTTGAATCTTCTTTATCATGCTAGGATTAGCTGGAAAAAGCAAAAAATTTCCGAATTGCACCTTGCAATGTGGAGATATTACTGTTTGTGCATTTACAATATTCATTGATTTTTGCCATTGAAAAACATGTTTTTCATATACCAGAAATGTTTGAAGCTACTGACTGAATGAAAGGAGCTGGCATCTCACTCTCTTTGAATCTTCTTTATCATGCTAGGATTAGCAGGAAAAAGCAAAAAATTTCAGAATTGCACCTTGCAATGTGGAGATATTACTGTTTGTGCATTTACAATATTCATTGATTTTTGCCATTGAAAAACGTCCAGAAATGTTTGAAGCTACTGACTGAATGAAAGGAGCTGGCATCTCACTCTCTTTGAATCTTCTTTATCATGCTAGGATTAGCAGGAAAAAGCAAAAAATTTCAGAATTGCACCTTGCAATGTGGAGATATTACTGTTTGTGCATTTACAATATTCATTGATTTTTGCCATTGAAAAACATCATGTTATTCATATACCAGAAATGTTTGAAGCTACTGACTGAATGAAAGGAGCTGGCATCTCACTCTCTTTGAATCTTCTTTATCATGCTAGGATTAGCTGGAAAAAGCAAAAAATTTCCGAATTGCACCTTGCAATGTGGAGATATTACTGTTTGTGCATTTACAATATTCATTGATTTTTGCCATTGAAAAACATGTTTTTCATATACCAGAAATGTTTGAAGCTACTGACTGAATGAAAGGAGCTGGCATCTCACTCTCTTTGAATCTTCTTTATCATGCTAGGATTAGCAGGAAAAAGCAAAAAATTTCAGAATTGCACCTTGCAATGTGGAGATATTACTGTTTGTGCATTTACAATATTCATTGATTTTTGCCATTGAAAAACATGTTTTTCATATACCAGAAATGTTTGAAGCTACTGACTGAATGAAAGGAGCTGGCATCTCACTCTCTTTGAATCTTCTTTATCATGCTAGGATTAACAGGAAAAAGCAAAAAAATTCAGAATTGCACCTTGCAATGTGGAGATATTACTGTTTGTGCATTTACAATATTCATTGATTTTTGCCATTGAAAAACGTCCAGAAATGTTTGAAGCTACTGACTGAATGAAAGGAGCTGGCATCTCACTCTCTTTGAATCTTCTTTATCATGCTAGGATTAGCAGGAAAAAGCAAAAAATTTCAGAATTGCACCTTGCAATGGCAAAAATCAATGAATATTGTAAATGCACAAACTAATATCTCCACATTGCAAGGTGCAATTCTGAAATTTTTTGCTTTTTCCTGTTAATCCTAGCATGATAAAGAAGATTCAAAGAGAGTGAGATGCCAGCTCCTTTCATTCAGTCAGTAGCTTCAAACATTTCTGGTATATGAAAAACATGTTTTTCAATGGCAAAATTCAATGAATATTGTAAATGCACAAACAGTAATATCTCCACATTGCAAGGTGCAATTCTGAAATTTTTTGCTTTTTCCTGTTAATCCTAGCATGATAAAGAAGATTCAAAGAGAGTGAGATGCCAGCTCCTTTCATTCAGTCAGTAGCTTCAAACATTTCTGGTATATGAAAAACATGTTTTTCAATGGCAAAAATCAATGAATATTGTAAATGCACAAACAGTAATATCTCCACATTGCAAGGTGCAATTCTGAAATTTTTTGCTTTTTCCTGCTAATCCTAGCATGATAAAGAAGATTCAAAGAGAGTGAGATGCCAGCTCCTTTCATTCAGTCAGTAGCTTCAAACATTTCTGGACGTTTTTCAATGGCAAAAATCAATGAATATTGTAAATGCACAAACAGTAATATCTCCACATTGCAAGGTGCAATTCTGAAATTTTTTGCTTTTTCCTGTTAATCCTAGCATGATAAAGAAGATTCAAAGAGAGTGAGATGCCAGCTCCTTTCATTCAGTCAGTAGCTTCAAACATTTCTGGTATATGAAAAACATGTTTTTCAATGGCAAAAATCAATGAATATTGTAAATGCACAAACAGTAATATCTCCACATTGCAAGGTGCAATTCTGAAATTTTTTGCTTTTTCCTGCTAATCCTAGCATGATAAAGAAGATTCAAAGAGAGTGAGATGCCAGCTCCTTTCATTCAGTCAGTAGCTTCAAACATTTCTGGTATATGAAAAACATGTTTTTCAATGGCAAAAATCAATGAATATTGTAAATGCACAAACAGTAATATCTCCACATTGCAAGGTGCAATTCGGAAATTTTTTGCTTTTTCCTGCTAATCCTAGCATGATAAAGAAGATTCAAAGAGAGTGAGATGCCAGCTCCTTTCATTCAGTCAGTAGCTTCAAACATTTCTGGTATTTGAATAACATGATGTTTTTCATTTGCAAAAATCAATGAATATTGTAAATGCACAAACAGTAATATCTCCACATTGCAAGGTGCAATTCTGAAATTTTTTGCTTTTTCCTGCTAATCCTAGCATGATAAAGAAGATTCAAAGAGAGTGAGATGCCAGCTCCTTTCATTCAGTCAGTAGCTTCAAACATTTCTGGACGTTTTTCAATGGCAAAAATCAATGAATATTGTAAATGCACAAACAGTAATATCTCCACATTGCAAGGTGCAATTCTGAAATTTTTTGCTTTTTCCTGTTAATCCTAGCATGATAAAGAAGATTCAAAGAGAGTGAGATGCCAGCTCCTTTCATTCAGTCAGTAGCTTCAAACATTTCTGGTATATGAAAAACATGTTTTTCAATGGCAAAAATCAATGAATATTGTAAATGCACAAACAGTAATATCTCCACATTGCAAGGTGCAATTCTGAAATTTTTTGCTTTTTCCTGTTAATCCTAGCATGATAAAGAAGATTCAAAGAGAGTGAGATGCCAGCTCCTTTCATTCAGTCAGTAGCTTCAAACATTTCTGGTATATGAAAAACATGTTTTTCAATGGCAAAAATCAATGAATATTGTAAATGCACAAACAGTAATATCTCCACATTGCAAGGTGCAATTCTGAAATTTTTTGCTTTTTCCTGCTAATCCTAGCATGATAAAGAAGATTCAAAGAGAGTGAGATGCCAGCTCCTTTCATTCAGTCAGTAGCTTCAAACATTTCTGGACGTTTTTCAATGGCAAAAATCAATGAATATTGTAAATGCACAAACAGTAATATCTCCACATTGCAAGGTGCAATTCTGAAATTTTTTGCTTTTTCCTGTTAATCCTAGCATGATAAAGAAGATTCAAAGAGAGTGAGATGCCAGCTCCTTTCATTCAGTCAGTAGCTTCAAACATTTCTGGTATATGAAAAACATGTTTTTCAATGGCAAAAATCAATGAATATTGTAAATGCACAAACAGTAATATCTCCACATTGCAAGGTGCAATACTGAAATGTTTTGCTTTTTCCTGCTAATCCTAGCATGATAAAGAAGATTCAAAGAGAGTGAGATGCCAGCTCCTTTCATTCAGTCAGTAGCTTCAAACATTTCTGGTATATGAAAAACATGTTTTTCAATGGCAAAAATCAATGAATATTGTAAATGCACAAACAGTAATATCTCCACATTGCAAGGTGCAATTCGGAAATTTTTTGCTTTTTCCTGCTAATCCTAGCATGATAAAGAAGATTCAAAGAGAGTGAGATGCCAGCTCCTTTCATTCAGTCAGTAGCTTCAAACATTTCTGGTATATGAATAACATGATGTTTTTCAATTGCAAAAATCAATGAATATTGTAAATGCACAAACAGTAATATCTCCACATTGCAAGGTGCAATTCTGAAATTTTTTGCTTTTTCCTGCTAATCCTAGCATGATAAAGAAGATTCAAAGAGAGTGAGATGCCAGCTCCTTTCATTCAGTCAGTAGCTTCAAACATTTCTGGACGTTTTTCAATGGCAAAAATCAATGAATATTGTAAATGCACAAACAGTAATATCTCCACATTGCAAGGTGCAATTCTGAAATTTTTTGCTTTTTCCTGTTAATCCTAGCATGATAAAGAAGATTCAAAGAGAGTGAGATGCCAGCTCCTTTCATTCAGTCAGTAGCTTCAAACATTTCTGGTATATGAAAAACATGTTTTTCAATGGCAAAAATCAATGAATATTGTAAATGCACAAACAGTAATATCTCCACATTGCAAGGTGCAATTCTGAAATTTTTTGCTTTTTCCTGTTAATCCTAGCATGATAAAGAAGATTCAAAGAGAGTGAGATGCCAGCTCCTTTCATTCAGTCAGTAGCTTCAAACATTTCTGGTATATGAAAAACATGTTTTTCAATGGCAAAAATCAATGAATATTGTAAATGCACAAACAGTAATATCTCCACATTGCAAGGTGCAATTCTGAAATTTTTTGCTTTTTCCTGCTAATCCTAGCATGATAAAGAAGATTCAAAGAGAGTGAGATGCCAGCTCCTTTCATTCAGTCAGTAGCTTCAAACATTTCTGGACGTTTTTCAATGGCAAAAATCAATGAATATTGTAAATGCACAAACAGTAATATCTCCACATTGCAAGGTGCAATTCTGAAATTTTTTGCTTTTTCCTGTTAATCCTAGCATGATAAAGAAGATTCAAAGAGAGTGAGATGCCAGCTCCTTTCATTCAGTCAGTAGCTTCAAACATTTCTGGTATATGAAAAACATGTTTTTCAATGGCAAAAATCAATGAATATTGTAAATGCACAAACAGTAATATCTCCACATTGCAAGGTGCAATTCTGAAATTTTTTGCTTTTTCCTGCTAATCCTAGCATGATAAAGAAGATTCAAAGAGAGTGAGATGCCAGCTCCTTTCATTCAGTCAGTAGCTTCAAACATTTCTGGTATATGAAAAACATGTTTTTCAATGGCAAAAGTCAATGAATATTGTAAATGCACAAACAGTAATATCTCCACATTGCAAGGTGCAATTCTGAAATTTTTTGCTTTTTCCTGCTAATCCTAGCATGATAAAGAAGATTCAAAGAGAGTGAGATGCCAGCTCCTTTCATTCAGTCAGTAGCTTCAAACATTTCTGGTATATGAAAAACATGTTTTTCAATGGCAAAAATCAATGAATATTGTAAATGCACAAACAGTAATATCTCCACATTGCAAGGCGCAATTCTGAAATTTTTTGCTTTTTCCTGCTCCTCTTAGCATGATAAAGAAGATTCAAAGAGAGTGAGATGCCAGCTCCTTTCATTCAGTCAGTAGCTTCAATCATTTCTGGACGTTTTTCAATGGCAAAAATCAATGAATATTGTAAATGCACAAACAGTAATTTCTCCGCATTGCAAGGTGCAATTCTGAAATTTTTTGCTTTTTCCTGCTCCTCTTAGCATGATAAAGAAGATTCAAAGAGAGTGAGATGCCAGCTCCTTTCATTCAGTCAGTAGCTTCAATCATTTCTGGACGTTTTTCAATGGCAAAAATCAATGAATATTGTAAATGCACAAACAGTAATTTCTCCGCATTGCAAGGTGCAATTCTGAAATTTTTTGCTTTTTCCTGCTCCTCTTAACATGATAAAGAAGATTCAAAGAGAGTGAGATGCCAGCTCCTTTCATTCAGTCAGTAGCTTCAATCATTTCTGGACGTTTTTCAATGGCAAAAATCAATGAATATTGTAAATGCACAAACTGTAATTTCTCCGCATTGCAAGGTGCAATTCTGAAATTTTTTGCTTTTTCCTGCTCCTCTTAGCATGATAAAGAAGATTCAAAGAGAGTGAGATGCCAGCTCCTTTCATTCAGTCAGTAGCTTCAATCATTTCTGGACGTTTTTCAATGGCAAAAATCAATGAATATTGTAAATGCACAAACAGTAATTTCTGTGCATTGCAAGGTGCAATTCTGAAATTTTTTGCTTTTTCCTGCTCCTCTTAGCATGGTAAAGAAGATTCAAAGAGAGTGAGATGCCAGCTCCTTTCATTCAGTCAGTAGCTTCAAACATTTCTGGTATATGAATAACATGATGTTTTTCAATGACAAAAATCAATGAATATTGTAAATGCACAAACAGTAATTTCTCCGCATTGCAAGGTGCAAGTCTGAAATTTTTTGCTTTTTCCTGCTCCTCTTAGCATGATAAAGAAGATTCAAAGAGAGTGAGATGCCAGCTCCTTTCATTCAGTTAGTAGCTTCAATCATTTCTGGACGTTTTTCAATGGCAAAAATCAATGAATATTGTAAATGCACAAACTGTAATTTCTCCGCATTGCAAGGTGCAATTCTGAAATTTTTTGCTTTTTCCTGCTCCTCTTAGCATGATAAAGAAGATTCAAAGAGAGTGAGATGCCAGCTCCTTTCATTCAGTCAGTAGCTTCAATCATTTCTGGACGTTTTTCAATGGCAAAAATCAATGAATATTGTAAATGCACAAACAGTAATTTCTCCGCATTGCAAGGTGCAATTCTGAAATTTTTTGCTTTTTCCTGCTCCTCTTAGCATGGTAAAGAATACTCAAAGAGAGTGAGATGCCAGCTCCTTTCATTCAGTCAGTAGCTTCAAACATTTCTGGTATATGAATAACATGATGTTTTTCAATGGCAAAAATCAATGAATATTGTAAATGCACAAACAGTAATTTCTCCGCATTGCAAGGTGCAAGTCTGAAATTTTTTGCTTTTTCCTGCTCCTCTTAGCATGATAAAGAAGATTCAAAGAGAGTGAGATGCCAGCTCCTTTCATTCAGTCAGTAGCTTCAAACATTTCTGGTATATGAATAACATGATGTTTTTCAATGGCAAAAATCAATGAATATTGTAAATGCACAAACAGTAATTTCTCCGCATTGCAAGGTGCAATTCTGAAATTTTTTGCTTTTTCCTGCTCCTCTTAGCATGATAAAGAAGATTCAAAGAGAGTGAGATGCCAGCTCCTTTCATTCAGTCAGTAGCTTCAATCATTTCTGGACGTTTTTCAATGGCAAAAATCAATGAATATTGTAAATGCACAAACAGTAATTTCTCCGCATTGCAAGGTGCAATTCTGAAATTTTTTGCTTTTTCCTGCTCCTCTTAGCATGATAAAGAAGATTCAAAGAGAGTGAGATGCCAGCTCCTTTCATTCAGTCAGTAGCTTCAAACATTTCTGGTATATGAATAACATGATGTTTTTCAATGGCAAAAATCAATGAGTATTGTAAATGCACAAACAGTAATTTCTCCGCATTGCAAGGTGCAATTCTGAAATTTTTTGCTTTTTCCTGCTCCTCTTAGCATGATTAAGAAGATTCAAAGAGAGTGAGATGCCAGCTCCTTTCGTTCAGTCAGTAGCTTCAATCATTTCTGGACGTTTTTCAATGGCAAAAATCATTGAATATTATAAATGCACAAACAGTAATTTCTCCGCATTGCAAGGTGCAATTCTGAAATTTTTTACTTTTTCCTGCTCCTCTTAGCATGATAAATAAGATTCAAAGAGAGTGAGATGCCAGCTCCTTTCATTCAGTCAGTAGCTTCAATCATTTCTGGTATATGAATAACATGATGTTTTTCAATGGCAAAAATCAATGAATATTGTAAATGCACAACAGTAATTTCTCCGCATTGCAAGGTGCAATTCTGAAATTTTTTGCTTTTTCCTGCTCCTCGTAGCATGATAAAGAAGATTCAAAGAGAGTGAGATGCCAGCTCCTTTCATTCAGTCAGTAGCTTCAAACATTTCTGGACGTTTTTCAATGGCAAAAATCAATGAATATTGTAAATGCACAAACAGTAATTTCTCCGCATTGCAAGGTGCAATTCTGAAATTTTTTGCTTTTTCCTGCTCCTCGTAGCATGATAAAGAAGATTCAAAGAGAGTGAGATGCCAGCTCCTTTCATTCAGTCAGTAGCTTCAATCATTTCTGGACGTTTTTCAATGGCAAAAATCAATGAATATTGTAAATGCACAAACAGTAATTTCTCCGCATTGCAAGGTGCAATTCTGAAATTTTTTGCTTTTTCCTGCTCCTCTTAGCATGATAAAGAAGATTCAAAGAGAGTGAGATGCCAGCTCCTTTCATTTAGTCAGTAGCTTCAATCATTTCTGGACATTTTTCAAAGGCAAAAATCAATGAATATTGTTAATGCACAAACAGTAATTTCTCCGCATTGCAAGGTGCAATTCTGAAATTTTTTGCTTTTTCCTGCTCCTCTTACAATGATAAAGAAGATTCAAAGAGAGTGAGATGCCAGCTCCTTTCATTCAGTCAGTAGCTTCAATCATTTCTGGACGTTTTTCAATGGCAAAAATCAATGAATATTGTAAATGCACAAACAGTAATTTCTCCGCATTGCAAGGTGCAATTCTGAAATTTTTTGCTTTTTCCTGCTCCTCTTAGCATGATAAAGAAGATTCAAAGAGAGTGAGATGCCAGCTCCTTTCATTCAGTCAGTAGCTTCAAACATTTCTGGTATATGAATAACATGATGTTTTTCAATGGCAAAAATCAATGAATATTGTAAATGCACAAACAGTAATTTATCCGCATTGCAAGGTGCAATTCTGAAATTTTTTGCTTTTTCCTGCTCCTCTTAGCATGATAAAGAAGATTCAAAGAGAGTGAGATGCCAGCTCCTTTTGTTCAGTCAGTAGCTTCAATCATTTCTGGACGTTTTTCAATGGCAAAAATCATTGAATATTATAAATGCACAAACAGTAATTTCTCCGCATTGCAAGGTGCAATTCTGAAATTTTTTACTTTTTCCTGCTCCTCTTAGCATGATAAAGAAGATTCAAAGAGAGTGAGATGCCAGCTCCTTTCATTCAGTCAGTAGCTTCAATCATTTCTGGTTTATGAATAACATGATGTTTTTCAATGGCAAAAATCAATGAATATTGTAAATGCACAAACAGTAATTTCTCCGCATTGCAAGGTGCAATTCTGAAATTTTTTACTTTTTCCTGCTCCTCTTAGCATGATAAAGAAGATTCAAAGAGAGTGAGATGACATCTCCTTTCATTCAGTCAGTAGCTTCAATCATTTCTGGACGTTTTTCAATGGCAAAAATCAATGAATATTGTAAATGCACAAACAGTAATTTCTCCGCATTGCAAGGTGCAATTCTGAAATTTTTTGCTTTTTCCTGCTCTTCTTAGCATGATAAACAAGATTCAAAGAGAGTGAGATGCCAGCTCCTTTCATTCAGTCAGTAGCTTCAATCATTTCTGGACGTTTTTCAATGGCAAAAATCAATGAATATTGTAAATGCACAAACAGTAATTTCTCCGCATTGCAAGGTGCAATTCTGAAATTTTTTGCTTTTTCCTGCTCCTCTTAGCATGATAAAGAAGATTCAAAGAGAGTGAGATGCCAGCTCCTTTCATTCAGTCAGTAGCTTCAAACATTTCTGGTATATGAATAACATGATGTTTTTCAATGGCAAAAATCAATGAATATTGTAAATGCACAAACAGTAATTTCTCAGCATTGCAAGGTGCAATTCTGAAATTTTTTGCTTTTTCCTGCTCCTCTTAGCATGATAAAGAAGATTCAAAGAGAGTGAGATGCCAGCTCCTTTCATTCAGTCAGTAGCTTCAATCATTTCTGGACGTTTTTCAATTGCAAAAATCAATGAATATTGTAAATGCACAAACAGTAATTTCTCCGCATTGCAAGGTGCAATTCTGAAATTTTTTGCTTTTTCCTGCTCCTCTTAGCATGATAAAGACGATTCAAAGAGAGTGAGATGCCAGCTCCTTTCATTCAGTCAGTAGCTTCAAACATTTCTGGTATATGAAAAACATGTTTTTCAATGGCAAAAATCAATGAATATTGTAAATGCACAAACAGTAATATCTCCACATTGCAAGGTGCAATTCTGAAATTTTTTGCTTTTTCCTGCTAATCCTAGCATGATAAAGAAGATTCAAAGAGAGTGAGATGCCAGCTCCTTTCATTCAGTCAGTAGCTTCAAACATTTCTGGTATATGAAAAACATGTTTTTCAATGGCAAAAATCAATGAATATTGTAAATGCACAAACAGTAATATCTCCACATTGCAAGGTGCAATTCGGAAATTTTTTGCTTTTTCCTGCTAATCCTAGCATGATAAAGAAGATTCAAAGAGAGTGAGATGCCAGCTCCTTTCATTCAGTCAGTAGCTTCAAACATTTCTGGTATTTGAATAACATGATGTTTTTCATTTGCAAAAATCAATGAATATTGTAAATGCACAAACAGTAATATCTCCACATTGCAAGGTGCAATTCTGAAATTTTTTGCTTTTTCCTGCTAATCCTAGCATGATAAAGAAGATTCAAAGAGAGTGAGATGCCAGCTCCTTTCATTCAGTCAGTAGCTTCAAACATTTCTGGACGTTTTTCAATGGCAAAAATCAATGAATATTGTAAATGCACAAACAGTAATATCTCCACATTGCAAGGTGCAATTCTGAAATTTTTTGCTTTTTCCTGTTAATCCTAGCATGATAAAGAAGATTCAAAGAGAGTGAGATGCCAGCTCCTTTCATTCAGTCAGTAGCTTCAAACATTTCTGGTATATGAAAAACATGTTTTTCAATGGCAAAAATCAATGAATATTGTAAATGCACAAACAGTAATATCTCCACATTGCAAGGTGCAATTCTGAAATTTTTTGCTTTTTCCTGTTAATCCTAGCATGATAAAGAAGATTCAAAGAGAGTGAGATGCCAGCTCCTTTCATTCAGTCAGTAGCTTCAAACATTTCTGGTATATGAAAAACATGTTTTTCAATGGCAAAAATCAATGAATATTGTAAATGCACAAACAGTAATATCTCCACATTGCAAGGTGCAATTCTGAAATTTTTTGCTTTTTCCTGCTAATCCTAGCATGATAAAGAAGATTCAAAGAGAGTGAGATGCCAGCTCCTTTCATTCAGTCAGTAGCTTCAAACATTTCTGGACGTTTTTCAATGGCAAAAATCAATGAATATTGTAAATGCACAAACAGTAATATCTCCACATTGCAAGGTGCAATTCTGAAATTTTTTGCTTTTTCCTGTTAATCCTAGCATGATAAAGAAGATTCAAAGAGAGTGAGATGCCAGCTCCTTTCATTCAGTCAGTAGCTTCAAACATTTCTGGTATATGAAAAACATGTTTTTCAATGGCAAAAATCAATGAATATTGTAAATGCACAAACAGTAATATCTCCACATTGCAAGGTGCAATACTGAAATGTTTTGCTTTTTCCTGCTAATCCTAGCATGATAAAGAAGATTCAAAGAGAGTGAGATGCCAGCTCCTTTCATTCAGTCAGTAGCTTCAAACATTTCTGGTATATGAAAAACATGTTTTTCAATGGCAAAAATCAATGAATATTGTAAATGCACAAACAGTAATATCTCCACATTGCAAGGTGCAATTCGGAAATTTTTTGCTTTTTCCTGCTAATCCTAGCATGATAAAGAAGATTCAAAGAGAGTGAGATGCCAGCTCCTTTCATTCAGTCAGTAGCTTCAAACATTTCTGGTATATGAATAACATGATGTTTTTCAATTGCAAAAATCAATGAATATTGTAAATGCACAAACAGTAATATCTCCACATTGCAAGGTGCAATTCTGAAATTTTTTGCTTTTTCCTGCTAATCCTAGCATGATAAAGAAGATTCAAAGAGAGTGAGATGCCAGCTCCTTTCATTCAGTCAGTAGCTTCAAACATTTCTGGACGTTTTTCAATGGCAAAAATCAATGAATATTGTAAATGCACAAACAGTAATATCTCCACATTGCAAGGTGCAATTCTGAAATTTTTTGCTTTTTCCTGTTAATCCTAGCATGATAAAGAAGATTCAAAGAGAGTGAGATGCCAGCTCCTTTCATTCAGTCAGTAGCTTCAAACATTTCTGGTATATGAAAAACATGTTTTTCAATGGCAAAAATCAATGAATATTGTAAATGCACAAACAGTAATATCTCCACATTGCAAGGTGCAATTCTGAAATTTTTTGCTTTTTCCTGTTAATCCTAGCATGATAAAGAAGATTCAAAGAGAGTGAGATGCCAGCTCCTTTCATTCAGTCAGTAGCTTCAAACATTTCTGGTATATGAAAAACATGTTTTTCAATGGCAAAAATCAATGAATATTGTAAATGCACAAACAGTAATATCTCCACATTGCAAGGTGCAATTCTGAAATTTTTTGCTTTTTCCTGCTAATCCTAGCATGATAAAGAAGATTCAAAGAGAGTGAGATGCCAGCTCCTTTCATTCAGTCAGTAGCTTCAAACATTTCTGGACGTTTTTCAATGGCAAAAATCAATGAATATTGTAAATGCACAAACAGTAATATCTCCACATTGCAAGGTGCAATTCTGAAATTTTTTGCTTTTTCCTGTTAATCCTAGCATGATAAAGAAGATTCAAAGAGAGTGAGATGCCAGCTCCTTTCATTCAGTCAGTAGCTTCAAACATTTCTGGTATATGAAAAACATGTTTTTCAATGGCAAAAATCAATGAATATTGTAAATGCACAAACAGTAATATCTCCACATTGCAAGGTGCAATTCTGAAATTTTTTGCTTTTTCCTGCTAATCCTAGCATGATAAAGAAGATTCAAAGAGAGTGAGATGCCAGCTCCTTTCATTCAGTCAGTAGCTTCAAACATTTCTGGTATATGAAAAACATGTTTTTCAATGGCAAAAGTCAATGAATATTGTAAATGCACAAACAGTAATATCTCCACATTGCAAGGTGCAATTCTGAAATTTTTTGCTTTTTCCTGCTAATCCTAGCATGATAAAGAAGATTCAAAGAGAGTGAGATGCCAGCTCCTTTCATTCAGTCAGTAGCTTCAAACATTTCTGGTATATGAAAAACATGTTTTTCAATGGCAAAAATCAATGAATATTGTAAATGCACAAACAGTAATATCTCCACATTGCAAGGCGCAATTCTGAAATTTTTTGCTTTTTCCTGCTCCTCTTAGCATGATAAAGAAGATTCAAAGAGAGTGAGATGCCAGCTCCTTTCATTCAGTCAGTAGCTTCAATCATTTCTGGACGTTTTTCAATGGCAAAAATCAATGAATATTGTAAATGCACAAACAGTAATTTCTCCGCATTGCAAGGTGCAATTCTGAAATTTTTTGCTTTTTCCTGCTCCTCTTAGCATGATAAAGAAGATTCAAAGAGAGTGAGATGCCAGCTCCTTTCATTCAGTCAGTAGCTTCAATCATTTCTGGACGTTTTTCAATGGCAAAAATCAATGAATATTGTAAATGCACAAACAGTAATTTCTCCGCATTGCAAGGTGCAATTCTGAAATTTTTTGCTTTTTCCTGCTCCTCTTAACATGATAAAGAAGATTCAAAGAGAGTGAGATGCCAGCTCCTTTCATTCAGTCAGTAGCTTCAATCATTTCTGGACGTTTTTCAATGGCAAAAATCAATGAATATTGTAAATGCACAAACTGTAATTTCTCCGCATTGCAAGGTGCAATTCTGAAATTTTTTGCTTTTTCCTGCTCCTCTTAGCATGATAAAGAAGATTCAAAGAGAGTGAGATGCCAGCTCCTTTCATTCAGTCAGTAGCTTCAATCATTTCTGGACGTTTTTCAATGGCAAAAATCAATGAATATTGTAAATGCACAAACAGTAATTTCTGTGCATTGCAAGGTGCAATTCTGAAATTTTTTGCTTTTTCCTGCTCCTCTTAGCATGGTAAAGAAGATTCAAAGAGAGTGAGATGCCAGCTCCTTTCATTCAGTCAGTAGCTTCAAACATTTCTGGTATATGAATAACATGATGTTTTTCAATGACAAAAATCAATGAATATTGTAAATGCACAAACAGTAATTTCTCCGCATTGCAAGGTGCAAGTCTGAAATTTTTTGCTTTTTCCTGCTCCTCTTAGCATGATAAAGAAGATTCAAAGAGAGTGAGATGCCAGCTCCTTTCATTCAGTTAGTAGCTTCAATCATTTCTGGACGTTTTTCAATGGCAAAAATCAATGAATATTGTAAATGCACAAACTGTAATTTCTCCGCATTGCAAGGTGCAATTCTGAAATTTTTTGCTTTTTCCTGCTCCTCTTAGCATGATAAAGAAGATTCAAAGAGAGTGAGATGCCAGCTCCTTTCATTCAGTCAGTAGCTTCAATCATTTCTGGACGTTTTTCAATGGCAAAAATCAATGAATATTGTAAATGCACAAACAGTAATTTCTCCGCATTGCAAGGTGCAATTCTGAAATTTTTTGCTTTTTCCTGCTCCTCTTAGCATGGTAAAGAATACTCAAAGAGAGTGAGATGCCAGCTCCTTTCATTCAGTCAGTAGCTTCAAACATTTCTGGTATATGAATAACATGATGTTTTTCAATGGCAAAAATCAATGAATATTGTAAATGCACAAACAGTAATTTCTCCGCATTGCAAGGTGCAAGTCTGAAATTTTTTGCTTTTTCCTGCTCCTCTTACCATGATAAAGAAGATTCAAAGAGAGTGAGATGCCAGCTCCTTTCATTCAGTCAGTAGCTTCAAACATTTCTGGTATATGAATAACATGATGTTTTTCAATGGCAAAAATCAATGAATATTGTAAATGCACAAACAGTAATTTCTCCGCATTGCAAGGTGCAATTCTGAAATTTTTTGCTTTTTCCTGCTCCTCTTAGCATGATAAAGAAGATTCAAAGAGAGTGAGATGCCAGCTCCTTTCATTCAGTCAGTAGCTTCAATCATTTCTGGACGTTTTTCAATGGCAAAAATCAATGAATATTGTAAATGCACAAACAGTAATTTCTCCGCATTGCAAGGTGCAATTCTGAAATTTTTTGCTTTTTCCTGCTCCTCTTAGCATGATAAAGAAGATTCAAAGAGAGTGAGATGTCAGCTCCTTTCATTCAGTCAGTAGCTTCAAACATTTCTGGTATATGAATAACATGATGTTTTTCAATGGCAAAAATCAATGGATATTGTAAATGCACAAACAGTAATTTCTCCGCATTGCAAGGTGCAATTCTGAAATTTTTTGCTTTTTCCTGCTCCTCTTAGCATGATAAAGAAGATTCAAAGAGAGTGAGATGCCAGCTCCTTTCATTCAGTCAGTAGCTTCAATCATTTCTGGACGTTTTTCAATGGCAAAAATCAATGAATATTGTAAATGCACAAACAGTAATTTCTCCGCATTGCAAGGTGCAATTCTGAAATTTTTTGCTTTTTCCTGCTCCTCTTAGCATGATAAAGAAGATTCAAAGAGAGTGAGATGCCAGCTCCTTTCATTCAGTCAGTAGCTTCAAACATTTCTGGTATATGAATAACATGATGTTTTTCAATGGCAAAAATCAATGAATATTGTAAATGCACAAACAGTAATTTCTCCGCATTGCAAGGTGCAATTCTGAAATTTTTTGCTTTTTCCTGCTCCTCTTAGCATGATTAAGAAGATTCAAAGAGAGTGAGATGCCAGCTCCTTTCGTTCAGTCAGTAGCTTCAATCATTTCTGGACGTTTTTCAATGGCAAAAATCATTGAATATTATAAATGCACAAACAGTAATTTCTCCGCATTGCAAGGTGCAATTCTGAAATTTTTTACTTTTTCCTGCTCCTCTTAGCATGATAAATAAGATTCAAAGAGAGTGAGATGCCAGCTCCTTTCATTCAGTCAGTAGCTTCAATCATTTCTGGTATATGAATAACATGATGTTTTTCAATGGCAAAAATCAATGAATATTGTAAATGCACAACAGTAATTTCTCCGCATTGCAAGGTGCAATTCTGAAATTTTTTGCTTTTTCCTGCTCCTCGTAGCATGATAAAGAAGATTCAAAGAGAGTGAGATGCCAGCTCCTTTCATTCAGTCAGTAGCTTCAAACATTTCTGGACGTTTTTCAATGGCAAAAATCAATGAATATTGTAAATGCACAAACAGTAATTTCTCCGCATTGCAAGGTGCAATTCTGAAATTTTTTGCTTTTTCCTGCTCCTCGTAGCATGATAAAGAAGATTCAAAGAGAGTGAGATGCCAGCTCCTTTCATTTAGTCAGTAGCTTCAATCATTTCTGGACGTTTTTCAAAGGCAAAAATCAATGAATATTGTTAATGCACAAACAGTAATTTCTCCGCATTGCAAGGTGCAATTCTGAAATTTTTTGCTTTTTCCTGCTCCTCTTACAATGATAAAGAAGATTCAAAGAGAGTGAGATGCCAGCTCCTTTCATTCAGTCAGTAGCTTCAATCATTTCTGGACGTTTTTCAATGGCAAAAATCAATGAATATTGTAAATGCACAAACAGTAATTTCTCCGCATTGCAAGGTGCAATTCTGAAATTTTTTGCTTTTTCCTGCTCCTCTTAGCATGATAAAGAAGATTCAAAGAGAGTGAGATGCCAGCTCCTTTCATTCAGTCAGTAGCTTCAAACATTTCTGGTATATGAATAACATGATGTTTTTCAATGGCAAAAATCAATGAATATTGTAAATGCACAAACAGTAATTTATCCGCATTGCAAGGTGCAATTCTGAAATTTTTTGCTTTTTCCTGCTCCTCTTAGCATGATAAAGAAGATTCAAAGAGAGTGAGATGCCAGCTCCTTTTGTTCAGTCAGTAGCTTCAATCATTTCTGGACGTTTTTCAATGGCAAAAATCATTGAATATTATAAATGCACAAACAGTAATTTCTCCGCATTGCAAGGTGCAATTCTGAAATTTTTTCTTTTTCCTGCTCCTCTTAGCATGATAAAGAAGATTCAAAGAGAGTGAGATGCCAGCTCCTTTCATTCAGTCAGTAGCTTCAATCATTTCTGGTATATGAATAACATGATGTTTTTCAATGGCAAAAATCAATGAATATTGTAAATGCACAAACAGTAATTTCTCCGCATTGCAAGGTGCAATTCTGAAATTTTTTCTTTTTCCTGCTCCTCTTAGCATGATAAAGAAGATTCAAAGAGAGTGAGATGACATCTCCTTTCATTCAGTCAGTAGCTTCAATCATTTCTGGACGTTTTTCAATGGCAAAAATCAATGAATATTGTAAATGCACAAACAGTAATTTCTCCGCATTGCAAGGTGCAATTCTGAAATTTTTTGCTTTTTCCTGCTCTTCTTAGCATGATAAACAAGATTCAAAGAGAGTGAGATGCCAGCTCCTTTCATTCAGTCAGTAGCTTCAATCATTTCTGGACGTTTTTCAATGGCAAAAATCAATGAATATTGTAAATGCACAAACAGTAATTTCTCCGCATTGCAAGGTGCAATTCTGAAATTTTTTGCTTTTTCCTGCTCCTCTTAGCATGATAAAGAAGATTCAAAGAGAGTGAGATGCCAGCTCCTTTCATTCAGTCAGTAGCTTCAAACATTTCTGGTATATGAATAACATGATGTTTTTCAATGGCAAAAATCAATGAATATTGTAAATGCACAAACAGTAATTTCTCAGCATTGCAAGGTGCAATTCTGAAATTTTTTGCTTTTTCCTGCTCCTCTTAGCATGATAAAGAAGATTCAAAGAGAGTGAGATGCCAGCTCCTTTCATTCAGTCAGTAGCTTCAATCATTTCTGGACGTTTTTCAATTGCAAAAATCAATGAATATTGTAAATGCACAAACAGTAATTTCTCCGCATTGCAAGGTGCAATTCTGAAATTTTTTGCTTTTTCCTGCTCCTCTTAGCATGATAAAGACGATTCAAAGAGAGTGAGATGCCAGCTACTTTCATTCAGTCAGTAGCTTCAATCATTTCTGGTATATGAATAACATGATGTTTTTCAATGGCAAAAATCAATGAATATTGTAAATGCACAAACAGTAATTTCTCCGCATTGCAAGGTGCAATTCTGAATTTTTTTGCTTTTTCCTGCTGCTCTTAGCATGATAAAGAAGATTCAAAGAGAGTGAGATGCCAGCTCCTTTCATTCACTCAGTAGCTTCAATCATTTCTGGTATATGAATAACATGATGTTTTTCAATGGCAAAAATCAATGAATATTGTAAATGCACAAACAGTAATTTATCCGCATTGCAAGGTGCAATTCTGAAATTTTTTGCTTTTTCCTGCTCCTCTTGGCATGATAAAGAAGATTCAAAGAGAGTGAGATGCAAGCTCCTTTCATTCAGTCAGTAGCTTCAAACATTTCTGGTATATGAATAACATGATGCTTTTCAATGGCAAAAATCAATGAATATTGTAAATGCACAAACAGTAATTTCTCCGCATTGCAAGGTGCAATTCTGAAATTTTTTGCTTTTTCCTGCTCCTCTTAGCATGATAAAGAAGATTCAAAGAGAGTGAGATGCCAGCTCCTTTCATTCAGTCAGTAGCTTCAATCATTTCTGGACGTTTTTCAATGGCAAAAATCAATGAATATTGTAAATGCACAAACAGTAATTTCTCCGCATTGCAAGGTGCAATTCTGAAATTTTTTGCTTTTTCCTGCTCCTCTTAGCATGATAAAGAAGATTCAAAGAGAGTGAGATGCCAGCTCCTTTCATTCAGTCAGTAGCTTCAATCATTTCTGGTATATGAATAACATGATGTTTTTCAATGGCAAAAATCAATGAATTTTGTAAATGCACAAACAGTAATTTCTCCGCATTGCAAGGTGCAATTCTGAAATTTTTTGCTTTTTCCTGCTCCTCTTAGCATGATAAAGAAGATTCAAAGAGAGTGAGATGCCAGCTCCTTTCATTCAGTCAGTAGCTTCAATCATTTCTGGACGTTTTTCAATGGCAAAAATCATTGAATATTGTAAATGCACAAACAGTAATTTCTCCGCATTGCAAGGTGCAATTCTGAAATTTTTTACTTTTTCCTGCTCCTCTTAGCATGATAAAGAAGATTCAAAGAGAGTGAGATGCCAGCTCCTTTCATTCAGTCAGTAGCTTCAATCATTTCTGGTATATGAATAACATGATGTTTTTCAATCGCAAAAATCAATGAATATTGTAAATGCACAAACAGTAATTTCTCCGCATTGCAAGGTGCAATTCTGAAATTTTTTGCTTTTTCCTGCTCCTCTTAGCATGATAAAGAAGATTCAAAGAGAGTGAGATGCCAGCTCCTTTCATTCAGTCAGTAGCTTCAATCATTTCTGGACGTTTTTCAATGGCAAAAATCAATGAATATTGTAAATGCACAAACAGTAATTTCTCCGCATTGCAAGGTGCAATTCTGAAATTTTTTGCTTTTTCCTGCTCCTTTTAGCATGATAAAGAAGATTCAAAGAGAGTGAGATGCCAGCTCCTTTCCTTCAGTCAGTAGCTTCAATCATTTCTGGTATATGAATAACATGATGTTTTTCAATGGCAAAAATCAATGAATATTGTAAATGCACAAACAGTAATTTCTCCGCATTGCAAGGTGCAATTCTGAAATTTTTTGCTTTTTCCTGCTCCTCTTAGCATGATAAAGAAGATTCAAAGAGAGTGAGATGCCAGCTCCTTTCATTCAGTCAGTAGCTTCAATCATTTCTGGACGTTTTTCAATGGCAAAAATCAATGAATATTGTAAATGCACAAACAGTAATTTCTCCGCATTGCAAGGTGCAATTCTGAAATTTTTTGCTTTTTCCTGCTCCTTTTAGCATGATAAAGAAGATTCACAGAGAGTGAGATGCCAGCTCCTTTCCTTCAGTCAGTAGCTTCAATCATTTTTGGTATATGAATAACATGATGTTTTTCAATGGCAAAAATCAATGAATTTTGTAAATGCACAAACAGTAATTTCTCCGCATTGCAAGGCGCAATTCTGAAATTTTTTGCTTTTTCCTGCTCATCTTAGAATGATAAAGAAGATTCAAAGAGAGTGAGATGCCAGCTCCTTTCATTCAGTCAGTAGCTTCAATCATTTCTGGACATTTTTCAATGGCAAAAATCAATGAATATTGTAAATGCACAAACAGTAATTTCTCCGCATTGCAAGGTGCAATTCTGAAATTTTTTGCTTTTTCCTGCTCCTCTTAGCATGATAAAGAAGATTCAAAGAGAGTGAGATGCCAGCTCCTTTAATTCAGTCAGTAGCTTCAATCATTTCTGGACGTTTTTCAATGGCAAAAATCAATGAATATTGTAAATGCACAAACAGTAATTTCTCCGCATTGCAAGGTGCAATTCTGAAATTTTTTGCTTTTTCCTGCTCCTCTTAGCATGATAAAGAAGATTCAAAGAGAGTGAGGTGCCAGCTCCTTTCATTCAGTCAGGAGCTTCAAACATTTCTGGTATATGAATAACATGTTTTTCAATGGCAAAAATCAATGAATATTGTAAATGCACAAACAGTAATTTCTCCGCATTGCAAGGTGCAATTCTGAAATTTTTTGCTTTTTCCTGCTCCTCTTAGCATGATAAAGAAGATTCAAAGAGAGTGAGATGCCAGCTCCTTTCATTCAGTCAGTAGCTTCAATCATTTCTGGACGTTTTTCAATGGCAAAAATCAATGAATATTGTAAATGCACAAACAGTAATTTCTCCGCATTGCAAGGTGCAATTCTGAAATTTTTTGCTTTTTCCTGCTCCTCTTAGCATGATAAAGAAGATTCAAAGAGAGTGAGATGCCAGCTCCTTTCATTCAGTCAGTAGCTTCAATCATTTCTGGACGTTTTTCAATGGCAAAAATCAATGAATATTGTAAATGCACAAACTGTAATTTCTCCGCATTGCAAGGTGCAATTCTGAAATTTTTTGCTTTTTCCTGCTCCTCTTAGCATGATAAAGAAGATTCAAAGAGAGTGAGATGCCAGCTCCTTTCATTCAGTCAGTAGCTTCAATCATTTCTGGACGTTTTTCAATGGCAAAAATCAATGAATATTGTAAATGCACAAACAGTAATTTCTCCGCATTGCAAGGTGCAATTCTGAAATTTTTTGCTTTTTCCTGCTCCTCTTAGCATGATAAAGAAGATTCAAAGAGAGTGAGATGCCAGCTCCTTTCATTCAGTCAGTAGCTTCAATCATTTCTGGACATTTTTCAATGGCAAAAATCAATTAATATTGTAAATGCACAAACAGTAATTTCTCCGCATTGCAAGGTGCAATTCTGAAATTTTTTGCTTTTTCCTGCTCCTCTTAGCATGATAAAGAAGATTCAAAGAGAGTGAGATGCCAGCTCCTTTCCTTCAGTCAGTAGCTTCAATCATTTCTGGTATATGAATAACATCATGTTTTTCAATGGCAAAAATCAATGAATTTTGTAAATGCACAAACAGTAATTTCTCCGCATTGCAAGGCGCAATTCTGAAATTTTTTGCTTTTTCCTGCTCCTCTTAGCATGATAAAGAAGATTCAAAGAGAGTGAGATGCCAGCTCCTTTCATTCAGTCAGTAGCTTCAATCATTTCTGGACATTTTTCAATGGCAAAAATCAATGAATATTGTAAATGCACAAACAGTAATTTCTCCGCATTGCAAGGTGCAATTCTGAAATTTTTTGCTTTTTCCTTCTCCTCTTAGCATGATAAAGAAGATTCAAAGAGAGTGAGATGCCAGCTCCCCTCATTCAGTCAGTAGCTTCAATCATTTCTGGACGTTTTTCAATGGCAAAAATCAATGAATATTGTAAATGCACAAACAGTAATTACTCCGCATTGCAAGGTGCAATTCTGAAATTTTTTGCTTTTTCCTGCTCCTCTTAGCATGATAAAGAAGATTCAAAGAGAGTGAGGTGCCAGCTCCTTTCATTCAGTCAGGAGCTTCAAACATTTCTGGTATATGAATAACATGTTTTTCAATGGCAAAAATCAATGAATATTGTAAATGCACAAACAGTAATTTCTCCGCATTGCAAGGTGCAATTCTGAAATTTTTTGCTTTTTCCTGCTCCTCTTAGCATGATAAAGAAGATTCAAAGAGAGTGAGATGCCAGCTCCTTTCATTCAGTCAGTAGCTTCAATCATTTCTGGACGTTTTTCAATGGCAAAAATCAATTAATATTGTAAATGCACAAACAGTAATTTCTCCGCATTGCTAGGTGCAATTCTGAAATTTTTTGCTTTTTCCTGCTACTCTTAGCATGATAAAGAAGATTCAAAGAGAGTGATATGCCAGCTCCTTTCATTCAGTCAGTAGCTTCAATCATTTCTGGACGTTTTTCAATGGCAAAAATCAATGAATATTGTAAATGCACAAACTGTAATTTCTCCGCATTGCAAGGTGCAATTCTGAAATTTTTTGCTTTTTCCTGCTCCTCTTAGCATGATAAAGAAGATTCAAAGAGAGTGAGATGCCAGCTCCTTTCATTCAGTCAGTAGCTTCAATCATTTCTGGACATTTTTCAATGGCAAAAATCAATGAATATTGTAAATGCACAAACAGTAATTTCTCCGCATTGCAAGGTGCAATTCTGAAATTTTTTGCTTTTTCCTGCTCCTCTTAGCATGATAAAGAAGATTCAAAGAGAGTGAGATATCAGCTCCTTTCATTCAGTCAGTAGCTTCAAACATTTCTGGTATATGAATAACATGATGTTTTTCAATGGCAAAAATCAATGAATATTGTAAATGCACAAACAGTAATTTCTCCGCATTGCAAGGTGCAATTCTGAAATTTTTTGCTTTTTCCTGCTCCTCTTAGCATGATAAAGAAGATTCAAAGAGAGTGAGATGCCAGCTCCTTTCATTCAGTCAGTAGCTTCAATCATTTCTGGTATATGAATAACATGATGTTTTTCAATGGCAAAAATCAATGAATTTTGTAAATGCACAAACAGTAATTTCTCAGCATTGCAAGGTGCAATTCTGAAATTTTTTGCTTTTTCCTGCTGCTCTTAGCATGATAAAGAAGATTCAAAGAGAGTGAGATGCCAGCTCCTTTCATTGTCAGTAGCTTTAATCATTTCTGGACGTTTTTCAATGGCAAAAATCAATGAATATTTTAAATGCACAAACAGTAATTTCTCCGCATTGCAAGGTGCAATTCTGAAATTTTTTGCTTTTTCCTGCTCCTCTTAGCATGATAAAGAAGATTCAAAGAGAGTGAGATGCCAGCTCCTTTCATTCAGTCAGTAGCTTCAATCATTTCTGGACGTTTTTCAATGGCAAAAATCAATGAATATTGTAAATGCACAAACAGTAATTTCTCCGCATTGCAAGGTGCAATTCTGAAATTTTTTGCTTTTTCCTGCTCCTCTTAGCATGATAAAGAAGATTCAAAGAGAGTGAGATGCCAGCTCCTTTCATTCAGTCAGTAGCTTCAATCATTTCTGGACGTTTTTCAATGGCAAAAATCAATGAATATTGTAAATGCACAAACAGTAATTTCTCCGCATTGCAAGGTGCAATTCTGAAATTTTTTGCTTTTTCCTGCTCCTCTTAGCATGATAAAGAAGATTCAAAGAGAGTGAGATGTCAGCTCCTTTCATTCAGTCAGTAGCTTCAAACATTTCTGGTATATGAATAACATGATGTTTTTCAATGGCAAAAATCAATGAATATTGTAAATGCACAAACAGTAATTTCTCCGCATTGCAAGGTGCAATTCTGAAATTTTTTGCTTTTTCCTGCTCCTCTTAGCATGATAAAGAAGATTCAAAGAGAGTGAGATGCCAGCTCCTTTCATTCAGTCAGTAGCTTCAATCATTTCTGGTATATGAATAACATGATGTTTTTCAATGGCAAAAATCAAAGAATTTTGTAAATGCACAAACAGTAATTTCTCAGCATTGCAAGGTGCAATTCTGAAATTTTTTGCTTTTTCCTGCTCCTCTTAGCATGATAAAGAAGATTCAAAGAGAGTGAGATGCCAGCTCCTTTCATTGTCAGTAGCTTCAATCATTTCTGGACGTTTTTCAATGGCAAAAATCAATGAATATTGTAAATGCACAAACAGTAATTTCTCCGCATTGCAAGGTGCAATTCTGAAATTTTTTGCTTTTTCCTGCTCCTCTTAGCATTATGAAGAAGATTCAAAGAGAGTGAGATACCAGCTCCTTTCATTCAGTCAGTAGCTTCAAACATTTCTGGTATATGAATAATATGCTTTTCAATGGCAAAAATCAATGAATATTGTAAATGCACAAACAGTAATTTCTCCGCATTGCAAGGTGCAATTCTGAAATTTTTTGCTTTTTCCTGCTCCTCTTAGCATGATAAAGAAGATTCAAAGAGAGTGAGATGCCAGCTCCTTTCGTTCAGTCAGTAGCTTCAATCATTTCTGGATGTTTTTCAATGGCAAAAATCATTGAATATTGTAAATGCACAAACAGTAATTTCTCCGCATTGCAAGGTGCAATTCTGAAATTTTTTACTTTTTCCTGCTCCTCTTAGCATGATAAAGAAGATTCAAAGAGAGTGAGATGCCATCTCCTTTCATTCAGTCAGTAGCTTCAATCATTTCTGGACGTTTTTCAATTGCAAAAATCAATGAATATTGTAAATGCACAAACAGTAATTTCTCCGCATTGCAAGGTGCAATTCTGAAATTTTTTGCTTTTTCCTGCTCCTCTTAGCATGATAAAGAAGATTCAAAGAGAGTGAGATGCCAGCTCCTTTCATTCAGTCAGTAGCTTCAATCATTTCTGGACGTTTTTCAATGGCAAAAATCAATGAATATTGTAAATGCACAAACAGTAATTTCTCCACATTGCAAGGTGCAATTCTGAAATTTTTTGCTTTTTCCTGCTCCTTTTAGCATGATAAACAAGATTCAAAGAGAGTGAGATGCCAGCTCCTTTCATTCAGTCAGTAGCTTCAATCATTTATGGACGTTTTTCAATTGCAAAAATCATTGAATATTGTAAATGCACAAACAGTAATTTCTCCGCATTGCAAGGTGCAATTCTGAAATTTTTTACTTTTTCCTGCTCCTCTTAGCATGATAAAGAAGATTCAAAGAGAGTGAGATGCCAGCTCCTTTCATTCAGTCAGTAGCTTCAATCATTTCTGGTATATGAATAACATGATGTTTTTCAATCGCAAAAATCAATGAATATTGTAAATGCACAAACAGTAATTTCTCCGCATTGCAAGGTGCAATTCTGAAATTTTTTGCTTTTTCCTGCTCCTCTTAGCATGATAAAGAAGATTCAAAGAGAGTGAGATGCCAGCTCCTTTCATTCAGTCAGTAGCTTCAATCATTTCCGGACGTTTTTCAATGGCAAAAATCAATGAATATTGTAAATGCACAAACAGTAATTTCTCCGCATTGCAAGGTGTAATTCTGAAATTTTTTGCTTTTTCCTGCTCCTCTTAGCATGATAAAGAAGATTCAAAGAGAGTGAGATGCCAGCTCCTTTCCTTCAGTCAGTAGCTTCAATCATTTCTGGTATATGAATAACATGATGTTTTTCAATGGCAAAAATCAATGAATTTTGTAAATGCACAAACAGTAATTTCTCCGCATTGCAAGGCGCAATTCTGACATTTTTTGCTTTTTCCTGCTCCTCTTAGCATGATAAAGAAGATTCAAAGAGAGTGAGATGCTAGCTCCTTTCATTCAGTCAGTAGCTTCAATCATTTCTGGACGTTTTTCAATGGCAAAAATCAATGAATATTGTAAATGCACAAACAGTAATTTCTCCGCATTGCAAGGTGCAATTCTGAAATTTTTTGCTTTTTCCTGCTCCTCTTAGCATGATAAACAAGATTCAAAGAGAGTGAGGTGCCAGCTCCTTTCATTCAGTCAGGAGCTTCAAACATTTCTGGTATATGAATAACATGTATTTCAATGGCAAAAATCAATGAATATTGTAAATGCACAAACAGTAATTTCTCCGCATTGCAAGGTGCAATTCTGAAATTTTTTGCTTTTTCCTGCTCCGCTTAGCATGATAAAGAAGATTCAAAGAGAGTGAGATGCCAGCTCCTTTCATTCAGTCAGTAGCTTCAATCATTTCTGGACATTTTTCAATGGCAAAAATCAATGAATATTGTAAATGCACAAACAGTAATTTCTCCGCATTGCAAGGTGCAATTCTGAAATTTTTTGCATTTTCCTGCTCCTCTTAGCATGATAAAGAAGATTCAAAGAGAGTGAGATGCCAGCTCCTTTCATTCAGTCAGTAGCTTCAATCATTTCTGGACGTTTTTCAATGGCAAAAATCAATGAATATTGTAAATGCACAAACTGTAATTTCTCCGCATTGCAAGGTGCAATTCTGAAATTTTTTGCTTTTTCCTGCTCCTCTTAGCATGATAAAGAAGATTCAAAGAGAGTGAGATGCCAGCTCCTTTCATTCAGTCAGTAGCTTCAATCATTTCTGGACGTTTTTCAATGGCAAAAATCAATGAATATTGTAAATGCACAAACAGTAATTTCTCCGCATTGCAAGGTGCAATTCTGAAATTTTTTGCTTTTTCCTGCTCCTCTTAGCATGATAAAGAAGATTCAAAGAGAGTGAGATGCCAGCTCCTTTCATTCAGTCAGTAGCTTCAATCATTTCTGGATGTTTTTCAATGGCAAAAATCAATGAATATTGTAAATGCACAAACAGTAATTTCTCCGCATTGCAAGGTGCAATTCTGAAATTTTTTGCTTTTTCCTGCTCCTCTTAGCATGATAAAGAAGATTCAAAGAGAGTGAGATGCCAGCTCCTTTCATTCAGTCAGTAGCTTCAATCATTTCTGGTATATGAATAACATGATGTTTTTCAATGGCAAAAATCAATGAATTTTGTAAATGCACAAACAGTAATTTCTCAGCATTGCAAGGTGCAATTCTGAAATTTTTTGCTTTTTCCTGCTCCTCTTAGCATGATAAAGAAGATTCAAAGAGAGTGAGATGCCAGCTCCTTTCATTGTCAGTAGCTTCAATCATTTCTGGACGTTTTTCAATGGCAAAAATCAATGAATATTGTAAATGCACAAACAGTAATTTCTCCGCATTGCAAGGTGCAATTCTGAAATTTTTTGCTTTTTCCTGCTCCTCTTAGCATTATGAAGAAGATTCAAAGAGAGTGAGATACCAGCTCCTTTCATTCAGTCAGTAGCTTCAAACATTTCTGGTATATGAATAACATGATGTTTTTCAATGGCAAAAATCAATGAATATTGTAAATGCACAAACAGTAATTTCTCCGCATTGCAAGGTGCAATTCTGAAATTTTTTGCTTTTTCCTGCTCCTCTTAGCATGATAAAGAAGATTCAAAGAGAGTGAGATGCCAGCTCCTTTAGTTCAGTCAGTAGCTTCAATCATTTCTGGACGTTTTTCAATGGCAAAAATCATTGAATATTGTAAATGCACAAACAGTAATTTCTCCGCATTGCAAGGTGCAATTCTGAAATTTTTTACTTTTTCCTGCTCCTCTTAGCATGATAAAGAAGATTCAAAGAGAGTGAGATGCCAGCTCCTTTCATTCAGTCAGTAGCTTCAATCATTTCTGGTATATGAATAACATGATGTTTTTCAATCGCAAAAATCAATGAATATTGTAAATGCACAAACAGTAATTTCTCCGCATTGCAAGGTGCAATTCTGAAATTTTTTGCTTTTTCCTGCTCCTCTTAGCATGATAAAGAAGATTCAAAGAGAGTGAGATGCCAGCTCCTTTCATTCAGTCAGTAGCTTCAATCATTTCTGGACGTTTTTCAATGGCAAAAATCAATGAATATTGTAAATGCACAAACAGTAATTTCTCCGCATTGCAAGGTGCAATTCTGAAATTTTTTGCTTTTTCCTGCTCCTCTTAGCATGATAAAGAAGATTCAAAGAGAGTGAGATGCCAGCTCCTTTCCTTCAGTCAGTAGCTTCAATCATTTCTGGCATATGAATAACATGATGTTTTTCAATGGCAAAAATCAATGAATTTTGTAAATGCACAAACAGTAATTTCTCCGCATTGCAAGGCGCAATTCTGAAATTTTTTGCTTTTTCCTGCTCCTCTTAGCATGATAAAGAAGATTCAAAGAGAGTGAGATGCCAGCTCCTTTCATTCAGTCAGTAGCTTCAATCATTTCTGAACATTTTTCAATGGCAAAAATCAATGAATATTGTAAATGCACAAACAGTAATTTCTCCGCATTGCAAGGTGCAATTCTGAAATTTTTTGCTTTTTCCTGCTCCTCTTAGCATGATAAAGAAGATTCAAAGAGAGTGAGATGACAGCTCCTTTCATTCAGTCAGTAGCTTCAATCATTTCTGGACGTTTTTCAATGGCAAAAATCAATGAATATTGTAAATGCACAAACAGTAATTTCTCCGCATTGCAAGGTGCAATTCTGAAATTTTTTGCTTTTTCCTGCTCCTCTCAGCATGATAAAGAAGATTCAAAGAGAGTGAGGTGCCAGCTCCTTTCATTCAGTCAGGAGCTTCAAACATTTCTGGTATATGAATAACATGTTTTTCAATGGCAAAAATCAATGAATATTGTAAATGCACAAACAGTAATTTCTCCGCATTGCAAGGTGCAATTCTGAAATTTTTTGCTTTTTCCTGCTCCTCTTAGCATGATAAAGAAGATTCAAAGAGAGTGAGATGCCAGCTCCTTTCATTCAGTCAGTAGCTTCAATCATTTCTGGACGTTTTTCAATGGCAAAAATCAATGAATATTGTAAATGCACAAACAGTAATTTCTCCGCATTGCAAGGTGCAATTCTGAAATTTTTTGCTTTTTCCTGCTCCTCTTAGCATGATAAAGAAGATTCAAAGAGAGTGAGATGCCAGCTCCTTTCATTCAGTCAGTAGCTTCAATCATTTCTGGACGTTTTTCAATGGCAAAAATCAATGAATATTGTAAATGCACAAACAGTAATTTCTCCGCATTGCAAGGTGCAATTCTGAAATTTTTTGCTTTTTCCTGCTCCTCTTAGCATGATAAAGAAGATTCAAAGAGAGTGAGATGCCAGCTCCTTTCCTTCAGTCAGTAGCTTCAATCATTTCTGGCATATGAATAACATGATGTTTTTCAATGGCAAAAATCAATGAATTTTGTAAATGCACAAACAGTAATTTCTCCGCATTGCAAGGCGCAATTCTGAAATTTTTTGCTTTTTCCTGCTCCTCTTAGCATGATAAAGAAGATTCAAAGAGAGTGAGATGCCAGCTCCTTTCATTCAGTCAGTAGCTTCAATCATTTCTGGACGTTTTTCAATGGCAAAAATCAATGAATATTGTAAATGCACAAACAGTAATTTCTCCGCATTGCAAGGTGCAATTCTGAAATTTTTTGCTTTTTCCTGCTCCTCTTAGCATGATAAAGAAGATTCAAAGAGAGTGAGATGCCAGCTCCTTTCATTCAGTCAGTAGCTTCAATCATTTCTGGACGTTTTTCAATGGCAAAAATCAATGAATATTGTAAATGCACAAACAGTAATTTCTCCGCATTGCAAGGTGCAATTCTGAAATTTTTTGCTTTTTCCTGCTCCTCTTAGCATGATAAAGAAGATTCAAAGAGAGTGAGATGCCAGCTCCTTTCATTCAGTCAGTAGCTTCAATCATTTCTGGACGTTTTTCAATGGCAAAAATCAATGAATATTGTAAATGCACAAACAGTAATTTCTCCGCATTGCAAGGTGCAATTCTGAAATTTTTTGCTTTTTCCTGCTCCTCTTAGCATGATAAAGAAGATTCAAAGAGAGTGAGATGCCAGCTCCTTTCATTCAGTCAGTAGCTTCAATCATTTCTGGACGTTTTTCAATGGCAAAAATCAATGAATATTGTAAATGCACAAACAGTAATTTCTCCGCATTGCAATGTGCAATTCTGAAATTTTTTGCTTTTTCCTGCTCCTCTTAGCATGATAAAGAAGATTCAAAGAGAGTGAGATGCCAGCTCCTTTCATTCAGTCAGTAGCTTCAATCATTTCTGAACATTTTTCAATGGCAAAAATCAATGAATATTGTAAATGCACAAACAGTAATTTCTCCGCATTGCAAGGTGCAATTCTGAAATTTTTTGCTTTTTCCTGCTCCTCTTAGCATGATAAAGAAGATTCAAAGAGAGTGAGATGACAGCTCCTTTCATTCAGTCAGTAGCTTCAATCATTTCTGGACGTTTTTCAATGGCAAAAATCAATGAATATTGTAAATGCACAAACAGTAATTTCTCCGCATTGCAAGGTGCAATTCTGAAATTTTTTGCTTTTTCCTGCTCCTCTCAGCATGATAAAGAAGATTCAAAGAGAGTGAGGTGCCAGCTCCTTTCATTCAGTCAGGAGCTTCAAACATTTCTGGTATATGAATAACATGTTTTTCAATGGCAAAAATCAATGAATATTGTAAATGCACAAACAGTAATTTCTCCGCATTGCAAGGTGCAATTCTGAAATTTTTTGCTTTTTCCTGCTCCTCTTAGCATGATAAAGAAGATTCAAAGAGAGTGAGATGCCAGCTCCTTTCATTCAGTCAGTAGCTTCAATCATTTCTGGACGTTTTTCAATGGCAAAAATCAATGAATATTGTAAATGCACAAACAGTAATTTCTCCGCATTGCAAGGTGCAATTCTGAAATTTTTTGCTTTTTCCTGCTCCTCTTAGCATGATAAAGAAGATTCAAAGAGAGTGAGATGCCAGCTCCTTTCATTCAGTCAGTAGCTTCAATCATTTCTGGACGTTTTTCAATGGCAAAAATCAATGAATATTGTAAATGCACAAACAGTGATTTCTCCGCATTGCAAGGTGCAATTCTGAAATTTTTTGCTTTTTCCTGCTCCTCTTAGCATGATAAAGAAGATTCAAAGAGAGTGAGATGCCAGCTCCTTTCCTTCAGTCAGTAGCTTCAATCATTTCTGGCATATGAATAACATGATGTTTTTCAATGGCAAAAATCAATGAATTTTGTAAATGCACAAACAGTAATTTCTCCGCATTGCAAGGCGCAATTCTGAAATTTTTTGCTTTTTCCTGCTCCTCTTAGCATGATAAAGAAGATTCAAAGAGAGTGAGATGCCAGCTCCTTTCATTCAGTCAGTAGCTTCAATCATTTCTGGACATTTTTCAATGGCAAAAATCAATGAATATTGTAAATGAACAAACAGTAATTTCTCCGCATTGCAAGGTGCAATTCTGAAATTTTTTGCTTTTTCCTGCTCCTCTTAGCATGATAAAGAAGATTCAAAGAGAGTGAGATGACAGCTCCTTTCATTCAGTCAGTAGCTTCAATCATTTCTGGACGTTTTTCAATGGCAAAAATCAATGAATATTGTAAATGCACAAACAGTAATTTCTCCGCATTGCAAGGTGCAATTCTGAAATTTTTTGCTTTTTCCTGCTCCTCTTAGCATGATAAAGAAGATTCAAAGAGAGTGAGGTGCCAGCTCCTTTCATTCAGTCAGGAGCTTCAAACATTTCTGGTATATGAATAACATGTTTTTCAATGGCAAAAATCAATGAATATTGTAAATGCACAAACAGTAATTTCTCCGCATTGCAAGGTGCAATTCTGAAATTTTTTGCTTTTTCCTGCTCCTCTTAGCATGATAAAGAAGATTCAAAGAGAGTGAGATGCCAGCTCCTTTCATTCAGTCAGTAGCTTCAATCATTTCTGGACGTTTTTCAATGGCAAAAATCAATGAATATTGTAAATGCACAAACAGTAATTTCTCCGCATTGCAAGGTGCAATTCTGAAATTTTTTGCTTTTTCCTGCTCCTCTTAGCATGATAAAGAAGATTCAAAGAGAGTGAGATGCCAGCTCCTTTCATTCAGTCAGTAGCTTCAATCATTTCTGGACGTTTTTCAATGGCAAAAATCAATGAATATTGTAAATGCACAAACAGTAATTTCTCCGCATTGCAATGTGCAATTCTGAAATTTTTTGCTTTTTCCTGCTCCTCTTAGCATGATAAAGAAGATTCAAAGAGAGTGAGATGCCAGCTCCTTTCATTCAGTCAGTAGCTTCAAACATTTCTGGTATATGAATAACATGATGTTTTTCAATGGCAAAAATCAATGAATATTGTAAATGCACAAACAGTAATTTCTCCGCATTGCAAGGTGCAATTCTGAAATTTTTTGCTTTTTTCTGCTCCTCTTAGCATGATAAATAAGATTCAAAGAGAGTGAGATGCCAGCTCCTTTCGTTCAGTCAGTAGCTTCAATCATTTCTGGACGTTTTTCAATGGCAAAAATCATTGAATATTATAAATGCACAAACAGTAATTTCTCCGCATTGCAAGGTGCAATTCTGAAATTTTTTACTTTTTCCTGCTCCTCTTAGCATGATAAAGAAGATTCAAAGAGAGTGAGATGCCAGCTCCTTTCATTCAGTCAGTAGCTTCAATCATTTCTGGTATATGAATAACATGATGTTTTTCAATGGCAAAAATCAATGAATATTGTAAATGCACAAACAGTAATTTCTCCGCATTGCAAGGTGCAATTCTGAAATTTTTTGCTTTTTCCTGCTCCTCTTAGCATGATAAAGAAGATTCAAAGAGAGTGAGATGCCAGCTCCTTTCATTCAGTCAGTAGCTTCAATCATTTCTGGACGTTTTTCAATGGCAAAAATCAATGAATATTGTAAATGCACAAACAGTAATTTCTCCGCATTGCAAGGTGCAATTCTGAAATTTTTTGCTTTTTCCTGCTCCTCTTAGCATGATAAATAAGATTCAAAGAGAGTGAGATGCCAGCTCCTTTCATTCAGTCAGTAGCTTTAATCATTTCTGGACGTTTTTCAATGGCAAAAATCATTGAATATTGTAAATGCACAATCAGTAATTTCTCCGCATTGCAAGGTGCAATTCTGAAATTTTTTACTTTTTCCTGCTCCTCTTAGCATGATAAAGAAGATTCAAAGAGAGTGAGATGCCAGCTCCTTTCATTCAGTCAGTAGCTTCAATCATTTCTGGTATATGAATAACATGATGTTTTTCAATCGCAAAAATCAATGAATATTGTAAATGCACAAACAGTAATTTCTCCGCATTGAAAGGTGCAATTCTGAAATTTTTTGCTTTTTCCTGCTCCTCTTAGCATGATAAAGAAGATTCAAAGAGAGTGAGATGCCAGCTCCTTTCATTCAGTCAGTAGCTTCAATCATTTCTGGACGTTTTTCAATGGCAAAAACCAATGAATATTGTAAATGCACAAACAGTAATTTCTCCGCATTGCAAGGTGCAATTCTGAAATTTTTTGCTTTTTCCTGCTCCTCTTAGCATGATAAAGAAGATTCAAAGAGAGTGAGATGCCAGATCCTTTCCTTCAGTCAGTAGCTTCAATCATTTCTGGTATATGAATAACATGATGTTTTTCAATGGCAAAAATCAATGAATTTTGTAAATGCACAAACAGTAATTTCTCCGCATTGCAAGGCGCAATTCTGAAATTTTTTGCTTTTTCCTGCTCCTCTTAGCATGATAAAGAAGATTCAAAGAGAGTGAGATGCCAGCTCCTTTCATTCAGTCAGTAGCTTCAATCATTTCTGGACATTTTTCAATGGCAAAAATCAATGAATATTGTAAATGCACAAACAGTAATTTCTCCGCATTGCAAGGTGCAATTCTGAAATTTTTTGCTTTTTCCTGCTCCTCTTAGCATGATAAAGAAGATTCAAAGAGAGTGAGATGCCAGCTCCTTTCATTCAGTCAGTAGCTTCAATCATTTCTGGACGTTTTTCAATGGCAAAAATCAATGAATATTGTAAATGCACAAACAGTAATTTCTCCGCATTGCAAGGTGCAATTCTGAAATTTTTTGCTTTTTCCTGCTCCTCTTAGCATGATAAAGAAGATTCAAAGAGAGTGAGATGCCAGCTCCTTTCATTCAGTCAGTAGCTTCAATCATTTCTGGACGTTTTTCAATGGCAAAAATCAATGAATATTGTAAATGCACAAACAGTAATTTCTCCGCATTGCAATGTGCAATTCTGAAATTTTTTGCTTTTTCCTGCTCCTCTTAGCATGATAAAGAAGATTCAAAGAGAGTGAGATGCCAGCTCCTTTCATTCAGTCAGTAGCTTCAAACATTTCTGGTACATGAATAACATGATGTTTTTCAATGGCAAAAATCAATGAATATTGTAAATGCACAAACAGTAATTTCTCCGCATTGCAAGGTGCAATTCTGAAATTTTTTGCTTTTTCCTGCTCCTCTGAGCATGATAAAGAAGATTCAAAGAGAGTGAGATGCCAGCTCCTTTCGTTCAGTCAGTAGCTTCAATCATTTCTGGACGTTTTTCAATGGCAAAAATCATTGAATATTATAAATGCACAAACAGTAATTTCTCCGCATTGCAAGGTGCAATTCTGAAATTTTTTACTTTTTCCTGCTCCTCTTAGCATGATAAAGAAGATTCAAAGAGAGTGAGATGCCAGCTCCTTTCATTCAGTCAGTAGCTTCAATCATTTCTGGACGTTTTTCAATGGCAAAAATCAATGAATATTGTAAATGCACAAACAGTAATTTCTCCGCATTGCAAGGTGCAATTCTGAAATTTTTTGCTTTTTCCTGCTCCTCTTAGCATGATAAACAAGATTCAAAGAGAGTGAGATGCCAGCTCCTTTCATTCAGTCAGTAGCTTCAATCATTTCTGGACGTTTTTCAATGGCAAAAATCAATGAATATTGTAAATGCACAAACAGTAATTTCTCCGCATTGCAATGTGCAATTCTGAAATTTTTTGCTTTTTCCTGCTCCTCTTAGCATGATAAAGAAGATTCAAAGAGAGTGAGATGCCAGCTCCTTTCATTCAGTCAGTAGCTTCAAACATTTCTGGTATATGAATAACATGATGTTTTTCAATGGCAAAAATCAATGAATATTGTAAATGCACAAACAGTAATTTCTCCGCATTGCAAGGTGCAATTCTGAAATTTTTTGCTTTTTTCTGCTCCTCTTAGCATGATAAAGAAGATTCAAAGAGAGTGAGATGCCAGCTCCTTTCGTTCAGTCAGTAGCTTCAATCATTTCTGGACGTTTTTCAATGGCAAAAATCAATGAATATTGTAAATGCACAAACAGTAATTTCTCCGCATTGCAAGGTGCAATTCTGAAATTTTTTGCTTTTTCCTGCTCCTCTTAGCATGATAAAGAAGATTCAAAGAGAGTGAGATGCCAGCTCCTTTCATTCAGTCAGTAGCTTCAATCATTTCTGGACGTTTTTCAATGGCAAAAATCAATGAATATTGTAAATGCACAAACAGTAATTTCTCCGCATTGCAATGTGCAATTCTGAAATTTTTTGCTTTTTCCTGCTCCTCTTAGCATGATAAAGAAGATTCAAAGAGAGTGAGATGCCAGCTCCTTTCATTCAGTCAGTAGCTTCAAACATTTCTGGTACATGAATAACATGATGTTTTTCAATGGCAAAAATCAATGAATATTGTAAATGCACAAACAGTAATTTCTCCGCATTGCAAGGTGCAATTCTGAAATTTTTTGCTTTTTCCTGCTCCTCTGAGCATGATAAAGAAGATTCAAAGAGAGTGAGATGCCAGCTCCTTTCGTTCAGTCAGTAGCTTCAATCATTTCTGGACGTTTTTCAATGGCAAAAATCATTGAATATTATAAATGCACAAACAGTAATTTCTCCGCATTGCAAGGTGCAATTCTGAAATTTTTTACTTTTTCCTGCTCCTCTTAGCATGATAAAGAAGATTCAAAGAGAGTGAGATGCCAGCTCCTTTCATTCAGTCAGTAGCTTCAATCATTTCTGGACGTTTTTCAATGGCAAAAATCAATGAATATTGTAAATGCACAAACAGTAATTTCTCCGCATTGCAAGGTGCAATTCTGAAATTTTTTGCTTTTTCCTGCTCCTCTTAGCATGATAAACAAGATTCAAAGAGAGTGAGATGCCAGCTCCTTTCATTCAGTCAGTAGCTTCAATCATTTCTGGACGTTTTTCAATGGCAAAAATCAATGAATATTGTAAATGCACAAACAGTAATTTCTCCGCATTGCAATGTGCAATTCTGAAATTTTTTGCTTTTTCCTGCTCCTCTTAGCATGATAAAGAAGATTCAAAGAGAGTGAGATGCCAGCTCCTTTCATTCAGTCAGTAGCTTCAAACATTTCTGGTATATGAATAACATGATGTTTTTCAATGGCAAAAATCAATGAATATTGTAAATGCACAAACAGTAATTTCTCCGCATTGCAAGGTGCAATTCTGAAATTTTTTGCTTTTTTCTGCTCCTCTTAGCATGATAAAGAAGATTCAAAGAGAGTGAGATGCCAGCTCCTTTCGTTCAGTCAGTAGCTTCAATCATTTCTGGACGTTTTTCAATGGCAAAAATCATTGAATATTATAAATGCACAAACAGTAATTTCTCCGCATTGCAAGGTGCAATTCTGAAATTTTTTACTTTTTCCTGCTCCTCTTAGCATGATAAAGAAGATTCAAAGAGAGTGAGATGCCAGCTCCTTTCATTCAGTCAGTAGCTTCAATCATTTCTGGTATATGAATAACATGATGTTTTTCAATGGCAAAAATCAATGAATATTGTAAATGCACAAACAGTAATTTCTCCGCATTGCAAGGTGCAATTCTGAAATTTTTTGCTTTTTCCTGCTCCTCTTAGCATGTTAAAGAAGATTCAAAGAGAGTGAGATGCCAGCTCCTTTCATTCAGTCAGTAGCTTCAATCATTTCTGGACGTTTTTCAATGGCAAAAATCAATGAATATTGTAAATGCACAAACAGTAATTTCTCCGCATTGCAAGGTGCAATTCTGAAATTTTTTGCTTTTTCCTGCTCCTCTTAGCATGATAAATAAGATTCAAAGAGAGTGAGATGCCAGCTCCTTTCATTCAGTCAGTAGCTTCAATCATTTCTGGTATATGAATAACATGATGTTTTTCAATCGCAAAAATCAATGAATATTGTAAATGCACAAACAGTAATTTCTCCGCATTGCAAGGTGCAATTCTGAAATTTTTTGCTTTTTCCTGCTCCTCTTAGCATGATAAAGAAGATTCAAAGAGAGTGAGATGCCAGCTCCTTTCATTCAGTCAGTAGCTTCAATCATTTCTGGACGTTTTTCAATGGCAAAAATCAATGAATATTGTAAATGCACAAACAGTAATTTCTCCGCATTGCAAGGTGCAATTCTGAAATTTTTTGCTTTTTCCTGCTCCTCTAAGCATGATAAAGAAGATTCAAAGAGAGTGAGATGCCAGATCCTTTCCTTCAGTCAGTAGCTTCAATCATTTCTGGTATATGAATAACATGATGTTTTTCAATGGCAAAAATCAATGAATTTTGTAAATGCACAAACAGTAATTTCTCCGCATTGCAAGGCGCAATTCTGAAATTTTTTGCTTTTTCCTGCTCCTCTTAGCATGATAAAGAAGATTCAAAGAGAGTGAGATGCCAGCTCCTTTCATTCAGTCAGTAGCTTCAATCATTTCTGGACGTTTTTCAATGGCAAAAATCATTGAATATTATAAATGCACAAACAGTAATTTCTCCGCATTGCAAGGTGCAATTCTGAAATTTTTTACTTTTTCCTGCTCCTCTTAGCATGATAAAGAAGATTCAAAGAGAGTGAGATGCCAGCTCCTTTCATTCAGTCAGTAGCTTCAATCATTTCTGGTATATGAATAACATGATGTTTTTCAATGGCAAAAATCAATGAATATTGTAAATGCACAAACAGTAATTTCTCCGCATTGCAAGGTGCAATTCTGAAATTTTTTGCTTTTTCCTGCTCCTCTTAGCATGATAAAGAAGATTCAAAGAGAGTGAGATGCCAGCTCCTTTCATTCAGTCAGTAGCTTCAATCATTTCTGGACGTTTTTCAATGGCAAAAATCAATGAATATTGTAAATGCACAAACAGTAATTTCTCCGCATTGCAAGGTGCAATTCTGAAATTTTTTGCTTTTTCCTGCTCCTCTTAGCATGATAAATAAGATTCAAAGAGAGTGAGATGCCAGCTCCTTTCATTCAGTCAGTAGCTTTAATCATTTCTGGACGTTTTTCAATGGCAAAAATCATTGAATATTGTAAATGCACAATCAGTAATTTCTCCGCATTGCAAGGTGCAATTCTGAAATTTTTTACTTTTTCCTGCTCCTCTTAGCATGATAAAGAAGATTCAAAGAGAGTGAGATGCCAGCTCCTTTCATTCAGTCAGTAGCTTCAATCATTTCTGGTATATGAATAACATGATGTTTTTCAATCGCAAAAATCAATGAATATTGTAAATGCACAAACAGTAATTTCTCCGCATTGAAAGGTGCAATTCTGAAATTTTTTGCTTTTTCCTGCTCCTCTTAGCATGATAAAGAAGATTCAAAGAGAGTGAGATGCCAGCTCCTTTCATTCAGTCAGTAGCTTCAATCATTTCTGGACGTTTTTCAATGGCAAAAACCAATGAATATTGTAAATGCACAAACAGTAATTTCTCCGCATTGCAAGGTGCAATTCTGAAATTTTTTGCTTTTTCCTGCTCCTCTTAGCATGATAAAGAAGATTCAAAGAGAGTGAGATGCCAGATCCTTTCCTTCAGTCAGTAGCTTCAATCATTTCTGGTATATGAATAACATGATGTTTTTCAATGGCAAAAATCAATGAATTTTGTAAATGCACAAACAGTAATTTCTCCGCATTGCAAGGCGCAATTCTGAAATTTTTTGCTTTTTCCTGCTCCTCTTAGCATGATAAAGAAGATTCAAAGAGAGTGAGATGCCAGCTCCTTTCATTCAGTCAGTAGCTTCAATCATTTCTGGACATTTTTCAATGGCAAAAATCAATGAATATTGTAAATGCACAAACAGTAATTTCTCCGCATTGCAAGGTGCAATTCTGAAATTTTTTGCTTTTTCCTGCTCCTCTTAGCATGATAAAGAAGATTCAAAGAGAGTGAGATGCCAGCTCCTTTCATTCAGTCAGTAGCTTCAATCATTTCTGGACGTTTTTCAATGGCAAAAATCAATGAATATTGTAAATGCACAAACAGTAATTTCTCCGCATTGCAATGTGCAATTCTGAAATTTTTTGCTTTTTCCTGCTCCTCTTAGCATGATAAAGAAGATTCAAAGAGAGTGAGATGCCAGCTCCTTTCATTCAGTCAGTAGCTTCAAACATTTCTGGTACATGAATAACATGATGTTTTTCAATGGCAAAAATCAATGAATATTGTAAATGCACAAACAGTAATTTCTCCGCATTGCAAGGTGCAATTCTGAAATTTTTTGCTTTTTCCTGCTCCTCTGAGCATGATAAAGAAGATTCAAAGAGAGTGAGATGCCAGCTCCTTTCGTTCAGTCAGTAGCTTCAATCATTTCTGGACGTTTTTCAATGGCAAAAATCATTGAATATTATAAATGCACAAACAGTAATTTCTCCGCATTGCAAGGTGCAATTCTGAAATTTTTTACTTTTTCCTGCTCCTCTTAGCATGATAAAGAAGATTCAAAGAGAGTGAGATGCCAGCTCCTTTCATTCAGTCAGTAGCTTCAATCATTTCTGGACGTTTTTCAATGGCAAAAATCAATGAATATTGTAAATGCACAAACAGTAATTTCTCCGCATTGCAAGGTGCAATTCTGAAATTTTTTGCTTTTTCCTGCTCCTCTTAGCATGATAAACAAGATTCAAAGAGAGTGAGATGCCAGCTCCTTTCATTCAGTCAGTAGCTTCAATCATTTCTGGACGTTTTTCAATGGCAAAAATCAATGAATATTGTAAATGCACAAACAGTAATTTCTCCGCATTGCAATGTGCAATTCTGAAATTTTTTGCTTTTTCCTGCTCCTCTTAGCATGATAAAGAAGATTCAAAGAGAGTGAGATGCCAGCTCCTTTCATTCAGTCAGTAGCTTCAAACATTTCTGGTATATGAATAACATGATGTTTTTCAATGGCAAAAATCAATGAATATTGTAAATGCACAAACAGTAATTTCTCCGCATTGCAAGGTGCAATTCTGAAATTTTTTGCTTTTTTCTGCTCCTCTTAGCATGATAAAGAAGATTCAAAGAGAGTGAGATGCCAGCTCCTTTCGTTCAGTCAGTAGCTTCAATCATTTCTGGACGTTTTTCAATGGCAAAAATCATTGAATATTATAAATGCACAAACAGTAATTTCTCCGCATTGCAAGGTGCAATTCTGAAATTTTTTACTTTTTCCTGCTCCTCTTAGCATGATAAAGAAGATTCAAAGAGAGTGAGATGCCAGCTCCTTTCATTCAGTCAGTAGCTTCAATCATTTCTGGTATATGAATAACATGATGTTTTTCAATGGCAAAAATCAATGAATATTGTAAATGCACAAACAGTAATTTCTCCGCATTGCAAGGTGCAATTCTGAAATTTTTTGCTTTTTCCTGCTCCTCTTAGCATGATAAAGAAGATTCAAAGAGAGTGAGATGCCAGCTCCTTTCATTCAGTCAGTAGCTTCAATCATTTCTGGTATATGAATAACATGATGTTTTTCAATCGCAAAAATCAATGAATATTGTAAATGCACAAACAGTAATTTCTCCGCATTGCAAGGTGCAATTCTGAAATTTTTTGCTTTTTCCTGCTCCTCTTAGCATGATAAAGAAGATTCAAAGAGAGTGAGATGCCAGCTCCTTTCATTCAGTCAGTAGCTTCAATCATTTCTGGACGTTTTTCAATGGCAAAAATCAATGAATATTGTAAATGCACAAACAGTAATTTCTCCGCATTGCAAGGTGCAATTCTGAAATTTTTTGCTTTTTCCTGCTCCTCTAAGCATGATAAAGAAGATTCAAAGAGAGTGAGATGCCAGATCCTTTCCTTCAGTCAGTAGCTTCAATCATTTCTGGTATATGAATAACATGATGTTTTTCAATGGCAAAAATCAATGAATTTTGTAAATGCACAAACAGTAATTTCTCCGCATTGCAAGGCGCAATTCTGAAATTTTTTGCTTTTTCCTGCTCCTCTTAGCATGATAAAGAAGATTCAAAGAGAGTGAGATGCCAGCTCCTTTCATTCAGTCAGTAGCTTCAATCATTTCTGGACATTTTTCAATGGCAAAAATCAATGAATATTGTAAATGCACAAACAGTAATTTCTCCGCATTGCAAGGTGCAATTCTGAAATTTTTTGCTTTTTCCTGCTCCTCTTAGCATGATAAAGAAGATTCAAAGAGAGTGAGATGCCAGCTCCTTTCATTCAGTCAGTAGCTTCAATCATTTCTGGTATATGAATAACATGATGTTTTTCAATCGCAAAAATCAATGAATATTGTAAATGCACAAACAGTAATTTCTCCGCATTGCAAGGTGCAATTCTGAAATTTTTTGCTTTTTCCTGCTCCTCTTAGCATGATAAAGAAGATTCAAAGAGAGTGAGATGCCAGCTCCTTTCATTCAGTCAGTAGCTTCAATCATTTCTGGACGTTTTTCAATGGCAAAAATCAATGAATATTGTAAATGCACAAACAGTAATTTCTCCGCATTGCAAGGTGCAATTCTGAAATTTTTTGCTTTTTCCTGCTCCTCTAAGCATGATAAAGAAGATTCAAAGAGAGTGAGATGCCAGATCCTTTCCTTCAGTCAGTAGCTTCAATCATTTCTGGTATATGAATAACATGATGTTTTTCAATGGCAAAAATCAATGAATTTTGTAAATGCACAAACAGTAATTTCTCCGCATTGCAAGGCGCAATTCTGAAATTTTTTGCTTTTTCCTGCTCCTCTTAGCATGATAAAGAAGATTCAAAGAGAGTGAGATGCCAGCTCCTTTCATTCAGTCAGTAGCTTCAATCATTTCTGGACATTTTTCAATGGCAAAAATCAATGAATATTGTAAATGCACAAACAGTAATTTCTCCGCATTGCAAGGTGCAATTCTGAAATTTTTTGCTTTTTCCTGCTCCTCTTAGCATGATAAAGAAGATTCAAAGAGAGTGAGATGCCAGCTCCTTTCATTCAGTCAGTAGCTTCAATCATTTCTGGACGTTTTTCAATGGCAAAAATCAATGAATATTGTAAATGCACAAACAGTAATTTCTCCGCATTGCAAGGTGCAATTCTGAAATTTTTTGCTTTTTCCTGCTCCTCTTAGCATGATAAAGAAGATTCAAAGAGAGTGAGATGCCAGCTCCTTTCATTCAGTCAGTACCTTCAATCATTTCTGGACGTTTTTCAATGGCAAAAATCAATGAATATTGTAAATGCACAAACAGTAATTTCTCCGCATTGCAAGGTGCAATTCTGAAATTTTTTGCTTTTTCCTGCTCCTCTTAGCATGATAAAGAAGATTCAAAGAGAGTGAGATGCCAGCTCCTTTCATTCAGTCAGTAGCTTCAATCATTTCTGGACGTTTTTCAATGGCAAAAATCAATGAATATTGTAAATGCACAAACTGTAATTTCTCCGCATTGCAAGGTGCAATTCTGAAATTTTTTGCTTTTTCCTGCTCCTCTTAGCATGATAAAGAAGATTCAAAGAGAGTGAGATGCCAGCTCCTTTCATTCAGTCAGTAGCTTCAATCATTTCTGGTATATGAATAACATGATGTTTTTCAATAGCAAAAATCAATGAATATTGTAAATGCACAAACAGTAATTTCTCCGCATTGCAAGGTGCAATTCTGAAATTTTTTGCTTTTTCCTGCTCCTCTTAGCATGATAAAGAAGATTCAAAGAGAGTGAGATGCCAGCTCCTTTCATTCAGTCAGTAGCTTCAATCATTTCTGGACGTTTTTCAATGGCAAAAATCAATGAATATTGTAAATGCACAAACAGTAATTTCTCCGCATTGCAAGGAGCAATTCTGAAATTTTTTACTTTTTCCTGCTCCTCTTAGCATGATAAAGAAGATTCAAAGAGAGTGAGATGCCAGCTCCTTTCATTCAGTCAGTAGCTTCAATCATTTCTGGTATATGAATAACATGATGTTTTTCAATCGCAAAAATCAATGAATATTGTAAATGCACAAACAGTAATTTCTCCGCATTGCAAGGTGCAATTCTGAAATTTTTTGCTTTTTCCTGCTCCTCTTAGCATGATAAAGAAGATTCAAAGAGAGTGAGATGCCAGCTCCTTTCATTCAGTCAGTAGCTTCAATCATTTCTGGACGTTTTTCAATGGCAAAAATCAATGAATATTGTAAATGCACAAACAGTAATTTCTCCGCATTGCAAGGTGCAATTCTGAAATTCTTTGCTTTTTCCTGCTCCTCTAAGCATGATAAAGAAGATTCAAAGAGAGTGAGATGCCAGATCCTTTCCTTCAGTCAGTAGCTTCAATCATTTCTGGTATATGAATAACATGATGTTTTTCAATGGCAAAAATCAATGAATTTTGTAAATGCACAAACAGTAATTTCTCCGCATTGCAAGGCGCAATTCTGAAATTTTTTACTTTTTCCTGCTCCTCTTAGCATGATAAAGAAGATTCAAAGAGAGTGAGATGCCAGCTCCTTTCATTCAGTCAGTAGCTTCAATCATTTCTGGTATATGAATAACATGATGTTTTTCAATGGCAAAAATCAATGAATATTGTAAATGCACAAACAGTAATTTCTCCGCATTGCAAGGTGCAATTCTGAAATTTTTTGCTTTTTCCTGCTCCTCTTAGCATGATAAAGAAGATTCAAAGAGAGTGAGATGCCAGCTCCTTTCATTCAGTCAGTAGCTTCAATCATTTCTGGACGTTTTTCAATGGCAAAAATCAATGAATATTGTAAATGCACAAACAGTAATTTCTCCGCATTGCAAGGTGCAATTCTGAAATTTTTTGCTTTTTCCTGCTCCTCTTAGCATGATAAAGAAGATTCAAAGAGAGTGAGATGCCAGCTCCTTTCATTCAGTCAGTAGCTTTAATCATTTCTGGACGTTTTTCAATGGCAAAAATCATTGAATATTGTAAATGCACAATCAGTAATTTCTCCGCATTGCAAGGTGCAATTCTGAAATTTTTTACTTTTTCCTGCTCCTCTTAGCATGATAAAGAAGATTCAAAGAGAGTGAGATGCCAGCTCCTTTCATTCAGTCAGTAGCTTCAATCATTTCTGGTATATGAATAACATGATGTTTTTCAATCGCAAAAATCAATGAATATTGTAAATGCACAAACAGTAATTTCTCCGCATTGCAAGGTGCAATTCTGAAATTTTTTGCTTTTTCCTGCTCCTCTTAGCATGATAAAGAAGATTCAAAGAGAGTGAGATGCCAGCTCCTTTCATTCAGTCAGTAGCTTCAATCATTTCTGGACGTTTTTCAATGGCAAAAACCAATGAATATTGTGAATGCACAAACAGTAATTTCTCCGCATTGCAAGGTGCAATTCTGAAACTTTTTGCTTTTTCCTGCTCCTCTTAGCATGATAAAGAAGATTCAAAGAGAGTGAGATGCCAGATCCTTTCCTTCAGTCAGTAGCTTCAATCATTTCTGGTATATGAATAACATGATGTTTTTCAATGGCAAAAATCAATGAATTTTGTAAATGCACAAACAGTAATTTCTCCGCATTGCAAGGCGCAATTCTGAAATTTTTTGCTTTTTCCTGCTCCTCTTAGCATGATAAAGAAGATTCAAAGAGAGTGAGATGCCAGCTCCTTTCATTCAGTCAGTAGCTTCAATCATTTCTGGACATTTTTCAATGGCAAAAATCAATGAATATTGTAAATGCACAAACAGTAATTTCTCCGCATTGCAAGGTGCAATTCTGAAATTTTTTGCTTTTTCCTGCTCCTCTTAGCATGATAAAGAAGATTCAAAGAGAGTGAGATGCCAGCTCCTTTCATTCAGTCAGTAGCTTCAATCATTTCTGGACGTTTTTCAATGGCAAAAATCAATGAATATTGTAAATGCACAAACAGTAATTTCTCCGCATTGCAATGTGCAATTCTGAAATTTTTTGCTTTTTCCTGCTCCTCTTAGCATGATAAAGAAGATTCAAAGAGAGTGAGATGCCAGCTCCTTTCATTCAGTCAGTAGCTTCAATCATTTCTGGACGTTTTTCAATGGCAAAAATCAATGAATATTGTAAATGCACAAACAGTAATTTCTCCGCATTGCAAGGTGCAATTCTGAAATTTTTTGCTTTTTCCTGCTCCTCTTAGCATGATAAAGAAGATTCAAAGAGAGTGAGATGCCAGATCCTTTCCTTCAGTCAGTAGCTTCAATCATTTCTGGTATATGAATAACATGATGTTTTTCAATGGCAAAAATCAATGAATTTTGTAAATGCACAAACAGTAATTTCTCCGCATTGCAAGGCGCAATTCTGAAATTTTTTGCTTTTTCCTGCTCCTCTTAGCATGATAAAGAAGATTCAAAGAGAGTGAGATGCCAGCTCCTTTCATTCAGTCAGTAGCTTCAATCATTTCTGGACGTTTTTCAATGGCAAAAATCAATGAATATTGTAAATGCACAAACAGTAATTTCTCCGCATTGCAATGTGCAATTTTGAAATTTTTTGCTTTTTCCTGCTCCTCTTAGCATGATAAAGAAGATTCAAAGAGAGTGAGATGCCAGCTCCTTTCATTCAGTCAGTAGCTTCAAACATTTCTGGTACATGAATAACATGATGTTTTTCAATGGCAAAAATCAATGAATATTGTAAATGCACAAACAGTAATTTCTCCGCATTGCAAGGTGCAATTCTGAAATTTTTTGCTTTTTCCTGCTCCTCTTAGCATGATAAAGAAGATTCAAAGAGAGTGAGATGCCAGCTCCTTTCGTTCAGTCAGTAGCTTCAATCATTTCTGGACGTTTTTCAATGGCAAAAATCAATGAATATTGTAAATGCACAAACAGTAATTTCTCCGCATTGCAAGGTGCAATTCTGAAATTTTTTGCTTTTTCCTGCTCCTCTTAGCATGATAAAGAAAATTCAAAGAGAGTGAGATGCCAGCTCCTTTCATTCAGTCAGTAGCTTCAATCATTTCTGGACGTTTTTCAATGGCAAAAATCAATGAATATTGTAAATGCACAAACAGTAATTTCTCCGCATTGCAATGTGCAATTCTGAAATTTTTTGCTTTTTCCTGCTCCTCTTAGCATGATAAAGAAGATTCAAAGAGAGTGAGATGCCAGCTCCTTTCATTCAGTCAGTAGCTTCAAACATTTCTGGTATATGAATAACATGATGTTTTTCAATGGCAAAAATCAATGAATATTGTAAATGCACAAACAGTAATTTCTCCGCATTGCAAGGTGCAATTCTGAAATTTTTTGCTTTTTTCTGCTCCTCTTAGCATGATAAAGAAGATTCAAAGAGAGTGAGATGCCAGCTCCTTTCGTTCAGTCAGTAGCTTCAATCATTTCTGGACGTTTTTCAATGGCAAAAATCATTGAATATTATAAATGCACAAACAGTAATTTCTCCGCATTGCAAGGTGCAATTCTGAAATTTTTTACTTTTTCCTGCTCCTCTTAGCATGATAAAGAAGATTCAAAGAGAGTGAGATGCCAGCTCCTTTCATTCAGTCAGTAGCTTCAATCATTTCTGGTATATGAATAACATGATGTTTTTCAATGGCAAAAATCAATGAATATTGTAAATGCACAAACAGTAATTTCTCCGCATTGCAAGGTGCAATTCTGAAATTTTTTGCTTTTTCCTGCTCCTCTTAGCATGATAAAGAAGATTCAAAGAGAGTGAGATGCCAGCTCCTTTCATTCAGTCAGTAGCTTCAATCATTTCTGGACGTTTTTCAATGGCAAAAATCAATGAATATTGTAAATGCACAAACAGTAATTTCTCCGCATTGCAAGGTGCAATTCTGAAATTTTTTGCTTTTTCCTGCTCCTCTTAGCATGATAAATAAGATTCAAAGAGAGTGAGATGCCAGCTCCTTTCATTCAGTCAGTAGCTTCAATCATTTCTGGTATATGAATAACATGATGTTTTTCAATCGCAAAAATCAATGAATATTGTAAATGCACAAACAGTAATTTCTCCGCATTGCAAGGCGCAATTCTGAAATTTTTTGCTTTTTCCTGCTCCTCTTAGCATGATAAAGAAGATTCAAAGAGAGTGAGATGCCAGCTCCTTTCATTCAGTCAGTAGCTTCAATCATTTCTGGACATTTTTCAATGGCAAAAATCAATGAATATTGTAAATGCACAAACAGTAATTTCTCCGCATTGCAAGGTGCAATTCTGAAATTTTTTGCTTTTTCCTGCTCCTCTTAGCATGATAAAGAAGATTCAAAGAGAGTGAGATGCCAGCTCCTTTCATTCAGTCAGTAGCTTCAATCATTTCTGGACGTTTTTCAATGGCAAAAATCAATGAATATTGTAAATGCACAAACAGTAATTTCTCCGCATTGCAAGGTGCAATTCTGAAATTTTTTGCTTTTTCCTGCTCCTCTTAGCATGATAAAGAAGATTCAAAGAGAGTGAGATGCCAGCTCCTTTCATTCAGTCAGTACCTTCAATCATTTCTGGACGTTTTTCAATGGCAAAAATCAATGAATATTGTAAATGCACAAACAGTAATTTCTCCGCATTGCAAGGTGCAATTCTGAAATTTTTTGCTTTTTCCTGCTCCTCTTAGCATGATAAAGAAGATTCAAAGAGAGTGAGATGCCAGCTCCTTTCATTCAGTCAGTAGCTTCAATCATTTCTGGACGTTTTTCAATGGCAAAAATCAATGAATATTGTAAATGCACAAACTGTAATTTCTCCGCATTGCAAGGTGCAATTCTGAAATTTTTTGCTTTTTCCTGCTCCTCTTAGCATGATAAAGAAGATTCAAAGAGAGTGAGATGCCAGCTCCTTTCATTCAGTCAGTAGCTTCAATCATTTCTGGTAAATGAATAACATGATGTTTTTCAATAGCAAAAATCAATGAATATTGTAAATGCACAAACAGTAATTTCTCCGCATTGCAAGGTGCAATTCTGAAATTTTTTGCTTTTTCCTGCTCCTCTTAGCATGATAAAGAAGATTCAAAGAGAGTGAGATGCCAGCTCCTTTCATTCAGTCAGTAGCTTCAATCATTTCTGGACGTTTTTCAATGGCAAAAATCAATGAATATTGTAAATGCACAAACAGTAATTTCTCCGCATTGCAAGGTGCAATTCTGAAATTTTTTACTTTTTCCTGCTCCTCTTAGCATGATAAAGAAGATTCAAAGAGAGTGAGATGCCAGCTCCTTTCATTCAGTCAGTAGCTTCAATCATTTCTGGTATATGAATAACATGATGTTTTTCAATCGCAAAAATCAATGAATATTGTAAATGCACAAACAGTAATTTCTCCGCATTGCAAGGTGCAATTCTGAAATTTTTTGCTTTTTCCTGCTCCTCTTAGCATGATAAAGAAGATTCAAAGAGAGTGAGATGCCAGCTCCTTTCATTCAGTCAGTAGCTTCAATCATTTCTGGACGTTTTTCAATGGCAAAAATCAATGAATATTGTAAATGCACAAACAGTAATTTCTCCGCATTGCAAGGTGCAATTCTGAAATTCTTTGCTTTTTCCTGCTCCTCTCAGCATGATAAAGAAGATTCAAAGAGAGTGAGATGCCAGATCCTTTCCTTCAGTCAGTAGCTTCAATCATTTCTGGTATATGAATAACATGATGTTTTTCAATGGCAAAAATCAATGAATTTTGTAAATGCACAAACAGTAATTTCTCCGCATTGCAAGGCGCAATTCTGAAATTTTTTACTTTTTCCTGCTCCTCTTAGCATGATAAAGAAGATTCAAAGAGAGTGAGATGCCAGCTCCTTTCATTCAGTCAGTAGCTTCAATCATTTCTGGTATATGAATAACATGATGTTTTTCAATGGCAAAAATCAATGAATATTGTAAATGCACAAACAGTAATTTCTCCGCATTGCAAGGTGCAATTCTGAAATTTTTTGCTTTTTCCTGCTCCTCTTAGCAAGATAAAGAAGATTCAAAGAGAGTGAGATGCCAGCTCCTTTCATTCAGTCAGTAGCTTCAATCATTTCTGGACGTTTTTCAATGGCAAAAATCAATGAATATTGTAAATGCACAAACAGTAATTTCTCCGCATTGCAAGGTGCAATTCTGAAATTTTTTGCTTTTTCCTGCTCCTCTTAGCATGATAAAGAAGATTCAAAGAGAGTGAGATGCCAGCTCCTTTCATTCAGTCAGTAGCTTTAATCATTTCTGGACGTTTTTCAATGGCAAAAATCATTGAATATTGTAAATGCACAATCAGTAATTTCTCCGCATTGCAAGGTGCAATTCTGAAATTTTTTACTTTTTCCTGCTCCTCTTAGCATGATAAAGAAGATTCAAAGAGAGTGAGATGCCAGCTCCTTTCATTCAGTCAGTAGCTTCAATCATTTCTGGTATATGAATAACATGATGTTTTTCAATCGCAAAAATCAATGAATATTGTAAATGCACAAACAGTAATTTCTCCGCATTGCAAGGTGCAATTCTGAAATTTTTTGCTTTTTCCTGCTCCTCTTAGCATGATAAAGAAGATTCAAAGAGAGTGAGATGCCAGCTCCTTTCATTCAGTCAGTAGCTTCAATCATTTCTGGACGTTTTTCAATGGCAAAAACCAATGAATATTGTAAATGCACAAACAGTAATTTCTCCGCATTGCAAGGTGCAATTCTGAAACTTTTTGCTTTTTCCTGCTCCTCTTAGCATGATAAAGAAGATTCAAAGAGAGTGAGATGCCAGATCCTTTCCTTCAGTCAGTAGCTTCAATCATTTCTGGTATATGAATAACATGATGTTTTTCAATGGCAAAAATCAATGAATTTTGTAAATGCACAAACAGTAATTTCTCCGCATTGCAAGGCGCAATTCTGAAATTTTTTGCTTTTTCCTGCTCCTCTTAGCATGATAAAGAAGATTCAAAGAGAGTGAGATGCCAGCTCCTTTCATTCAGTCAGTAGCTTCAATCATTTCTGGACATTTTTCAATGGCAAAAATCAATGAATATTGTAAATGCACAAACAGTAATTTCTCCGCATTGCAAGGTGCAATTCTGAAATTTTTTGCTTTTTCCTGCTCCTCTTAGCATGATAAAGAAGATTCAAAGAGAGTGAGATGCCAGCTCCTTTCATTCAGTCAGTAGCTTCAATCATTTCTGGACGTTTTTCAATGGCAAAAATCAATGAATATTGTAAATGCACAAACAGTAATTTCTCCGCATTGCAATGTGCAATTCTGAAATTTTTTGCTTTTTCCTGCTCCTCTTAGCATGATAAAGAAGATTCAAAGAGAGTGAGATGCCAGCTCCTTTCATTCAGTCAGTAGCTTCAATCATTTCTGGTATATGAATAACATGATGTTTTTCAATAGCAAAAATCAATGAATATTGTAAATGCACAAACAGTAATTTCTCCGCATTGCAAGGTGCAATTCTGAAATTTTTTGCTTTTTCCTGCTCCTCTTAGCATGATAAAGAAGATTCAAAGAGAGTGAGATGCCAGCTCCTTTCATTCAGTCAGTAGCTTCAATCATTTCTGGACGTTTTTCAATGGCAAAAATCAATGAATATTGTAAATGCACAAACAGTAATTTCTCCGCATTGCAAGGTGCAATTCTGAAATTTTTTACTTTTTCCTGCTCCTCTTAGCATGATAAAGAAGATTCAAAGAGAGTGAGATGCCAGCTCCTTTCATTCAGTCAGTAGCTTCAATCATTTCTGGTATATGAATAACATGATGTTTTTCAATCGCAAAAATCAATGAATATTGTAAATGCACAAACAGTAATTTCTCCGCATTGCAAGGTGCAATTCTGAAATTTTTTGCTTTTTCCTGCTCCTCTTAGCATGATAAAGAAGATTCAAAGAGAGTGAGATGCCAGCTCCTTTCATTCAGTCAGTAGCTTCAATCATTTCTGGACGTTTTTCAATGGCAAAAATCAATGAATATTGTAAATGCACAAACAGTAATTTCTCCGCATTGCAAGGTGCAATTCTGAAATTCTTTGCTTTTTCCTGCTCCTCTAAGCATGATAAAGAAGATTCAAAGAGAGTGAGATGCCAGATCCTTTCCTTCAGTCAGTAGCTTCAATCATTTCTGGTATATGAATAACATGATGTTTTTCAATGGCAAAAATCAATGAATTTTGTAAATGCACAAACAGTAATTTCTCCGCATTGCAAGGCGCAATTCTGAAATTTTTTACTTTTTCCTGCTCCTCTTAGCATGATAAAGAAGATTCAAAGAGAGTGAGATGCCAGCTCCTTTCATTCAGTCAGTAGCTTCAATCATTTCTGGTATATGAATAACATGATGTTTTTCAATGGCAAAAATCAATGAATATTGTAAATGCACAAACAGTAATTTCTCCGCATTGCAAGGTGCAATTCTGAAATTTTTTGCTTTTTCCTGCTCCTCTTAGCATGATAAAGAAGATTCAAAGAGAGTGAGATGCCAGCTCCTTTCATTCAGTCAGTAGCTTCAATCATTTCTGGACGTTTTTCAATGGCAAAAATCAATGAATATTGTAAATGCACAAACAGTAATTTCTCCGCATTGCAAGGTGCAATTCTGAAATTTTTTGCTTTTTCCTGCTCCTCTTAGCATGATAAAGAAGATTCAAAGAGAGTGAGATGCCAGCTCCTTTCATTCAGTCAGTAGCTTTAATCATTTCTGGACATTTTTCAATGGCAAAAATCATTGAATATTGTAAATGCACAATCAGTAATTTCTCCGCATTGCAAGGTGCAATTCTGAAATTTTTTACTTTTTCCTGCTCCTCTTAGCATGATAAAGAAGATTCAAAGAGAGTGAGATGCCAGCTCCTTTCATTCAGTCAGTAGCTTCAATCATTTCTGGTATATGAATAACATGATGTTTTTCAATCGCAAAAATCAATGAATATTGTAAATGCACAAACAGTAATTTCTCCGCATTGCAAGGTGCAATTCTGAATTTTTTTGCTTTTTCCTGCTCCTCTTAGCATGATAAAGAAGATTCAAAGAGAGTGAGATGCCAGCTCCTTTCATTCAGTCAGTAGCTTCAATCATTTCTGGACGTTTTTCAATGGCAAAAACCAATGAATATTGTAAATGCACAAACAGTAATTTCTCCGCATTGCAAGGTGCAATTCTGAAACTTTTTGCTTTTTCCTGCTCCTCTTAGCATGATAAAGAAGATTCAAAGAGAGTGAGATGCCAGATCCTTTCCTTCAGTGAGTAGCTTCAATCATTTCTGGTATATGAATAACATGATGTTTTTCAATGGCAAAAATCAATGAATTTTGTAAATGCACAAACAGTAATTTCTCCGCATTGCAAGGCGCAATTCTGAAATTTTTTGCTTTTTCCTGCTCCTCTTAGCATGATAAAGAAGATTCAAAGAGAGTGAGATGCCAGCTCCTTTCATTCAGTCAGTAGCTTCAATCATTTCTGGACATTTTTCAATGGCAAAAATCAATGAATATTGTAAATGCACAAACAGTAATTTCTCCGCATTGCAAGGTGCAATTCTGAAATTTTTTGCTTTTTCCTGCTCCTCTTAGCATGATAAAGAAGATTCAAAGAGAGTGAGATGCCAGCTCCTTTCATTCAGTCAGTAGCTTCAATCATTTCTGGACGTTTTTCAATGGCAAAAATCAATGAATATTGTAAATGCACAAACAGTAATTTCTCCGCATTGCAATGTGCAATTCTGAAATTTTTTGCTTTTTCCTGCTCCTCTTAGCATGATAAAGAAGATTCAAAGAGAGTGAGATGCCAGCTCCTTTCATTCAGTCAGTAGCTTCAATCATTTCTGGACGTTTTTCAATGGCAAAAATCAATGAATATTGTAAATGCACAAACAGTAATTTCTCCGCATTGCAAGGTGCAATTCTGAAATTTTTTGCTTTTTCCTGCTCCTCTTAGCATGATAAAGAAGATTCAAAGAGAGTGAGATGCCAGATCCTTTCCTTCAGTCAGTAGCTTCAATCATTTCTGGTATATGAATAACATGATGTTTTTCAATGGCAAAAATCAATGAATTTTGTAAATGCACAAACAGTAATTTCTCCGCATTGCAAGGCGCAATTCTGAAATTTTTTGCTTTTTCCTGCTCCTCTTAGCATGATAAAGAAGATTCAAAGAGAATGAGATGCCAGCTCCTTTCATTCAGTCAGTAGCTTCAATCATTTCTGGACATTTTTCAATGGCAAAAATCAATGAATATTGTAAATGCACAAACAGTAATTTCTCCGCATTGCAAGGTGCAATTCTGAAATTTTTTGCTTTTTCCTGCTCCTCTTAGCATGATAAAGAAGATTCAAAGAGAGTGAGATGCCAGCTCCTTTCATTCAGTCAGTAGCTTCAATCATTTCTGGACGTTTTTCAATGGCAAAAATCAATGAATATTGTAAATGCACAAACAGTAATTTCTCCGCATTGCAATGTGCAATTCTGAAATTTTTTGCTTTTTCCTGCTCCTCTTAGCATGATAAAGAAGATTCAAAGAGAGTGAGATGCCAGCTCCTTTCATTCAGTCAGTAGCTTCAAACATTTCTGGTACATGAATAACATGATGTTTTTCAATGGCAAAAATCAATGAATATTGTAAATGCACAAACAGTAATTTCTCCGCATTGCAAGGTGCAATTCTGAAATTTTTTGCTTTTTCCTGCTCCTCTTAGCATGATAAAGAAGATTCAAAGAGAGTGAGATGCCAGCTCCTTTCGTTCAGTCAGTAGCTTCAATCATTTCTGGACGTTTTTCAATGGCAAAAATCATTGAATATTATAAATGCACAAACAGTAATTTCTCCGCATTGCAAGGTGCAATTCTGAAATTTTTTACTTTTTCCTGCTCCTCTTAGCATGATAAAGAAGATTCAAAGAGAGTGAGATGCCAGCTCCTTTCATTCAGTCAGTAGCTTCAATCATTTCTGGTATATGAATAACATGATGTTTTTCAATGGCAAAAATCAATGAATATTGTAAATGCACAAACAGTAATTTCTCCGCATTGCAAGGTGCAATTCTGAAATTTTTTGCTTTTTCCTGCTCCTCTTAGCATGATAAAGAAGATTCAAAGAGAGTGAGATGCCAGCTCCTTTCATTCAGTCAGTAGCTTCAATCATTTCTGGACGTTTTTCAATGGCAAAAATCAATGAATATTGTAAATGCACAAACAGTAATTTCTCCGCATTGCAAGGTGCAATTCTGAAATTTTTTGCTTTTTCCTGCTCCTCTTAGCATGATAAACAAGATTCAAAGAGAGTGAGATGCCAGCTCCTTTCATTCAGTCAGTAGCTTCAATCATTTCTGGTATATGAATAACATGATGTTTTTCAATCGCAAAAATTAATGAATATTGTAAATGCACAAACAGTAATTTCTCCGCACTGCAAGGTGCAATTCTGAAATTTTTTGCTTTTTCCTGCTCCTCTTAGCATGATAAAGAAGATTCAAAGAGAGTGAGATGCCAGCTCCTTTCATTCAGTCAGTACCTTCAATCATTTCTGGACGTTTTTCAATGGCAAAAATCAATGAATATTGTAAATGCACAAACAGTAATTTCTCCGCATTGCAAGGTGCAATTCTGAAATTTTTTGCTTTTTCCTGCTCCTCTTAGCATGATAAAGAAGATTCAAAGAGAGTGAGATGCCAGCTCCTTTCATTCAGTCAGTAGCTTCAATCATTTCTGGTATATGAATAACATGATGTTTTTCAATAGCAAAAATCAATGAATATTGTAAATGCACAAACAGTAATTTCTCCGCATTGCAAGGTGCAATTCTGAAATTTTTTGCTTTTTCCTGCTCCTCTTAGCATGATAAAGAAGATTCAAAGAGAGTGAGATGCCAGCTCCTTTCATTCAGTCAGTAGCTTCAATCATTTCTGGACGTTTTTCAATGGCAAAAATCAATGAATATTTTAAATGCACAAACAGTAATTTCTCCGCATTGCAAGGTGCAATTCTGAAATTTTTTACTTTTTCCTGCTCCTCTTAGCATGATAAAGAAGATTCAAAGAGAGTGAGATGCCAGCTCCTTTCATTCAGTCAGTAGCTTCAATCATTTCTGGTATATGAATAACATGATGTTTTTCAATCGCAAAAATCAATGAATATTGTAAATGCACAAACAGTAATTTCTCCGCATTGCAAGGTGCAATTCTGAATTTTTTTGCTTTTTCCTGCTCCTCTTAGCATGATAAAGAAGATTCAAAGAGAGTGAGATGCCAGCTCCTTTCATTCAGTCAGTAGCTTCAATCATTTCTGGACGTTTTTCAATGGCAAAAATCAATGAATATTGTAAATGCACAAACAGTAATTTCTCCGCATTGCAAGGTGCAATTCTGAAATTCTTTGCTTTTTCCTGCTCCTCTAAGCATGATAAAGAAGATTCAAAGAGAGTGAGATGCCAGCTCCTTTCATTCAGTCAGTAGCTTCAATCATTTCTGGTATATGAATAACATGATGTTTTTCAATGGCAAAAATCAATGAATTTTGTAAATGCACAAACAGTAATTTCTCCGCATTGCAAGGCGCAATTCTGAAATTTTTTACTTTTTCCTGCTCCTCTTAGCATGATAAAGAAGATTCAAAGAGAGTGAGATGCCAGCTCCTTTCATTCAGTCAGTAGCTTCAATCATTTCTGGTATATGAATAACATGATGTTTTTCAATGGCAAAAATCAATGAATATTGTAAATGCACAAACAGTAATTTCTCCGCATTGCAAGGTGCAATTCTGAAATTTTTTGCTTTTTCCTGCTCCTCTTAGCATGATAAAGAAGATTCAAAGAGAGTGAGATGCCAGCTCCTTTCATTCAGTCAGTAGCTTCAATCATTTCTGGACGTTTTTCAATGGCAAAAATCAATGAATATTGTATATGCACAAACAGTAATTTCTCCGCATTGCAAGGTGCAATTCTGAAATTTTTTGCTTTTTCCTGCTCCTCTTAGCATGATAAAGAAGATTCAAAGAGAGTGAGATGCCAGCTCCTTTCATTCAGTCAGTAGCTTTAATCATTTCTGGACGTTTTTCAATGGCAAAAATCATTGAATATTGTAAATGCACAATCAGTAATTTCTCCGCATTGCAAGGTGCAATTCTGAAATTTTTTACTTTTTCCTGCTCCTCTTAGCATGATAAAGAAGATTCAAAGAGAGTGAGATGCCAGCTCCTTTCATTCAGTCAGTAGCTTCAATCATTTCTGGTATATGAATAACATGATGTTTTTCAATCGCAAAAATCAATGAATATTGTAAATGCACAAACAGTAATTTCTCCGCATTGCAAGGTGCAATTCTGAAATTTTTTGCTTTTTCCTGCTCCTCTTAGCATGATAAAGAAGATTCAAAGAGAGTGAGATGCCAGCTCCTTTCATTCAGTCAGTAGCTTCAATCATTTCTGGACGTTTTTCAATGGCAAAAACCTATGAATATTGTAAATGCACAAACAGTAATTTCTCCGCATTGCAAGGTGCAATTCTGAAACTTTTTGCTTTTTCCTGCTCCTCTTAGCATGATAAAGAAGATTCAAAGAGAGTGAGATGCCAGATCCTTTCCTTCAGTCAGTAGCTTCAATCATTTCTGGTATATGAATAACATGATGTTTTTCAATGGCAAAAATCAATGAATTTTGTAAATGCACAAACAGTAATTTCTCCGCATTGCAAGGCGCAATTCTGAAATTTTTTGCTTTTTCCTGCTCCTCTTAGCATGATAAAGAAGATTCAAAGAGAGTGAGATGCCAGCTCCTTTCATTCAGTCAGTAGCTTCAATCATTTCTGGACATTTTTCAATGGCAAAAATCAATGAATATTGTAAATGCACAAACAGTAATTTCTCCGCATTGCAAGGTGCAATTCTGAAATTTTTTGCTTTTTCCTGCTCCTCTTAGCATGATAAAGAAGATTCAAAGAGAGTGAGATGCCAGCTCCTTTCATTCAGTCAGTAGCTTCAATCATTTCTGGACGTTTTTCAATGGCAAAAATCAATGAATATTGTAAATGCACAAACAGTAATTTCTCCGCATTGCAATGTGCAATTCTGAAATTTTTTGCTTTTTCCTGCTCCTCTTAGCATGATAAAGAAGATTCAAAGAGAGTGAGATGCCAGCTCCTTTCATTCAGTCAGTAGCTTCAATCATTTCTGGACGTTTTTCAATGGCAAAAATCAATGAATATTGTAAATGCACAAACAGTAATTTCTCCGCATTGCAAGGTGCAATTCTGAAATTTTTGGTTTTTCCTGCTCCTCTTAGCATGATAAAGAAGATTCAAAGAGAGTGAGATGCCAGATCCTTTCCTTCAGTCAGTAGCTTCAATCATTTCTGGTATATGAATAACATGATGTTTTTCAATGGCAAAAATCAATGAATTTTGTAAATGCACAAACAGTAATTTCTCCGCATTGCAAGGCGCAATTCTGAAATTTTTTGCTTTTTCCTGCTCCTCTTAGCATGATAAAGAAGATTCAAAGAGAGTGAGATGCCAGCTCCTTTCATTCAGTCAGTAGCTTCAATCATTTCTGGACATTTTTCAATGGCAAAAATCAATGAATATTGTAAATGCACAAACAGTAATTTCTCCGCATTGCAAGGTGCAATTCTGAAATTTTTTGCTTTTTCCTGCTCCTCTTAGCATGATAAAGAAGATTCAAAGAGAGTGAGATGCCAGCTCCTTTCATTCAGTCAGTAGCTTCAATCATTTCTGGACGTTTTTCAATGGCAAAAATCAATGAATATTGTAAATGCACAAACAGTAATTTCTCCGCATTGCAAGGTGCAATTCTGAAATTTTTTGCTTTTTCCTGCTCCTCTTAGCATGATAAAGAAGATTCAAAGAGAGTGAGATGCCAGCTCCTTTCATTCAGTCAGTAGCTTCAATCATTTCTGGACGTTTTTCAATGGCAAAAATCAATGAATATTGTAAATGCACAAACAGTAATTTCTCCGCATTGCAATGTGCAATTCTGAAATTTTTTGCTTTTTCCTGCTCCTCTTAGCATGATAAAGAAGATTCAAAGAGAGTGAGATGCCAGCTCCTTTCATTCAGTCAGTAGCTTCAAACATTTCTGGTACATGAATAACATGATGTTTTTCAATGGCAAAAATCAATGAATATTGTAAATGCACAAACAGTAATTTCTCCGCATTGCAAGGTGCAATTCTGAAATTTTTTGCTTTTTCCTGCTCCTCTTAGCATGATAAAGAAGATTCAAAGAGAGTGAGATGCCAGCTCCTTTCGTTCAGTCAGTAGCTTCAATCATTTCTGGACGTTTTTCAATGGCAAAAATCATTGAATATTATAAATGCACAAACAGTAATTTCTCCGCATTGCAAGGTGCAATTCTGAAATTTTTTACTTTTTCCTGCTCCTCTTAGCATGATAAAGAAGATTCAAAGAGAGTGAGATGCCAGCTCCTTTCATTCAGTCAGTAGCTTCAATCATTTCTGGTATATGAATAACATGATGTTTTTCAATGGCAAAAATCAATGAATATTGTAAATGCACAAACAGTAATTTCTCCGCATTGCAAGGTGCAATTCTGAAATTTTTTGCTTTTTCCTGCTCCTCTTAGCATGATAAAGAAGATTCAAAGAGAGTGAGATGCCAGCTCCTTTCATTCAGTCAGTAGCTTCAATCATTTCTGGACGTTTTTCAATGGCAAAAATCAATGAATATTGTAAATGCACAAACAGTAATTTCTCCGCATTGCAAGGTGCAATTCTGAAATTTTTTGCTTTTTCCTGCTCCTCTTAGCATGATAAACAATATTCAAAGAGAGTGAGATGCCAGCTTCTTTCATTCAGTCAGTAGCTTCAATCATTTCTGGACGTTTTTCAATGGCAAAAATCATTGAATATTGTAAATGCACAAACAGTAATTTCTCCGCATTGCAAGGTGCAATTCTGAAATTTTTTACTTTTTCCTGCTCCTCTTAGCATGATAAAGAAGATTCAAAGAGAGTGAGATGCCAGCTCCTTTCATTCAGTCAGTAGCTTCAATCATTTCTGGTATATGAATAACATGATGTTTTTCAATCGCAAAAATTAATGAATATTGTAAATGCACAAACAGTAATTTCTCCGCACTGCAAGGTGCAATTCTGAAATTTTTTGCTTTTTCCTGCTCCTCTTAGCATGATAAAGAAGATTCAAAGAGAGTGAGATGCCAGCTCCTTTCATTCAGTCAGTAGCTTCAATCATTTCTGGACGTTTTTCAATGGCAAAAATCAATGAATATTGTAAATGCACAAACTGTAATTTCTCCGCATTGCAAGGTGCAACTCTGAAATTTTTTGCTTTTTCCTGCTCCTCTTAGCATGATAAAGAAGATTCAAAGAGAGTGAGATGCCAGCTCCTTTCATTCAGTCAGTAGCTTCAATCATTTCTGGTATATGAATAACATGATGTTTTTCAATAGCAAAAATCAATGAATATTGTAAATGCACAAACAGTAATTTCTCCGCATTGCAAGGTGCAATTCTGAAATTTTTTGCTTTTTCCTGCTCCTCTTAGCATGATAAAGAAGATTCAAAGAGAGTGAGATGCCAGCTCCTTTCATTCAGTCAGTAGCTTCAATCATTTCTGGACGTTTTTCAATGGCAAAAATCAATGAATATTGTAAATGCACAAACAGTAATTTCTCCGCATTGCAAGGTGCAATTCTGAAATTTTTTACTTTTTCCTGCTCCTCTTAGCATGATAAAGAAGATTCAAAGAGAGTGAGATGCCAGCTCCTTTCATTCAGTCAGTAGCTTCAATCATTTCTGGTATATGAATAACATGATGTTTTTCAATCGCAAAAATCAATGAATATTGTAAATGCACAAACAGTAATTTCTCCGCATTGCAAGGTGCAATTCTGAATTTTTTTGCTTTTTCCTGCTCCTCTTAGCATGATAAAGAAGATTCAAAGAGAGTGAGATGCCAGCTCCTTTCATTCAGTCAGTACCTTCAATCATTTCTGGACGTTTTTCAATGGCAAAAATCAATGAATATTGTAAATGCACAAACAGTAATTTCTCCGCATTGCAAGGTGCAATTCTGAAATTTTTTGCTTTTTCCTGCTCCTCTTAGCATGATAAAGAAGATTCAAAGAGAGTGAGATGCCAGCTCCTTTCATTCAGTCAGTAGCTTCAATCATTTCTGGACGTTTTTCAATGGCAAAAATCAATGAATATTGTAAATGCACAAACTGTAATTTCTCCGCATTGCAAGGTGCAACTCTGAAATTTTTTGCTTTTTCCTGCTCCTCTTAGCATGATAAAGAAGATTCAAAGAGAGTGAGATGCCAGCTCCTTTCATTCAGTCAGTAGCTTCAATCATTTCTGGTATATGAATAACATGATGTTTTTCAATAGCAAAAATCAATGAATATTGTAAATGCACAAACAGTAATTTCTCCGCATTGCAAGGTGCAATTCTGAAATTTTTTGCTTTTTCCTGCTCCTCTTAGCATGATAAAGAAGATTCAAAGAGAGTGAGATGCCAGCTCCTTTCATTCAGTCAGTAGCTTCAATCATTTCTGGACGTTTTTCAATGGCAAAAATCAATGAATATTGTAAATGCACAAACAGTAATTTCTCCGCATTGCAAGGTGCAATTCTGAAATTTTTTACTTTTTCCTGCTCCTCTTAGCATGATAAAGAAGATTCAAAGAGAGTGAGATGCCAGCTCCTTTCATTCAGTCAGTAGCTTCAATCATTTCTGGTATATGAATAACATGATGTTTTTCAATCGCAAAAATCAATGAATATTGTAAATGCACAAACAGTAATTTCTCCGCATTGCAAGGTGCAATTCTGAATTTTTTTGCTTTTTCCTGCTCCTCTTAGCATGATAAAGAAGATTCAAAGAGAGTGAGATGCCAGCTCCTTTCATTCAGTCAGTAGCTTCAATCATTTCTGGACGTTTTTCAATGGCAAAAATCAATGAATATTGTAAATGCACAAACAGTAATTTCTCCGCATTGCAAGGTGCAATTCTGAAATTCTTTGCTTTTTCCTGCTCCTCTAAGCATGATAAAGAAGATTCAAAGAGAGTGAGATGCCAGCTCCTTTCATTCAGTCAGTAGCTTCAATCATTTCTGGTATATGAATAACATGATGTTTTTCAATCGCAAAAATCAATGAATATTGTAAATGCACAAACAGTAATTTCTCCGCATTGCAAGGTGCAATTCTGAAATTTTTTGCTTTTTCCTGCTCCTCTTAGCATGATAAAGAAGATTCAAAGAGAGTGAGATGCCAGCTCCTTTCATTCAGTCAGTACCTTCAATCATTTCTGGACGTTTTTCAATGGCAAAAATCAATGAATATTGTAAATGCACAAACAGTAATTTCTCCGCATTGCAAGGTGCAATTCTGAAATTTTTTGCTTTTTCCTGCTCCTCTTAGCATGATAAAGAAGATTCAAAGAGAGTGAGATGCCAGCTCCTTTCATTCAGTCAGTAGCTTCAATCATTTCTGGACGTTTTTCAATGGCAAAAATCAATGAATATTGTAAATGCACAAACTGTAATTTCTCCCCATTGCAAGGTGCAATTCTGAAATTTTTTGCTTTTTCCAGCTCCTCTTAGCATGATAAAGAAGATTCAAAGAGAGTGAGATGCCAGCTCCTTTCATTCAGTCAGTAGCTTCAATCATTTCTGGTATATGAATAACATGATGTTTTTCAATAGCAAAAATCAATGAATATTGTAAATGCACAAACAGTAATTTCTCCGCATTGCAAGGTGCAATTCTGAAATTTTTTGCTTTTTCCTGCTCCTCTTAGCATGATAAAGAAGATTTAAAGAGAGTGAGATGCCAGCTCCTTTCATTCAGTCAGTAGCTTCAATCATTTCTGGACGTTTTTCAATGGCAAAAATCAATGAATATTGTAAATGCACAAACAGTAATTTCTCCGCATTGCAAGGTGCAATTCTGAAATTTTTTACTTTTTCCTGCTCCTCTTAGCATGATAAAGAAGATTCAAAGAGAGTGAGATGCCAGCTCCTTTCATTCAGTCAGTAGCTTCAATCATTTCTGGTATATGAATAACATGATGTTTTTCAATCGCAAAAATCAATGAATATTGTAAATGCACAAACAGTAATTTCTCCGCATTGCAAGGTGCAATTCTGAAATTCTTTGCTTTTTCCTGCTCCTCTAAGCATGATAAAGAAGATTCAAAGAGAGTGAGATGCCAGATCCTTTCCTTCAGTCAGTAGCTTCAATCATTTCTGGTATATGAATAACATGATGTTTTTCAATGGCAAAAATCAATGAATTTTGTAAATGCACAAACAGTAATTTCTCCGCATTGCAAGGCGCAATTCTGAAATTTTTTACTTTTTCCTGCTCCTCTTAGCATGATAAAGAAGATTCAAAGAGAGTGAGATGCCAGCTCCTTTCATTCAGTCAGTAGCTTCAATCATTTCTGGTATATGAATAACATGATGTTTTTCAATGGCAAAAATCAATGAATATTGTAAATGCACAAACAGTAATTTCTCCGCATTGCAAGGTGCAATTCTGAAATTTTTTGCTTTTTCCTGCTCCTCTTAGCATGATAAAGAAGATTCAAAGAGAGTGAGATGCCAGCTCCTTTCATTCAGTCAGTAGCTTCAATCATTTCTGGACGTTTTTCAATGGCAAAAATCAATGAATATTGTAAATGCACAAACAGTAATTTCTCCGCATTGCAAGGTGCAATTCTGAAATTTTTTGCTTTTTCCTGCTCCTCTTAGCATGATAAAGAAGATTCAAAGAGAGTGAGATGCCAGCTCCTTTCATTCAATCAGTAGCTTTAATCATTTCTGGACGTTTTTCAATGGCAAAAATCATTGAATATTGTAAATGCACAATCAGTAATTTCTCCGCATTGCAAGGTGCAATTCTGAAATTTTTTACTTTTTCCTGCTCCTCTTCGCATGATAAAGAAGATTCAAAGAGAGTGAGATGCCAGCTCCTTTCATTCAGTCAGTAGCTTCAATCATTTCTGGTATATGAATAACATGATGTTTTTCAATCGCAAAAATCAATGAATATTGTAAATGCACAAACAGTAATTTCTCCGCATTGCAAGGTGCAATTCTGAAATTTTTTGCTTTTTCCTGCTCCTCTTAGCATGATAAAGAAGATTCAAAGAGAGTGAGATGCCAGCTCCTTTCATTCAGTCAGTAGCTTCAATCATTTCTGGACGTTTTTCAATGGCAAAAACCAATGAATATTGTAAATGCACAAACAGTAATTTCTCCGCATTGCAAGGTGCAATTCTGAAACTTTTTGCTTTTTCCTGCTCCTCTTAGCATGATAAAGAAGATTCAAAGAGAGTGAGATGCCAGATCCTTTCCTTCAGTCAGTAGCTTCAATCATTTCTGGTATATGAATAACATGATGTTTTTCAATGCAAAAATCAATGAATTTTGTAAATGCACAAACAGTAATTTCTCCGCATTGCAAGGCGCAATTCTGAAATTTTTTGCTTTTTCCTGCTCCTCTTAGCATGATAAAGAAGATTCAAAGAGAGTGAGATGCCAGCTCCTTTCATTCAGTCAGTAGCTTCAATCATTTCTGGACATTTTTCAATGGCAAAAATCAATGAATATTGTAAATGCACAAACAGTAATTTCTCCGCATTGCAAGGTGCAATTCTGAAATTTTTTGCTTTTTCCTGCTCCTCTTAGCATGATAAAGAAGATTCAAAGAGAGTGAGATGCCAGCTCCTTTCATTCAGTCAGTAGCTTCAATCATTTCTGGACGTTTTTCAATGGCAAAAATCAATGAATATTGTAAATGCACAAACAGTAATTTCTCCGCATTGCAATGTGCAATTCTGAAATTTTTTGCTTTTTCCTGCTCCTCTTAGCATGATAAAGAAGATTCAAAGAGAGTGAGATGCCAGCTCCTTTCATTCAGTCAGTAGCTTCAATCATTTCTGGACGTTTTTCAATGGCAAAAATCAATGAATATTGTAAATGCACAAACAGTAATTTCTCCGCATTGCAAGGTGCAATTCTGAAATTTTTTGCTTTTTCCTGCTCCTCTTAGCATGATAAAGAAGATTCAAAGAGAGTGAGATGCCAGATCCTTTCCTTCAGTCAGTAGCTTCAATCATTTCTGGTATATGAATAACATGATGTTTTTCAATGGCAAAAATCAATGAATTTTGTAAATGCACAAACAGTAATTTCTCCGCATTGCAAGGTGCAATTCTGAAATTTTTTGCTTTTTCCTGCTCCTCTTAGCATGATAAAGAAGATTCAAAGAGAGTGAGATGCCAGCTCCTTTCGTTCAGTCAGTAGCTTCAATCATTTCTGGACGTTTTTCAATGGCAAAAATCATTGAATATTATAAATGCACAAACAGTAATTTCTCCGCATTGCAAGGTGCAATTCTGAAATTTTTTACTTTTTCCTGCTCCTCTTAGCATGATAAAGAAGATTCAAAGAGAGTGAGATGCCAGCTCCTTTCATTCAGTCAGTAGCTTCAATCATTTCTGGACGTTTTTCAATGGCAAAAATCATTGAATATTGTAAATGCACAAACAGTAATTTCTCCGCATTGCAAGGTGCAATTCTGAAATTTTTTGCTTTTTCCTGCTCCTCTTAGCATGATAAAGAAGATTCAAAGAGAGTGAGATGCCAGCTCCTTTCATTCAGTCAGTAGCTTCAATCATTTCTGGACGTTTTTCAATGGCAAAAATCAATGAATATTGTAAATGCACAAACAGTAATTTCTCCGCATTGCAAGGTGCAATTCTGAAATTTTTTACTTTTTCCTGCTCCTCTTAGCATGATAAAGAAGATTCAAAGAGAGTGAGATGCCAGCTCCTTTCATTCAGTCAGTAGCTTCAATCATTTCTGGTATATGAATAACATGATGTTTTTCAATCGCAAAAATCAATGAATATTGTAAATGCACAAACAGTAATTTCTCCGCATTGCAAGGTGCAATTCTGAAATTTTTTGCTTTTTCCTGCTCCTCTTAGCATGATAAAGAAGATTCAAAGAGAGTGAGATGCCAGCTCCTTTCATTCAGTCAGTAGCTTCAATCATTTCTGGACGTTTTTCAATGGCAAAAATCAATGAATATTGTAAATGCACAAACAGTAATTTCTCCGCATTGCAAGGTGCAATTCTGAAATTCTTTGCTTTTTCCTGCTCCTCTAAGCATGATAAAGAAGATTCAAAGAGAGTGAGATGCCAGATCCTTTCCTTCAGTCAGTAGCTTCAATCATTTCTGGTATATGAATAACATGATGTTTTTCAATGGCAAAAATCAATGAATTTTGTAAATGCACAAACAGTAATTTCTCCGCATTGCAAGGCGCAATTCTGAAATTTTTTACTTTTTCCTGCTCCTCTTAGCATGATAAAGAAGATTCAAAGAGAGTGAGATGCCAGCTCCTTTCATTCAGTCAGTAGCTTCAATCATTTCTGGTATATGAATAACATGATGTTTTTCAATGGCAAAAATCAATGAATATTGTAAATGCACAAACAGTAATTTCTCCGCATTGCAAGGTGCAATTCTGAAATTTTTTGCTTTTTCCTGCTCCTCTTAGCATGATAAAGAAGATTCAAAGAGAGTGAGATGCCAGCTCCTTTCATTCAGTCAGTAGCTTCAATCATTTCTGGACGTTTTTCAATGGCAAAAATCAATGAATATTGTAAATGCACAAACAGTAATTTCTCCGCATTGCAAGGTGCAATTCTGAAATTTTTTGCTTTTTCCTGCTCCTCTTAGCATGATAAAGAAGATTCAAAGAGAGTGAGATGCCAGCTCCTTTCATTCAATCAGTAGCTTTAATCATTTCTGGACGTTTTTCAATGGCAAAAATCATTGAATATTGTAAATGCACAATCAGTAATTTCTCCGCATTGCAAGGTGCAATTCTGAAATTTTTTACTTTTTCCTGCTCCTCTTCGCATGATAAAGAAGATTCAAAGAGAGTGAGATGCCAGCTCCTTTCATTCAGTCAGTAGCTTCAATCATTTCTGGTATATGAATAACATGATGTTTTTCAATCGCAAAAATCAATGAATATTGTAAATGCACAAACAGTAATTTCTCCGCATTGCAAGGTGCAATTCTGAAATTTTTTGCTTTTTCCTGCTCCTCTTAGCATGATAAAGAAGATTCAAAGAGAGTGAGATGCCAGCTCCTTTCATTCAGTCAGTAGCTTCAATCATTTCTGGACGTTTTTCAATGGCAAAAACCAATGAATATTGTAAATGCACAAACAGTAATTTCTCCGCATTGCAAGGTGCAATTCTGAAACTTTTTGCTTTTTCCTGCTCCTCTTAGCATGATAAAGAAGATTCAAAGAGAGTGAGATGCCAGATCCTTTCCTTCAGTCAGTAGCTTCAATCATTTCTGGTATATGAATAACATGATGTTTTTCAATGCAAAAATCAATGAATTTTGTAAATGCACAAACAGTAATTTCTCCGCATTGCAAGGCGCAATTCTGAAATTTTTTGCTTTTTCCTGCTCCTCTTAGCATGATAAAGAAGATTCAAAGAGAGTGAGATGCCAGCTCCTTTCATTCAGTCAGTAGCTTCAATCATTTCTGGACATTTTTCAATGGCAAAAATCAATGAATATTGTAAATGCACAAACAGTAATTTCTCCGCATTGCAAGGTGCAATTCTGAAATTTTTTGCTTTTTCCTGCTCCTCTTAGCATGATAAAGAAGATTCAAAGAGAGTGAGATGCCAGCTCCTTTCATTCAGTCAGTAGCTTCAATCATTTCTGGACGTTTTTCAATGGCAAAAATCAATGAATATTGTAAATGCACAAACAGTAATTTCTCCGCATTGCAATGTGCAATTCTGAAATTTTTTGCTTTTTCCTGCTCCTCTTAGCATGATAAAGAAGATTCAAAGAGAGTGAGATGCCAGCTCCTTTCATTCAGTCAGTAGCTTCAATCATTTCTGGACGTTTTTCAATGGCAAAAATCAATGAATATTGTAAATGCACAAACAGTAATTTCTCCGCATTGCAAGGTGCAATTCTGAAATTTTTTGCTTTTTCCTGCTCCTCTTAGCATGATAAAGAAGATTCAAAGAGAGTGAGATGCCAGATCCTTTCCTTCAGTCAGTAGCTTCAATCATTTCTGGTATATGAATAACATGATGTTTTTCAATGGCAAAAATCAATGAATTTTGTAAATGCACAAACAGTAATTTCTCCGCATTGCAAGGTGCAATTCTGAAATTTTTTGCTTTTTCCTGCTCCTCTTAGCATGATAAAGAAGATTCAAAGAGAGTGAGATGCCAGCTCCTTTCGTTCAGTCAGTAGCTTCAATCATTTCTGGACGTTTTTCAATGGCAAAAATCATTGAATATTATAAATGCACAAACAGTAATTTCTCCGCATTGCAAGGTGCAATTCTGAAATTTTTTACTTTTTCCTGCTCCTCTTAGCATGATAAAGAAGATTCAAAGAGAGTGAGATGCCAGCTCCTTTCATTCAGTCAGTAGCTTCAATCATTTCTGGACGTTTTTCAATGGCAAAAATCATTGAATATTGTAAATGCACAAACAGTAATTTCTCCGCATTGCAAGGTGCAATTCTGAAATTTTTTACTTTTTCCTGCTCCTCTTAGCATGATAAAGAAGATTCAAAGAGAGTGAGATGCCAGCTCCTTTCATTCAGTCAGTAGCTTCAATCATTTCTGGTATATGAATAACATGATGTTTTTCAATCGCAAAAATCAATGAATATTGTAAATGCACAAACAGTAATTTCTCCGCATTGCAAGGTGCAATTCTGAAATTTTTTGCTTTTTCCTGCTCCTCTTAGCATGATAAAGAAGATTCAAAGAGAGTGAGATGCCAGCTCCTTTCATTCAGTCAGTACCTTCAATCATTTCTGGACGTTTTTCAATGGCAAAAATCAATGAATATTGTAAATGCACAAACAGTAATTTCTCCGCATTGCAAGGTGCAATTCTGAAATTTTTTGCTTTTTCCTGCTCCTCTTAGCATGATAAAGAAGATTCAAAGAGAGTGAGATGCCAGCTCCTTTCATTCAGTCAGTAGCTTCAATCATTTCTGGACGTTTTTCAATGGCAAAAATCAATGAATATTGTAAATGCACAAACTGTAATTTCTCCGCATTGCAAGGTGCAATTCTGAAATTTTTTGCTTTTTCCTGCTCCTCTTAGCATGATAAAGAAGATTCAAAGAGAGTGAGATGCCAGCTCCTTTCATTCAGTCAGTAGCTTCAATCATTTCTGGTATATGAATAACATGATGTTTTTCAATAGCAAAAATCAATGAATATTGTAAATGCACAAACAGTAATTTCTCCGCATTGCAAGGTGCAATTCTGAAATTTTTTGCTTTTTCCTGCTCCTCTTAGCATGATAAAGAAGATTCAAAGAGAGTGAGATGCCAGCTCCTTTCATTCAGTCAGTAGCTTCAATCATTTCTGGACGTTTTTCAATGGCAAAAATCAATGAATATTGTAAATGCACAAACAGTAATTTCTCCGCATTGCAAGGTGCAATTCTGAAATGTTTTACTTTTTCCTGCTCCTCTTAGCATGATAAAGAAGATTCAAAGAGAGTGAGATGCCAGCTCCTTTCATTCAGTCAGTAGCTTCAATCATTTCTGGTATATGAATAACATGATGTTTTTCAATCGCAAAAATCAATGAATATTGTAAATGCACAAACAGTAATTTCTCCGCATTGCAAGGTGCAATTCTGAAATTTTTTGCTTTTTCCTGCTCCTCTTAGCATGATAAAGAAGATTCAAAGAGAGTGAGATGCCAGCTCCTTTCATTCAGTCAGTAGCTTCAATCATTTCTGGACGTTTTTCAATGGCAAAAATCAATGAATATTGTAAATGCACAAACAGTAATTTCTCCGCATTGCAAGGTGCAATTCTGAAATTCTTTGCTTTTTCCTGCTCCTCTAAGCATGATAAAGAAGATTCAAAGAGAGTGAGATGCCAGCTCCTTTCATTCAGTCAGTAGCTTCAATCATTTCTGGTATATGAATAACATGATGTTTTTCAATCGCAAAAATCAATGAATATTGTAAATGCACAAACAGTAATTTCTCCGCATTGCAAGGTGCAATTCTGAAATTTTTTGCTTTTTCCTGCTCCTCTTAGCATGATAAAGAAGATTCAAAGAGAGTGAGATGCCAGCTCCTTTCATTCAGTCAGTACCTTCAATCATTTCTGGACGTTTTTCAATGGCAAAAATCAATGAATATTGTAAATGCACAAACAGTAATTTCTCCGCATTGCAAGGTGCAATTCTGAAATTTTTTGCTTTTTCCTGCTCCTCTTAGCATGATAAAGAAGATTCAAAGAGAGTGAGATGCCAGCTCCTTTCATTCAGTCAGTAGCTTCAATCATTTCTGGACGTTTTTCAATGGCAAAAATCAATGAATATTGTAAATGCACAAACTGTAATTTCTCCGCATTGCAAGGTGCAATTCTGAAATTTTTTGCTTTTTCCTGCTCCTCTTAGCATGATAAAGAAGATTCAAAGAGAGTGAGATGCCAGCTCCTTTCATTCAGTCAGTAGCTTCAATCATTTCTGGTATATGAATAACATGATGTTTTTCAATAGCAAAAATCAATGAATATTGTAAATGCACAAACAGTAATTTCTCCGCATTGCAAGGAGCAATTCTGAAATTTTTTGCTTTTTCCTGCTCCTCTTAGCATGATAAAGAAGATTCAAAGAGAGTGAGATGCCAGCTCCTTTCATTCAGTCAGTAGCTTCAATCATTTCTGGACGTTTTTCAATGGCAAAAATCAATGAATATTGTAAATGCACAAACAGTAATTTCTCCGCATTGCAAGGTGCAATTCTGAAATTTTTTACTTTTTCCTGCTCCTCTTAGCATGATAAAGAAGATTCAAAGAGAGTGAGATGCCAGCTCCTTTCATTCAGTCAGTAGCTTCAATCATTTCTGGTATATGAATAACATGATGTTTTTCAATCGCAAAAATCAATGAATATTGTAAATGCACAAACAGTAATTTCTCTGCATTGCAAGGTGCAATTCTGAAATTTTTTGCTTTTTCCTGCTCCTCTTAGCATGATAAAGAAGATTCAAAGAGAGTGAGATGCCAGCTCCTTTCATTCAGTCAGTAGCTTCAATCATTTCTGGACGTTTTTCAATGGCAAAAATCAATGAATATTGTAAATGCACAAACAGTAATTTCTCCGCATTGCAAGGTGCAATTCTGAAATTCTTTGCTTTTTCCTGCTCCTCTAAGCATGATAAAGAAGATTCAAAGAGAGTGAGATGCCAGATCCTTTCCTTCAGTCAGTAGCTTCAATCATTTCTGGTATATGAATAACATGATGTTTTTCAATGGCAAAAATCAATGAATTTTGTAAATGCACAAACAGTAATTTCTCCGCATTGCAAGGCGCAATTCTGAAATTTTTTACTTTTTCCTGCTCCTCTTAGCATGATAAAGAAGATTCAAAGAGAGTGAGATGCCAGCTCCTTTCATTCAGTCAGTAGCTTCAATCATTTCTGGTATATGAATAACATGATGTTTTTCAATGGCAAAAATCAATGAATATTGTAAATGCACAAACAGTAATTTCTCCGCATTGCAAGGTGCAATTCTGAAATTTTTTGCTTTTTCCTGCTCCTCTTAGCATGATAAAGAAGATTCAAAGAGAGTGAGATGCCAGCTCCTTTCATTCAGTCAGTAGCTTCAATCATTTCTGGACGTTTTTCAATGGCAAAAATCAATGAATATTGTAAATGCACAAACAGTAATTTCTCCGCATTGCAAGGTGCAATTCTGAAATTTTTTGCTTTTTCCTGCTCCTCTTAGCATGATAAAGAAGATTCAAAGAGAGTGAGATGCCAGCTCCTTTAATTCAGTCAGTAGCTTTAATCATTTCTGGACGTTTTTCAATGGCAAAAATCATTGAATATTGTAAATGCACAATCAGTAATTTCTCCGCATTGCAAGGTGCAATTCTGAAATTTTTTACTTTTTCCTGCTCCTCTTAGCATGATAAAGAAGATTCAAAGAGAGTGAGATGCCAGCTCCTTTCATTCAGTCAGTAGCTTCAATCATTTCTGGTATATGAATAACATGATGTTTTTCAATCGCAAAAATCAATGAATATTGTAAATGCACAAACAGTAATTTCTCCGCATTGCAAGGTGCAATTCTGAAATTTTTTGCTTTTTCCTGCTCCTCTTAGCATGATAAAGAAGATTCAAAGAGAGTGAGATGCCAGCTCCTTTCATTCAGTCAGTAGCTTCAATCATTTCTGGACGTTTTTCAATGGCAAAAACCAATGAATATTGTAAATGCACAAACAGTAATTTCTCCGCATTGCAAGGTGCAATTCTGAAACTTTTTGCTTTTTCCTGCTCCTCTTAGCATGATAAAGAAGATTCAAAGAGAGTGAGATGCCAGATCCTTTCCTTCAGTCAGTAGCTTCAATCATTTCTGGTATATGAATAACATGATGTTTTTCAATGGCAAAAATCAATGAATTTTGTAAATGCACAAACAGTAATTTCTCCGCATTGCAAGGCGCAATTCTGAAATTTTTTGCTTTTTCCTGCTCCTCTTAGCATGATAAAGAAGATTCAAAGAGAGTGAGATGCCAGCTCCTTTCATTCAGTCAGTAGCTTCAATCATTTCTCGACATTTTTCAATGGCAAAAATCAATGAATATTGTAAATGCACAAACAGTAATTTCTCCGCATTGCAAGGTGCAATTCTGAAATTTTTTGCTTTTTCCTGCTCCTCTTAGCATGATAAAGAAGATTCAAAGAGAGTGAGATGCCAGCTCCTTTCATTCAGTCAGTAGCTTCAATCATTTCTGGACGTTTTTCAATGGCAAAAATCAATGAATATTGTAAATGCACAAACAGTAATTTCTCCGCATTGCAATGTGCAATTCTGAAATTTTTTGCTTTTTCCTGCTCCTCTTAGCATGATAAAGAAGATTCAAAGAGAGTGAGATGCCAGCTCCTTTCATTCAGTCAGTAGCTTCAATCATTTCTGGACGTTTTTCAATGGCAAAAATCAATGAATATTGTAAATGCACAAACAGTAATTTCTCCGCATTGCAAGGTGCAATTCTGAAATTTTTTGCTTTTTCCTGCTCCTCTTAGCATGATAAAGAAGATTCAAAGAGAGTGAGATGCCAGATCCTTTCCTTCAGTCAGTAGCTTCAATCATTTCTGGTATATGAATAACATGATGTTTTTCAATGGCAAAAATCAATGAATTTTGTAAATGCACAAACAGTAATTTCTCCGCATTGCAAGGCGCAATTCTGAAATTTTTTGCTTTTTCCTGCTCCTCTTAGCATGATAAAGAAGATTCAAAGAGAGTGAGATGCCAGCTCCTTTCATTCAGTCAGTAGCTTCAATCATTTCTGGACATTTTTCAATGGCAAAAATCAATGAATATTGTAAATGCACAAACAGTAATTTCTCCGCATTGCAAGGTGCAATTCTGAAATTTTTTGCTTTTTCCTGCTCCTCTTAGCATGATAAAGAAGATTCAAAGAGAGTGAGATGCCAGCTCCTTTCATTCAGTCAGTAGCTTCAATCATTTCTGGACGTTTTTCAATGGCAAAAATCAATGAATATTGTAAATGCACAAACAGTAATTTCTCCGCATTGCAAGGTGCAATTCTGAAATTTTTTGCTTTTTCCTGCTCCTCTTAGCATGATAAAGAAGATTCAAAGAGAGTGAGATGCCAGCTCCTTTCATTCAGTCAGTAGCTTCAATCATTTCTGGACGTTTTTCAATGGCAAAAATCAATGAATATTGTAAATGCACAAACAGTAATTTCTCCGCATTGCAATGTGCAATTCTGAAATTTTTTGCTTTTTCCTGCTCCTCTTAGCATGATAAAGAAGATTCAAAGAGAGTGAGATGCCAGCTCCTTTCATTCAGTCAGTAGCTTCAAACATTTCTGGTACATGAATAACATGATGTTTTTCAATGGCAAAAATCAATGAATATTGTAAATGCACAAACAGTAATTTCTCCGCATTGCAAGGTGCAATTCTGAAATTTTTTGCTTTTTCCTGCTCCTCTTAGCATGATAAAGAAGATTCAAAGAGAGTGAGATGCCAGCTCCTTTCGTTCAGTCAGTAGCTTCAATCATTTCTGGACGTTTTTCAATGGCAAAAATCATTGAATATTATAAATGCACAAACAGTAATTTCTCCGAATTGCAAGGTGCAATTCTGAAATTTTTTACTTTTTCCTGCTCCTCTTAGCATGATAAAGAAGATTCAAAGAGAGTGAGATGCCAGCTCCTTTCATTCAGTCAGTAGCTTCAATCATTTCTGGTATATGAATAACATGATGTTTTTCAATGGCAAAAATCAATGAATATTGTAAATGCACAAACAGTAATTTCTCCGCATTGCAAGGTGCAATTCTGAAATTTTTTGCTTTTTCCTGCTCCTCTTAGCATGATAAAGAAGATTCAAAGAGAGTGGGATGCCAGCTCCTTTCATTCAGTCAGTAGCTTCAATCTTTTCTGGACGTTTTTCAATGGCAAAAATCAATGAATATTGTAAATGCACAAACAGTAATTTCTCCGCATTGCAAGGTGCAATTCTGAAATTTTTTGCTTTTTCCTGCTCCTCTTAGCATGATAAACAAGATTCAAAGAGAGTGAGATGCCAGCTCCTTTCATTCAGTCAGTAGCTTCAATCATTTCTGGACGTTTTTCAATGGCAAAAATCATTGAATATTGTAAATGCACAAACAGTATTTTCTCCGCATTGCAAGGTGCAATTCTGAAATTTTTTACTTTTTCCTGCTCCTCTTAGCATGATAAAGAAGATTCAAAGAGAGTGAGATGCCAGCTCCTTTCATTCAGTCAGTAGCTTCAATCATTTCTGGTATATGAATAACATGATGTTTTTCAATCGCAAAAATCAATGAATATTGTAAATGCACAAACAGTAATTTCTCCGCATTGCAAGGTGCAATTCTGAAATTTTTTGCTTTTTCCTGCTCCTTTTAGCATGATAAAGAAGATTCAAAGAGAGTGAGATGCCAGCTCCTTTCATTCAGTCAGTAGCTTCAATCATTTCTGGACGTTTTTCAATGGCAAAAATCAATGAATATTGTAAATGCACAAACAGTAATTTCTCCGCATTGCAAGGTGCAATTCTGAAATTTTTTGCTTTTTCCTGCTCCTCTAAGCATGATAAAGAAGATTCAAAGAGAGTGAGATGCCAGATCCTTTCCTTCAGTCAGTAGCTTCAATCATTTCTGGTATATGAATAACATGATGTTTTTCAATGGCAAAAATCAATGAATTTTGTAAATGCACAAACAGTAATTTCTCCGCATTGCAAGGCGCAATTCTGAAATTTTTTGCTTTTTCCTGCTCCTCTTAGCATGATAAAGAAGATTCAAAGAGAGTGAGATGCCAGCTCCTTTCATTCAGTCAGTAGCTTCAATCATTTCTGGACATTTTTCAATGGCAAAAATCAATGAATATTGTAAATGCACAAACAGTAATTTCTCCGCATTGCAAGGTGCAATTCTGAAATTTTTTGCTTTTTCCTGCTCCTCTTAGCATGATAAAGAAGATTCAAAGAGAGTGAGATGCCAGCTCCTTTCATTCAGTCAGTAGCTTCAATCATTTCTGGACGTTTTTCAATGGCAAAAATCAACGAATATTGTAAATGCACAAACAGTAATTTCTCCGCATTGCAAGGTGCAATTCTGAAATTTTTTGCTTCTTCCTGCTCCTCTTAGCATGATAAAGAAGATTCAAAGAGAGTGAGATGCCAGCTCCTTTCATTCAGTCAGTACCTTCAATTATTTCTGGACCTTTTTCAATGGCAAAAATCAATGAATATTGTAAATGCACAAACAGTAATTTCTCCGCATTGAAAGGTGCAATTCTGAAATTTTTTGCTTTTTCCTGCTCCTCTTAGCATGATAAAGAAGATTCAAAGAGAGTGAGATGCCAGCTCCTTTCATTCAGTCAGTAGCTTCAATCATTTCTGGACGTTTTTCAATGGCAAAAATCAATGAATATTGTAAATGCACAAACTGTAATTTCTCCGCATTGCAAGGTGCAATTCTGAAATTTTTTGCTTTTTCCTGCTCCTCTTAGCATGATAAAGAAGATTCAAAGAGAGTGAGATGCCAGCTCCTTTCATTCAGTCAGTAGCTTCAATCATTTCTGGTATATGAATAACATGATGTTTTTCAATAGCAAAAATCAATGAATATTGTAAATGCACAAACAGTAATTTCTCCGCATTGCAAGGTGCAATTCTGAAATTTTTTGCTTTTTCCTGCTCCTCTTAGCATGATAAAGAAGATTCAAAGAGAGTGAGATGCCAGCTCCTTTCATTCAGTCAGTAGCTTCAATCATTTCTGGACGTTTTTCAATGGCAAAAATCAATGAATATTGTAAATGCACAAACAGTAATTTCTCCGCATTGCAAGGTGCAATTCTGAAATTTTTTACTTTTTCCTGCTCCTCTTAGCATGATAAAGAAGATTCAAAGAGAGTGAGATGCCAGCTCCTTTCATTCAGTCAGTAGCTTCAATCATTTCTGGTATTTGAATAACATGATGTTTTTCAATCGCAAAAATCAATGAATATTGTAAATGCACAAACAGTAATTTCTCCGCATTGCAAGGTGCAATTCTGAAATTTTTTGCTTTTTCCTGCTCCTCTTAGCATGATAAAGAAGATTCAAAGAGAGTGAGATGCCAGCTCCTTTCATTCAGTCAGTAGCTTCAATCATTTCTGGACGTTTTTCAATGGCAAAAATCAATGAATATTGTAAATGCACAAACAGTAATTTCTCCGCATTGCAAGGTGCAATTCTGAAATTTTTTGCTTTTTCCTGCTCCTCTAAGCATGATAAAGAAGATTCAAAGAGAGTGAGATGCCATATCCTTTCCTTCAGTCAGTAGCTTCAATCATTTCTGGTATATGAATAACATGATGTTTTTCAATGGCAAAAATCAATGAATTTTGTAAATGCACAAACAGTAATTTCTCCGCATTGCAAGGCGCAATTCTGAAATTTTTTGCTTTTTCCTGCTCCTCTTAGCATGATAAAGAAGATTCAAAGAGAGTGAGATGCCAGCTCCTTTCATTCAGTCAGTAGCTTCAATCATTTCTGGACATTTTTCAATGGCAAAAATCAATGAATATTGTAAATGCACAAACAGTAATTTCTCCGCATTGCAAGGTGCAATTCTGAAATTTTTTGCTTTTTCCTGCTCCTCTTAGCATGATAAAGAAGATTCAAAGAGAGTGAGATGCCAGCTCCTTTCATTCAGTCAGTAGCTTCAATCATTTCTGGACGTTTTTCAATGGCAAAAATCAATGAATATTGTAAATGCACAAACAGTAATTTCTCCGCATTGCAAGGTGCAATTCTGAAATTTTTTGCTTTTTCCTGCTCCTCTTAGCATGATAAAGAAGATTCAAAGAGAGTGAGATGCCAGCTCCTTTCATTCAGTCAGTACCTTCAATCATTTCTGGACGTTTTTCAATGGCAAAAATCAATGAATATTGTAAATGCACAAACAGTAATTTCTCCGCATTGCAAGGTGCAATTCTGAAATTTTTTGCTTTTTCCTGCTCCTCTTAGCATGATAAAGAAGATTCAAAGAGAGTGAGATGCCAGCTCCTTTCATTCAGTCAGTAGCTTCAATCATTTCTGGACGTTTTTCAATGGCAAAAATCAATGAATATTGTAAATGCACAAACTGTAATTTCTCCGCATTGCAAGGTGCAATTCTGAAATTTTTTGCTTTTTCCTGCTCCTCTTAGCATGATAAAGAAGATTCAAAGAGAGTGAGATGCCAGCTCCTTTCATTCAGTCAGTAGCTTCAATCATTTCTGGTATATGAATAACATGATGTTTTTCAATAGCAAAAATCAATGAATATTGTAAATGCACAAACAGTAATTTCTCCGCATTGCAAGGTGCAATTCTGAAATTTTTTGCTTTTTCCTGCTCCTCTTAGCATGATAAAGAAGATTCAAAGAGAGTGAGATGCCAGCTCCTTTCATTCAGTCAGTAGCTTCAATCATTTCTGGACGTTTTTCAATGGCAAAAATGAATGAATATTGTAAATGCACAAACAGTAATTTCTCCGCATTGCAAAGTGCAATTCTGAAATTTTTTGCTTTTTCCTGCTCCTCTTAGCATGATAAACAAGATTCAAAGAGAGTGAGATGCCAGCTCCTTTCATTCAGTCAGTAGCTTCAATCATTTCTGGACGTTTTTCAATGGCAAAAATCATTGAATATTGTAAATGCACAAACAGTAATTTCTCCGCATTGCAAGGTGCAATTCTGAAATTTTTTACTTTTTCCTGCTCCTCTTAGCATGATAAAGAAGATTCAAAGAGAGTGAGATGCCAGCTCCTTTCATTCAGTCAGTAGCTTCAATCATTTCTGGACGTTTTTCAATGGCAAAAATCAATGAATATTGTAAATGCACAAACAGTAATTTCTCCGCATTGCAAGGTGCAATTCTGAAATTTTTTGCTTTTTCCTGCTCCTCTTAGCATGATAAAGAAGATTCAAAGAGAATGAGATGCCAGATCGTTTCCTTCAGTCAGTAGCTTCAATCATTTCTGGTATATGAATAACATGATGTTTTTCAATGGCAAAAATCAATGAATTTTGTAAATGCACAAACAGTAATTTCTCCGCATTGCAAGGCGCAATTCTGACATTTTTTGCTTTTTCCTGCTCCTCTTAGCATGATAAAGAAGATTCAAAGAGAGTGAGATGCCAGCTCCTTTCATTCAGTCAGTAGCTTCAATCATTTCTGGACATTTTTCAATGGCAAAAATCAATGAATATTGTAAATGCACAAACAGTAATTTCTCCGCATTGCAAGGTGCAGTTCTGAAATTTTTTGCTTTTTCCTGCTCCTCTTAGCATGATAAAGAAGATTCAAAGAGAGTGAGATGCTAGCTCCTTTCATTCAGTCAGTAGCTTCAATCATTTCTGGACGTTTTTCAATGGCAAAAATCAATGAATATTGTAAATGCACAAACAGTAATTTCTCCGCATTGCAAGGTGCAATTCTGAAATTTTTTGCTTTTTCCTGCTCCTCTTAGCATGATAAAGAAGATTCATAGAGAGTGAGATGCCAGCTCCTTTCATTCAGTCAGTAGCTTCAATCATTTCTGGACGTTTTTCAATGGCAAAAATCAATGAATATTGTAAATGCACAAACAGTAATTTCTCCGCATTGCAAGGTGCAATTCTGAAATTTTTTGCTTTTTCCTGCTCCTCTTAGCATGATAAAGAAGATTCAAAGAGAGTGAGATGCCAGATCCTTTCCTTCAGTCAGTAGCTTCAATCATTTCTGGTATATGAATAACATGATGTTTTTCAATGGCAAAAATCAATGAATTTTGTAAATGCACAAACAGTAATTTCTCCGCATTGCAAGGCGCAATTCTGAAATTTTTTGCTTTTTCCTGCTCCTCTTAGCATGATAAAGAAGATTCAAAGAGAGTGAGATGCCAGCTCCTTTCATTCAGTCAGTAGCTTCAATCATTTCTGGACATTTTTCAATGGCAAAAATCAATGAATATTGTAAATGCACAAACAGTAATTTCTCCGCATTGCAAGGTGCAATTCTGAAATTTTTTGCTTTTTCCTGCTCCTCTTAGCATGATAAAGAAGATTCAAAGAGAGTGAGATGTCAGCTCCTTTCATTCAGTCAGTAGCTTCAATCATTTCTGGACGTTTTTCAATGGCAAAAATCAATGAATATTGTAAATGCACAAACAGTAATTTCTCCGCATTGCAAGGTGCAATTCTGAAATTTTTTGCTTTTTCCTGCTCCTCTTAGCATGATAAAGAAGATTCAAAGAGAGTGAGATGCCAGCTCCTTTCATTCAGTCAGTAGCTTCAATCATTTCTGGACGTTTTTCAATGGCAAAAATCAATGAATATTGTAAATGCACAAACAGTAATTTCTCCGCATTGCAATGTGCAATTCTGAAATTTTTTGCTTTTTCCTGCTCCTCTTAGCATGATAAAGAAGATTCAAAGAGAGTGAGATGCCAGCTCCTTTCATTCAGTCAGTAGCTTCAATCATTTCTGGACATTTTTCAATGGCAAAAATCAATGAATATTGTAAATGCACAAACAGTAATTTCTCCGCATTGCAAGGTGCAATTCTGAAATTTTTTGCTTTTTCCTGCTCCTCTTAGCATGATAAAGAAGATTCAAAGAGAGTGAGATGCCAGCTCCTTTCATTCAGTCAGTAGCTTCAATCATTTCTGGACGTTTTTCAATGACAAAAATCAATGAATATTGTAAATGCACAAACAGTAATTTCTCTGCATTGCAAGGTGCAATTCTGAAATTTTTTGCTTTTTCCTGCTCCTCTTAGCATGATAAAGAAGATTCAAAGAGAGTGAGATGCCAGATCCTTTCCTTCAGTCAGTAGCTTCAATCATTTCTGGTATATGAATAACATGATGTTTTTCAATGGCAAAAATCAATGAATTTTGTAAATGCACAAACAGTAATTTCTCCGCATTGCAAGGCGCAATTCTGAAATTTTTTGCTTTTTCCTGCTCCTCTTAGCATGATAAAGAAGATTCAAAGAGAGTGAGATGCCAGCTCCTTTCATTCAGTCAGTAGCTTCAATCATTTCTGGACATTTTTCAATGGCAAAAATCAATGAATATTGTAAATGCACAAACAGTAATTTCTCCGCATTGCAAGGTGCAATTCTGAAATTTTTTGCTTTTTCCTGCTCCTCTTAGCATGATAAAGAAGATTCAAAGAGAGTGAGATGCCAGCTCCTTTCATTCAGTCAGTAGCTTCAATCATTTCTGGACGTTTTTCAATGGCAAAAATCAATGAATATTGTAAATGCACAAACAGTAATTTCTCCGCATTGCAAGGTGCAATTCTGAAATTTTTTGCTTTTTCCTGCTCCTCTTAGCATGATAAAGAAGATTCAAAGAGAGTGAGATGCCAGCTCCTTTCATTCAGTCAGTAGCTTCAATCATTTCTGGACGTTTTTCAATGGCAAAAATCAATGAATATTGTAAATGCACAAACAGTAATTTCTCCGCATTGCAAGGTGCAATTCTGAAATTTTTTGCTTTTTCCTGCTCCTCTTAGCATGATAAAGAAGATTCAAAGAGAGTGAGATGCCAGATCCTTTCCTTCAGTCAGTAGCTTCAATCATTTCTGGTATATGAATAACATGTTTTTCAATGGCAAAAATCAATGAATTTTGTAAATGCACAAACAGTAATTTCTCCGCATTGCAAGGCGCAATTCTGAAATTTTTTGCTTTTTCCTGCTCCTCTTAGCATGATAAAGAAGATTCAAAGAGAGTGAGATGCCAGCTCCTTTCATTCAGTCAGTAGCTTCAAACATTTCTGGTACATGAATAACATGATGTTTTTCAATGGCAAAAATCAATGAATATTGTAAATGCACAAACAGTAATTTCTCCGCATTGCAAGGTGCAATTCTGAAATTTTTTGCTTTTTCCTGCTCCTCTTAGCATGATAAAGAAGATTCAAAGAGAGTGAGATGCCAGCTCCTTTCGTTCAGTCAGTAGCTTCAATCATTTCTGGACGTTTTTCAATGGCAAAAATCATTGAATATTATAAATGCACAAACAGTAATTTCTCCGCATTGCAAGGTGCAATTCTGAAATTTTTTACTTTTTCCTGCTCCTCTTAGCATGATAAAGAAGATTCAAAGAGAGTGAGATGCCAGCTCCTTTCATTCAGTCAGTAGCTTCAATCATTTCTGGTATATGAATAACATGATGTTTTTCAATGGCAAAAATCAATGAATATTGTAAATGCACAAACAGTAATTTCTCCGCATTGCAAGGTGCAATTCTGAAATTTTTTGCTTTTTCCTGCTCCTCTTAGCATGATAAAGAAGATTCAAAGAGAGTGAGATGCCAGCTCCTTTCATTCAGTCAGTAGCTTCAATCATTTCTGGACGTTTTTCAATGGCAAAAATCAATGAATATTGTAAATGCACAAACAGTAATTTCTCCGCATTGCAAGGTGCAATTCTGAAATTTTTTGCTTTTTCCTGCTCCTCTTAGCATGATAAACAAGATTCAAAGAGAGTGAGATGCCAGCTCATTTCATTCAGTCAGTAGCTTCAATCATTTCTGGACGTTTTTCAATGGCAAAAATCATTGAATATTGTAAATGCACAAACAGTTATTTCTCCGCATTGCAAGGTGCAATTCTGAAATTTTTTACTTTTTCCTGCTCCTCTTAGCATGATAAAGAAGATTCAAAGAGAGTGAGATGCCAGCTCCTTTCATTCAGTCAGTAGCTTCAATCTTTTCTGGTATATGAATAACATGATGTTTTTCAATCGCAAAAATCAATGAATATTGTAAATGCACAAACAGTAATTTCTCCGCATTGCAAGGTGCAATTCTGAAATTTTTTGCTTTTTCCTGCTCCTCTTAGCATGATAAAGAAGATTCAAAGAGAGTGAGATGCCAGCTCCTTTCATTCAGTCAGTAGCTTCAATCATTTCTGGACGTTTTTCAATGGCAAAAATCAATGAATATTGTAAATGCACAAACAGTAATTTCTCCGCATTGCAAGGTGCAATTCTGAAATTTTTTGCTTTTTCCTGCTCCTCTAAGCATGATAAAGAAGATTCAAAGAGAGTGAGATGCCAGATCCTTTCCTTCAGTCAGTAGCTTCAATCATTTCTGGTATATGAATAACATGATGTTTTTCAATGGCAAAAATCAATGAATTTTGTAAATGCACAAACAGTAATTTCTCCGCATTGCAAGGCGCAATTCTGAAATTTTTTGCTTTTTCCTGCTCCTCTTAGCATGATAAAGAAGATTCAAAGAGAGTGAGATGCCAGCTCCTTTCATTCAGTCAGTAGCTTCAATCATTTCTGGACATTTTTCAATGGCAAAAATCAATGAATATTGTAAATGCACAAACAGTAATTTCTCCGCATTGCAAGGTGCAATTCTGAAATTTTTTGCTTTTTCCTGCTCCTCTTAGCATGATAAAAAGATTCAAAGAGAGTGAGATGCCAGCTCCTTTCATTCAGTCAGTAGCTTCAATCATTTCTGGACGTTTTTCAATGGCAAAAATCAATGAATATTGTAAATGCACAAACTGTAATTTCTCCGCATTGCAAGGTGCAATTCTGAAATTTTTTGCTTTTTCCTGCTCCTCTTAGCATGATAAAGAAGATTCAAAGAGAGTGAGATGCCAGCTCCTTTCATTCAGTCAGTAGCTTCAATCATTTCTGGTATATGAATAACATGATGTTTTTCAATAGCAAAAATCAATGAATATTGTAAATGCACAAACAGTAATTTCTCCGCATTGCAAGGTGCAATTCTGAAATTTTTTGCTTTTTCCTGCTCCTCTTAGCATGATAAAGAAGATTCAAAGAGAGTGAGATGCCAGCTCCTTTCATTCAGTCAGTAGCTTCAATCATTTCTGGATGTTTTTCAATGGCAAAAATCAATGAATATTGTAAATGCACAAACAGTAATTTCTCCGCATTGCAAGGTGCAATTCTGAAATTTTTTGCTTTTTCCTGCTCCTCTTAGCATGATAAAGAAGATTCAAAGAGAGTGAGATGCCAGCTCCTTTCATTCAGTCAGTAGCTTCAATCATTTCTGGTATATGAATAACATGATGTTTTTCAATCGCAAAAATCAATGAATATTGTAAATGCACAAACAGTAATTTCTCCGCATTGCAAGGTGCAATTCTGAAATTTTTTGCTTTTTCCTGCTCCTCTTAGCATGATAAAGAAGATTCAAAGAGAGTGAGATGCCAGCTCCTTTCATTCAGTCAGTAGCTTCAATCATTTCTGGACGTTTTTCAATGGCAAAAATCAATGAATATTGTAAATGCACAAACAGTAATTTCTCCGCATTGCAAGGTGCAATTCTGAAATTTTTTGCTTTTTCCTGCTCCTCTAAGCATGATAAAGAAGATTCAAAGAGAGTGAGATGCCAGATCCTTTCCTTCAGTCAGTAGCTTCAATCATTTCTGGTATATGAATAACATGATGTTTTTCAATGGCAAAAATCAATGAATTTTGTAAATGCACAAACAGTAATTTCTCCGCATTGCAAGGCGCAATTCTGAAATTTTTTGCTTTTTCCTGCTCCTCTTAGCATGATAAAGAAGATTCAAAGAGAGTGAGATGCCAGCTCCTTTCATTCAGTCAGTAGCTTCAATCATTTCTGGACATTTTTCAATGGCAAAAATCAATGAATATTGTAAATGCACAAACAGTAATTTCTCCGCATTGCAAGGTGCAATTCTGAAATTTTTTGCTTTTTCCTGCTCCTCTTAGCATGATAAAGAAGATTCAAAGAGAGTGAGATGCCAGCTCCTTTCATTCAGTCAGTAGCTTCAATCATTTCTGGACGTTTTTCAATGGCAAAAATCAATGAATATTGTAAATGCACAAACAGTAATTTCTCCGCATTGCAAGGTGCAATTCTGAAATTTTTTGCTTTTTCCTGCTCCTCTTAGCATGATAAAGAAGATTCAAAGAGAGTGAGATGCCAGCTCCTTTCATTCAGTCAGTACCTTCAATCATTTCTGGACGTTTTTCAATGGCAAAAATCAATGAATATTGTAAATGCACAAACAGTAATTTCTCCGCATTGCAAGGTGCAATTCTGAAATTTTTTGCTTTTTCCTGCTCCTCTTAGCATGATAAAGAAGATTCAAAGAGAGTGAGATGCCAGCTCCTTTCATTCAGTCAGTAGCTTCAATCATTTCTGGACGTTTTTCAATGGCAAAAATCAATGAATATTGTAAATGCACAAACTGTAATTTCTCCGCATTGCAAGGTGCAATTCTGAAATTTTTTGCTTTTTCCTGCTCCTCTTAGCATGATAAAGAAGATTCAAAGAGAGTGAGATGCCAGCTCCTTTCATTCAGTCAGTAGCTTCAATCATTTCTGGTATATGAATAACATGATGTTTTTTAATCGCAAAAATCAATGAATATTGTAAATGCACAAACAGTAATTTCTCCGCATTGCAAGGTGCAATTCTGAAATTTTTTGCTTTTTCCTGCTCCTCTTAGCATGATAAAGAAGATTCAAAGAGAGTGAGATGCCAGCTCCTTTCCTTCAGTCAGTAGCTTCAATCATTTCTGGTATATGAATAACATGATGTTTTTCAATGGCAAAAATCAATGAATTTTGTAAATGCACAAACAGTAATTTCTCCGCATTGCAAGGCGCAATTCTGAAATTTTTTGCTTTTTCCTGCTCCTCTTAGCATGATAAAGAAGATTCAAAGAGAGTGAGATGCCAGCTCCTTTCATTCAGTCAGTAGCTTCAATCATTTCTGGACATTTTTCAATGGCAAAAATCAATGAATATTGTAAATGCACAAACAGTAATTTCTCCGCATTGCAAGGTGCAATTCTGAAATTTTTTGCTTTTTCCTGCTCCTCTTAGCATGATAAAGAAGATTCAAAGAGAGTGAGATGCCAGCTCCTTTCATTCAGTCAGTAGCTACAATCATTTCTGGACGTTTTTCAATGGCAAAAATCAATGAATATTGTAAATGCACAAACAGTAATTTCTCCGCATTGCAAGGTGCAATTCTGAAATTTTTTGCTTTTTCCTGCTCCTCTTAGCATGATAAAGAAGATTCAAAGAGAGTGAGGTGCCAGCTCCTTTCATTCAGTCAGGAGCTTCAAACATTTCTGGTATATGAATAACATGTTTTTCAATGGCAAAAATCAATGAATATTGTAAATGCACAAACAGTAATTTCTCCGCATTGCAAGGTGCAATTCTGAAATTTTTTGCTTTTTCCTGCTCCTCTTAGCATGATAAAGAAGATTCAAAGAGAGTGAGATGCCAGCTCCTTTCATTCAGTCAGTAGCTTCAATCATTTCTGGACGTTTTTCAATGGCAAAAATCAATGAATATTGTAAATGCACAAACTGTAATTTCTCCGCATTGCAAGGTGCAATTCTGAAATTTTTTGCTTTTTCCTTCTCCTCTTAACATGATAAAGAATATTCAAAGAGAGTGAGATGCCAGCTCCTTTCATTCAGTCAGTAGCTTCAATCATTTCTGGACGTTTTTCAATGGCAAAAATCAACGAATATTGTAAATGCACAAACAGTAATTTCTCCGCATTGCAAGGTGCAATTCTGAAATTTATTGCTTTTTCCTGCTCCTCTTAGCATGATAAAGAAGATTCAAAGAGAGTGAGATGCCAGCTCCTTTCATTCAGTCCGTAGCTTCAATCATTTCTGGACGTTTTTCAATGGCAAAAATCAATGAATATTGTAAATTCACAAACTGTAATTTCTCCGCATTGCAAGGTGCAATTCTGAAATTTTTTGCTTTTTCCTGCTCCTCTTAGCATGATAAAGAAGATTCAAAGAGAGTGAGATGCCAGCTCCTTTCATTCAGTCAGTAGCTTCAATCATTTCTGGACGTTTTTCAATGGCAAAAATCAATGAATATTGTAAATGCACAAACAGTAAATTCTCCGCATTGCAAGGTGCAATTCTGAAATTTTTTGCTTTTTCCTGCTCCTCTTAGCATGATAAAGAAGATTCAAAGAGAGTGAGATGCCAGCTCCTTTCCTTCAGTCAGTAGCTTCAATCATTTCTGGTATATGAATAACATGATGTTTTTCAATGGCAAAAATCAATGAATTTTGTAAATGCACAAACAGTAATTTCTCCGCATTGCAAGGCGCAATTCTGAAATTTTTTGCTTTTTCCTGCTCCTCTTAGCATGATAAAGAAGATTCAAAGAGAGTGAGATGCCAGCTCCTTTCATTCAGTCAGTAGCTTCAATCATTTCTGGACATTTTTCAATGGCAAAAATCAATGAATATTGTAAATGCACAAACAGTAATTTCTCCGCATTGCAAGGTGCAATTCTGAAATTTTTTGCTTTTTCCTGCTCCTCTTAGCATGATAAAGAAGATTCAAAGAGAGTGAGATGCCAGCTCCTTTCATTCAGTCAGTAGCTTCAATCATTTCTGGACGTTTTTCAATGGCAAAAATCAATGAATATTGTAAATGCACAAACAGTAATTTCTCCGCATTGCAAGGTGCAATTCTGAAATTTTTTGCTTTTTCCTGCTCCTCTTAGCATGATAAAGAAGATTCAAAGAGAGGGAGGTGCCAGCTCCTTTCATTCAGTCAGTAGCTTCAAACATTTCTGGTATATGAATAACATGTTTTTCAATGGCAAAAATCAATGAATATTGTAAATGCACAAACAGTAAATTCTCCGCATTGCAAGGTGCAATTCTGAAATTTTTTGCTTTTTCCTGCTCCTCTTAGCATGATAAAGAAGATTCAAAGAGAGTGAGATGCCAGCTCCTTTCATTCAGTCAGTAGCTTCAATCATTTCTGGACGTTTTTCAATGGCAAAAATCAATGAATATTGTAAATGCACAAACTGTAATTTCTCCGCATTGCAAGCTGCAATTCTGAAATTTTTTGCTTTTTCCTGCTCCACTTAGCATGATAAAGAAGATTCAAAGAGAGTGAGATGCCAGCTCCTTTCATTCAGTCAGTAGCTTCAATCATTTCTGGACGTTTTTCAATGGCAAAAATCAATGAATATTGTAAATGCACAAACAGTAATTTCTCCGCATTGCAAGTTGCAATTCTGAAATTTTTTGCTTTTTCCTGCTCCTCTTAGCATGATAAAGAAGATTCAAAGAGAGTGAGATGCCAGCTCCTTTCATTCAGTCAGTACCTTCAATCATTTCTGTACGTTTTTCAATGGCAAAAATCAATGAATATTGTAAATGCACAAACAGTAATTTCTCCGCATTGCAAGGTGCAATTCTGAAATTTTTTGCTTTTTCCTGCTCCTCTTAGCATGATAAAGAAGATTCAAAGAGAGTGAGATGCCAGCTCCTTTCATTCAGTCAGTAGCTTCAAACATTTCTGGTATATGAATAACATGATGTTTTTCAATGGCAAAAATCAATGAATATTGTAAATGCACAAACAGTAATTTCTCCGCATTGCAAGGTGCAAGTCTGAAATTTTTTGCTTTTTTCTGCTCCTCTTAGCATGATAAAGAAGATTCAAAGAGAGTGAGATGCCAGCTCCTTTCATTCAGTCAGTAGCTTCAAACATTTCTGGTATATGAATAACATGATGTTTTTCAATGGCAAAAATCAATGAATATTGTAAATGCACAAACAGTAATTTCTCCGCATTGCAAGGTGCAAGACTGAAATTTTTTGCTTTTTCCTGCTCCTCTTAGCATGATAAAGAAGATTCAAAGACAGTGAGATGCCAGCTACTTTCATTCAGTCAGTAGCTTCAATCATTTCTGGACGATTTTCAATGGTAAAAATCAATGAATATTGTAAATGCACAAACAGTAATTTCTCCACATTGCAAGGTGCAATTCTGAAATTTTTTGCTTTTTCATGCTCCTCTTAGCATGATAAAGAAGATTCAAAGAGATTGAGATGCCAGCTCCTTTCATTCAGTCAGTAGCTTCAAACATTTCTGGTATATGAATAACATTATGTTTTTCAATGGCAAAAATCAATGAATATTGTAAATGCACAAACAGTAATTTCTCCGCATTGCAAGGTGCAATTCTGAAATTTTTTGCTTTTTCCTGCTCCTCTTAGCATGATAAAGAAGATTCAAAGAGAGTGAGATGCCAGCTCCTTTCATTCAGTCAGTAGCTTCAATCATTTCTGGACGTTTTTCAATGGCAAAAATCAACGAATATTGTAAATGCACAAACAGTAATTTCTCCGCATTGCAAGGTGCAATTCTGAAATTTTTTGCTTTTTCCTGCTCCTCTTAGCATGATAAAGAAGATTCAAAGAGAGTGAGATGCCAGCTCCTTTCATTCAGTCAGTAGCTTCAATCATTTCTGGACGTTTTTCAATGGCAAAAATCAATGAATATTGTAAATGCACAAACTGTAATTTCTCCGCATTGCAAGGTGCAATTCTGAAATTTTTTGCTTTTTCCTGCTCCTCTTAGCATGATAAAGAAGATTCAAAGAGAGTGAGATGCCAGCTCCTTTCATTCAGTCAGTAGCTTCAATCATTTCTGGACGTTTTTCAATGGCAAAAATCAATGAATATTGTAAATGCACAAACAGTAAATTCTCCGCATTGCAAGGTGCAATTCTGAAAATTTTTGCTTTTTCCTGCTCCTCTTAGCATGATAAAGAAGATTCAAAGAGAGTGAGATGCCAGCTCCTTTCCTTCAGTCAGTAGCTTCAATCATTTCTGGTATATGAATAACATGATGTTTTTCAATGGCAAAAATCAATGAATTTTGTAAATGCACAAACAGTAATTTCTCCGCATTGCAAGGTGCAATTCTGAAATTTTTTGCTTTTTCCTGCTCCTCTTAGCATGATAAAGAAGATTCAAAGAGAGTGAGATGCCAGCTCCTTTCATTCAGTCAGTAGCTTCAATCATTTCTGGACATTTTTCAATGGCAAAAATCAATGAATATTGTAAATGCACAAACAGTAATTTCTCCGCATTGCAAGGTGCAATTCTGAAATTTTTTGCTTTTTCCTGCTCCTCTTAGCATGATAAAGAAGATTCAAAGAGAGTGAGATGCCAGCTCCTTTCATTCAGTCAGTAGCTTCAATAATTTCTGGACGTTTTTCAATGGCAAAAATCAATGAATATTGTAAATGCACAAACAGTAATTTCTCCGCATTGCAAGGTGCAATTCTGAAATTTTTTGCTTTTTCCTGCTCCTCTTAGCATGATAAAGAAGATTCAAAGAGAGTGAGGTGCCAGCTCCTTTCATTCAGTCAGGAGCTTCAAACATTTCTGGTATATGAATAACATGTTTTTCAATGGCAAAAATCAATGAATATTGTAAATGCACAAACAGTAAATTCTCCGCATTGCAAGGTGCAATTTTGAAATTTTTTGCTTTTTCCTGCTCCTCTTAGCATGATAAAGAAGATTCAAAGAGAGTGAGATGCCAGCTCCTTTCATTCAGTCAGTAGCTTCAATCATTTCCGGACGTTTTTCAATGGCAAAAATCAATGAATATTGTAAATGCACAAACTGTAATTTCTCCGCATTGCAAGGTGCAATTCTGAAATTTTTTGCTTTTTCCTGCTCCTCTTAGCATGATAAAGAAGATTCAAAGAGAGTGAGATGCCAGCTCCTTTCATTCAGTCAGTAGCTTCAATCATTTCTGGACGTTTTTCAATGGCAAAAATCAACGAATATTGTAAATGCACAAACAGTAATTTCTCCGCATTGCAAGGTGCAATTCTGAAATTTTTTGCTTTTTCCTGCTCCTCTTAGCATGATAAAGAAGATTCAAAGAGAGTGAGATGCCAGCTCCTTTCATTCAGTCAGTAGCTTCAATCATTTCTGGACGTTTTTCAATGGCAAAAATCAACGAATATTGTAAATGCACAAACAGTAATTTCTCCGCATTGCAAGGTGCAATTCTGAAATTTTTTGCTTTTTCCTGCTCCTCTTAGCATGATAAAGAAGATTCAAAGAGAGTGAGATGCCAGCTCCTTTCATTCAGTCAGTAGCTTCAATCATTTCTGGACGTTTTTCAATGGCAAAAATCAATGAATATTGTAAATGCACAAACTGTAATTTCTCCGCATTGCAAGGTGCAATTCTGAAATTTTTTGCTTTTTCCTGCTCCTCTTAGCATGATAAAGAAGATTCAAAGAGAGTGAGATGCCAGCTCCTTTCATTCAGTCAGTAGCTTCAATCATTTCTGGACGTTTTTCAATGGCAAAAATCAATGAATATTGTAAATGCACAAACAGTAAATTCTCCGCATTGCAAGGTGCAATTCTGAAAATTTTTGCTTTTTCCTGCTCCTCTTAGCATGATAAAGAAGATTCAAAGAGAGTGAGATGCCAGCTCCTTTCCTTCAGTCAGTAGCTTCAATCATTTCTGGTATATGAATAACATGATGTTTTTCAATGGCAAAAATCAATGAATTTTGTAAATGCACAAACAGTAATTTCTCCGCATTGCAAGGTGCAATTCTGAAATTTTTTGCTTTTTCCTGCTCCTCTTAGCATGATAAAGAAGATTCAAAGAGAGTGAGATGCCAGCTCCTTTCATTCAGTCAGTAGCTTCAATCATTTCTGGACATTTTTCAATGGCAAAAATCAATGAATATTGTAAATGCACAAACAGTAATTTCTCCGCATTGCAAGGTGCAATTCTGAAATTTTTTGCTTTTTCCTGCTCCTCTTAGCATGATAAAGAAGATTCAAAGAGAGTGAGATGCCAGCTCCTTTCATTCAGTCAGTAGCTTCAATAATTTCTGGACGTTTTTCAATGGCAAAAATCAATGAATATTGTAAATGCACAAACAGTAATTTCTCCGCATTGCAAGGTGCAATTCTGAAATTTTTTGCTTTTTCCTGCTCCTCTTAGCATGATAAAGAAGATTCAAAGAGAGTGAGGTGCCAGCTCCTTTCATTCAGTCAGGAGCTTCAAACATTTCTGGTATATGAATAACATGTTTTTCAATGGCAAAAATCAATGAATATTGTAAATGCACAAACAGTAAATTCTCCGCATTGCAAGGTGCAATTTTGAAATTTTTTGCTTTTTCCTGCTCCTCTTAGCATGATAAAGAAGATTCAAAGAGAGTGAGATGCCAGCTCCTTTCATTCAGTCAGTAGCTTCAATCATTTCCGGACGTTTTTCAATGGCAAAAATCAATGAATATTGTAAATGCACAAACTGTAATTTCTCCGCATTGCAAGGTGCAATTCTGAAATTTTTTGCTTTTTCCTGCTCCTCTTAGCATGATAAAGAAGATTCAAAGAGAGTGAGATGCCAGCTCCTTTCATTCAGTCAGTAGCTTCAATCATTTCTGGACGTTTTTCAATGGCAAAAATCAACGAATATTGTAAATGCACAAACAGTAATTTCTCCGCATTGCAAGGTGCAATTCTGAAATTTTTTGCTTTTTCCTGCTCCTCTTAGCATGATAAAGAAGATTCAAAGAGAGTGAGATGCCAGCTCCTTTCATTCAGTCAGTAGCTTCAATCATTTCTGGACGTTTTTCAATGGCAAAAATCAATGAATATTGTAAATGCACAAACTGTAATTTCTCCGCATTGCAAGGTGCAATTCTGAAATTTTTTGCTTTTTCCTGCTCCACTTAGCATGATAAAGAAGATTCAAAGAGAGTGAGATGCCAGCTCCTTTCATTCAGTCAGTAGCTTCAATCATTTCTGGACGTTTTTCAATGGCAAAAATCAATGAATATTGTAAATGCACAAACAGTAATTTCTCCGCATTGCAAGTTGCAATTCTGAAATTTTTTGCTTTTTCCTGCTCCTCTTAGCATGATAAAGAAGATTCAAAGAGAGTGAGATGCCAGCTCCTTTCATTCAGTCAGTACCTTCAATCATTTCTGGACGTTTTTCAATTCCAAAAATCAATGAATATTGTAAATGCACAAACAGTAATTTCTCCGCATTGCAAGGTGCAATTCTGAAATTTTTTGCTTTTTCCTGCTCCTCTTAGCATGATAAAGAAGATTCAAAGAGAGTGAGATGCCAGCTCCTTTCATTCAGTCAGTAGCTTCAAACATTTCTGGTATATGAATAACATGATGTTTTTCAATGGCAAAAATCAATGAATATTGTAAATGCACAAACAGTAATTTCTCCGCATTGCAAGGTGCAAGTCTGAAATTTTTTGCTTTTTTCTGCTCCTCTTAGCATGATAAAGAAGATTCAAAGAGAGTGAGATGCCAGCTCCTTTCATTCAGTCAGTAGCTTCAAACATTTCTGGTATATGAATAACATGATGTTTTTCAATGGCAAAAATCAATGAATATTGTAAATGCACAAACAGTAATTTCTCCGCATTGCAAGGTGCAAGTCTGAAATTTTTTGCTTTTTCCTGCTCCTCTTAGCATGATAAAGAAGATTCAAAGAGAGTGAGATGCCAGCTCCTTTCATTCAGTCAGTACCTTCAATCATTTCTGGACGTTTTTCAATTCCAAAAATCAATGAATATTGTAAATGCACAAACAGTAATTTCTCCGCATTGCAAGGTGCAATTCTGAAATTTTTTGCTTTTTCCTGCTCCTCTTAGCATGATAAAGAAGATTCAAAGAGAGTGAGATGCCAGCTCCTTTCATTCAGTCAGTAGCTTCAAACATTTCTGGTATATGAATAACATGATGTTTTTCAATGGCAAAAATCAATGAATATTGTAAATGCACAAACAGTAATTTCTCCGCATTGCAAGGTGCAAGTCTGAAATTTTTTGCTTTTTCCTGCTCCTCTTAGCATGATAAAGAAGATTCAAAGAGAGTGAGATGCCAGCTACTTTCATTCAGTCAGTAGCTTCAATCATTTATGGACGTTTTTCAATGGTAAAAATCAATGAATATTGTAAATGCACAAACAGTAATTTCTCCACATTGCAAGGTGCAATTCTGAAATTTTTTGCTTTTTCATGCTCCTCTTAGCATGATAAAGAAGATTCAAAGAGATTGAGATGCCAGCTCCTTTCATTCAGTCAGTAGCTTCAAACATTTCTGGTATATGAATAACATTATGTTTTTCAATGGCAAAAATCAATGAATATTGTAAATGCACAAACAGTAATTTCTCCGCATTGCAAGGTGCAATTCTGAAATTTTTTGCTTTTTCCTGCTCCTCTTAGCATGATAAAGAAGATTCAAAGAGAGTGAGATGCCAGCTCCTTTCATTCAGTCAGTAGCTTCAAACATTTCTGGTATATGAATAACATGATGTTTTTCAATGGCAAAAATCAATGAATATTGTAAATGCACAAACAGTAATTTCTCCGCATTGCAAGGTGCAAGTCTGAAATTTTTTGCTTTTTCCTGCTCCTCTTAGCATGATAAAGAAGATTCAAAGAGAGTGAGATGCCAGCTACTTTCATTCAGTCAGTAGCTTCAATCATTTCTGGACGTTTTTCAATGGTAAAAATCAATGAATATTGTAAATGCACAAACAGTAATTTCTCCACATTGCAAGGTGCAATTCTGAAATTTTTTGCTTTTTCCTGCTCCTCTTAGCATGATAAAGAAGATTCAAAGAGAGTGAGATGCCAGCTCCTTTCATTCAGTCAGTAGCTTCAAACATTTCTGGTATATGAATAACATGATGTTTTTCAATGGCAAAAATCAATGAATATTGTAAATGCACAAACAGTAATTTCTCCGCATTGCAAGGTGCAATTCTGAAATTTTTTGCTTTTTCCTGCTCCTCTTAGCATGATAAAGAAGATTCAAAGAGAGTGAGATGCCAGCTCCTTTCATTCAGTCAGTAGCTTCAATCATTTCTGGATGTTTTTCAATGGCAAAAATCAATGAATATTGTAAATGCACAAACAGTAATTTCTCCGCATTGCAAGGTGCAATTCTGAAATTTTTTGCTTTTTCCTGCTCCTCTTAGCATGATAAAGAAGATTCAAAGAGAGTGAGATGCCAGCTCCTTTCATTCAGTCAGTAGCTTCAATCATTTCTGGACGTTTTTCAATGGCAAAAATCAATGAATATTGTAAATGCACAAACAGTAATTTCTCCGCATTGCAAGGTGCAATTCTGAAATTTTTTGCTTTTTCCTGCTCCTCTTAGCATGATAAAGAAGATTCAAAGAGAGTGAGATGCCAGCTCCTTTCATTCAGTCAGTACCTTCAATCATTTCTGGACGTTTTTCAATGGCAAAAATCAATGAATATTGTAAATGCACAAACAGTAATTTCTCCGCATTGCAAGGTGCAATTATGAAATTTTTTGCTTTTTCCCGCTCCTCTTAGCATGATAAAGAAGATTCAAAGAGATTGAGGTGCCAGCTCCTTTCATTCAGTCAGTAGCTTCAATCATTTCTGGTATATGAATAACATGTTTTTCAATGGCAAAAATCAATGAATATTGTAAATGCACAAACAGTAATTTCTCCGCATTGCAAGGTGCAATTCTGAAATTTTTTGCTTTTTCCTGCTCCTCTTAGCATGATAAAGAAGATTCAAAGAGAGTGAGATGCCAGCTCCTTTCATTCAGTCAGTAGCTTCAATCATTTCTGGACGTTTTTCAATGGCAAAAATCAATGAATATTGTAAATGCACAAACAGTAATTTCTCCGCATTGCAAGGTGCAATTCTGAAATTTTTTGCTTTTTCCTGCTCCTCTTAGCATGATAAAGAAGATTCAAAGAGAGTGAGATGCCAGCTCCTTTCATTCAGTCAGTAGCTTCAATCATTTCTGGACGTTTTTCAATGGCAAAAATCAATGAATATTGTAAATGCACAAACAGTAATTTCTCCGCATTGCAAGGTGCAATTCTGAAATTTTTTGCTTTTTCCTGCTCCTCTTAGCATGATAAAGAAGATTCAAAGAGAGTGAGATGCCAGCTCCTTTCATTCAGTCAGTAGCTTCAAACATTTCTGGTATATGAATAACATGATGTTTTTCAATGGCAAAAATCAATGAATATTGTAAATGCACAAACAGTAATTTCTCCGCATTGCAAGGTGCAAGTCTGAAATTTTTTGCTTTTTCCTGCTCCTCTTAGCATGATAAAGAAGATTCAAAGAGAGTGAGATGCCAGCTACTTTCATTCAGTCAGTAGCTTCAATCATTTCTGGACGTTTTTCAATGGTAAAAATCAATGAATATTGTAAATGCACAAACAGTAATTTCTCCACATTGCAAGGTGCAATTCTAAAATTTTTTGCTTTTTCCTGCTCCTCTTAGCATGATAAAGAAGATTCAAAGAGAGTGAGATGCCAGCTCCTTTCATTCAGTCAGTAGCTTCAAACATTTCTGGTATATGAATAACATGATGTTTTTCAATGGCAAAAATCAATGAATATTGTAAATGCACAAACAGTAATTTCTCCGCATTGCAAGGTGCAATTCTGAAATTTTTTGCTTTTTCCTGCTCCTCTTAGCATGATTCAAAGAGAGTGAGATGCCAGCTCCTTTCATTCAGTCAGTAGCTTCAATCATTTCTGGACGTTTTTCAATGGCAAAAATCAATGAATATTGTAAATGCACAAACAGTAATTTCTCCGCATTGCAAGGTGCAAGTCTGAAATTTTTTGCTTTTTCCTGCTCCTCTTAGCATGATAAAGAAGATTCAAAGAGAGTGAGATGCCAGCTACTTTCATTCAGTCAGTAGCTTCAATCATTTCTGGACGTTTTTCAATGGTAAAAATCAATGAATATTGTAAATGCACAAACAGTAATTTCTCCGCATTGCAAGGTGCAATTCTGAAATTTTTTGCTTTTTCCTGCTCCTCTTAGCATGATAAAGAAGATTCAAAGAGAGTGAGATGCCAGCTCCTTTCATTCAGTCAGTAGCTTCAATCATTTCTGGACGTTTTTCAATGGCAAAAATCAATGAATATTGTAAATGCACAAACAGTAATTTCTCCGCATTGCAAGGTGCAATTCTGAAATTTTTTGCTTTTTCCTGCTCCTCTTAGCATGATAAAGAAGATTCAAAGAGAGTGAGATGCCAGCTCCTTTCATTCAGTCAGTAGCTTCAAACATTTCTGGTATATGAATAACATGATGTTTTTCAATGGCAAAAATCAATGAATATTGTAAATGCACAAACAGTAATTTCTCCGCATTGCAAGGTGCAAGTCTGAAATTTTTTGCTTTTTCCTGCTCCTCTTAGCATGATAAAGAAGATTCAAAGAGAGTGAGATGCCAGCTACTTTCATTCAGTCAGTAGCTTCAATCATTTCTGGACGTTTTTCAATGGTAAAAATCAATGAATATTGTAAATGCACAAACAGTAATTTCTCCACATTGCAAGGTGCAATTATAAAATTTTTTGCTTTTTCCTGCTCCTCTTAGCATGATAAAGAAGATTCAAAGAGAGTGAGATGCCAGCTCCTTTCATTCAGTCAGTAGCTTCAAACATTTCTGGTATATGAATAACATGATGTTTTTCAATGGCAAATATCAATGAATATTGTAAATGCACAAACAGTAATTTCTCCGCATTGCAAGGTGCAATTCTGAAATTTTTTGCTTTTTCCTGCTCCTCTTAGCATGATTCAAAGAGAGTGAGATGCCAGCTCCTTTCATTCAGTCAGTAGCTTCAATCATTTCTGGACGTTTTTCAATGGCAAAAATCAATGAATATTGTAAATGCACAAACAGTAATTTCTCCGCATTGCAAGGTGCAATTCTGAAATTTTTTGCTTTTTCCTGCTCCTCTTAGCATGATAAAGAAGATTCAAAGAGAGTGAGATGTCAGCTCCTTTCATTCAGTCAGTAGCTTCAAACATTTCTGGTATATGAATAACATGATGTTTTTCAATGGCAAAAATCAATGAATATTGTAAATGCACAAACAGTAATTTCTCCGCATTGCAAGGTGCAATTCTGAAATTTTTTGCTTTTTCCTGCTCCTCTTAGCATGATAAAGAAGATTCAAAGAGAGTGAGATGCCAGCTCCTTTCATTCAGTCAGTAGCTTCAAACATTTCTGGTATATGAATAACATGATGTTTTTCAATGGCAAAAATCAATGAATATTGTAAATGCACAAACAGTAATTTCTCCGCATTGCAAGGTGCAAGTCTGAAATTTTTTGCTTTTTCCTGCTCCTCTTAGCATGATAAAGAAGATTCAAAGAGAGTGAGATGCCAGCTACTTTCATTCAGTCAGTAGCTTCAATCATTTCTGGACGTTTTTCAATGGTAAAAATCAATGAATATTGTAAATGCACAAACAGTAATTTCTCCACATTACAAGGTGCAATTCTGAAGTTTTTTGCTTTTTCCTGCTCCTCTTAGCATGATAAAGAAGATTCAAAGAGATTGAGATGCCAGCTCCTTTCATTCAGTCAGTAGCTTCAAACATTTCTGGTATATGAATAACATGATGTTTTTCAATGGAAAAAATCAATGAATATTGTAAATGCACAAACAGTAATTTCTCCGCATTGCAAGGTGCAATTCTGAAATTTTTTGCTTTTTCCTGCTCCTCTTAGCATGATAAAGAAGATTCAAAGAGAGTGAGATGCCAGCTCCTTTCATTCAGTCAGTAGCTTCAAACATTTCTGGTATATCAATAACATGATGTTTTTCAATGGCAAAAATCAATGAATATTGTAAATGCACAAACAGTAATTTCTCCGCATTGCAAGGTGCAAGTCTGAAATTTTTTGCTTTTTCCTGCTCCTCTTAGCATGATAAAGAAGATTCAAAGAGAGTGAGATGCCAGCTACTTTCATTCAGTCAGTAGCTTCAATCATTTCTGGACGTTTTTCAATGGTAAAAATCAATGAATATTGTAAATGCACAAACAGTAATTTCTCCACATTGCAAGGTGCAATTCTGAAATTTTTTGCTTTTTCCTGCTCCTCTTAGCATGATAAAGAAGATTCAAAGAGAGTGAGATGCCAGCTCCTTTCATTCAGTCAGTAGCTTCAAACATTTCTGGTATATGAATAACATGATGTTTTTCAATGGCAAAAATCAATGAATATTGTAAATGCACAAACAGTAATTTCTCCGCATTGCAAGGTGCAATTCTGAAATTTTTTGCTTTTTCCTGCTCCTCTTAGCATGATAAAGAAGATTCAAAGAGAGTGAGATGCCAGCTCCTTTCATTCAGTCAGTAGCTTCAATCATTTCTGGACGTTTTTCAATGGCAAAAATCAATGAATATTGTAAATGCACAAACAGTAATTTCTCCGCATTGCAAGGTGCAATTCTGAAATTTTTTGCTTTTTCCTGCTCCTCTTAGCATGATAAAGAAGATTCAAAGAGAGTGAGATGCCAGCTCCTTTCATTCAGTCAGTAGCTTCAATCATTTCTGGACGTTTTTCAATGGCAAAAATCAATGAATATTGTAAATGCACAAACAGTAATTTCTCCGCATTGCAAGGTGCAATTCTGAAATTTTTTGCTTTTTCCTGCTCCTCTTAGCATGATAAAGAAGATTCAAAGAGAGTGAGATGCCAGCTCCTTTCATTCAGTCAGTAGCTTCAAACATTTCTGGTATATGAATAACATGATGTTTTTCAATGGCAAAAATCAATGAATATTGTAAATGCACAAACAGTAATTTCTCCGCATTGCAAGGTGCAAGTCTGAAATTTTTTGCTTTTTCCTGCTCGTCTTAGCATGATAAAGAAGATTCAAAGAGAGTGAGATGCCAGCTACTTTCATTCAGTCAGTAGCTTCAATCATTTCTGGACGTTTTTCAATGGTAAAAATCAATGAATATTGTAAATGCACAAACAGTAATTTCTCCACATTGCAAGGTGCAATTCTGAAATTTTTTGCTTTTTCCTGCTCCTCTTAGCATGATAAAGAAGATTCAAAGAGAGTGAGGTGCCAGCTCCTTTCATTCAGTCAGTAGCTTCAAACATTTCTGGTATATGAATAACATGTTTTTCAATGGCAAAAATCAATGAATATTGTAAATGCACAAACAGTAATTTCTCCGCATTGCAAGGTGCAATTCTGAAATTTTTTGCTTTTTCCTGCTCCTCTTAGCATGATAAAGAAGATTCAAAGAGAGTGAGATGCCAGCTCTTCATTCAGTCAGTAGCTTCAATAATTTCTGGACGTTTTTCAATGGCAAAAATCAATGAATATTGTAAATGCACAAACAGTAATTTCTCCGCATTGCAAGGTGCAATTCTGAAATTTTTTGCTTTTTCCTGCTCCTCTTAGCATGATAAAGAAGATTCAAAGAGAGTGAGATGCCAGCTCCTTTCATTCAGTCAGTAGCTTCAATCATTTCTGGACGTTTTTCAATGGCAAAAATCAATGAATATTGTAAATGCACAAACAGTAATTTCTCCGCATTGCAAGGTGCAATTCTGAAATTTTTTGCTTTTTCCTGCTCCTCTTAGCATGATAAAGAAGATTCAAAGAGAGTGAGATGCCAGCTCCTTTCATTCAGTCAGTAGCTTCAAACATTTCTGGTATATGAATAACATGATGTTTTTCAATGGCAAAAATCAATGAATATTGTAAATGCACAAACAGTAATTTCTCCGCATTGCAAGGTGCAAGTCTGAAATTTTTTGCTTTTTCCTGCTCGTCTTAGCATGATAAAGAAGATTCAAAGAGAGTGAGATGCCAGCTACTTTCATTCAGTCAGTAGCTTCAATCATTTCTGGACGTTTTTCAATGGTAAAAATCAATGAATATTGTAAATGCACAAACAGTAATTTCTCCACATTGCAAGGTGCAATTCTGAAATTTTTTGCTTTTTCCTGCTCCTCTTAGCATGATAAAGAAGATTCAAAGAGAATGAGGTGCCAGCTCCTTTCATTCAGTCAGTAGCTTCAAACATTTCTCGTATATGAATAACATGTTTTTCAATGGCAAAAATCAATGAATATTGTAAATGCACAAACAGTAATTTCTCCGCATTGCAAGGTGCAATTCTGAAATTTTTTGCTTTTTCCTGCTCCTCTTAGCATGATAAAGAAGATTCAAAGAGAGTGAGATGCCAGCTCTTCATTCAGTCAGTAGCTTCAATAATTTCTGGACGTTTTTCAATGGCAAAAATCAATGAATATTGTAAATGCACAAACAGTAATTTCTCCGCATTGCAAGGTGCAATTCTGAAATTTTTTGCTTTTTCCTGCTCCTCTTAGCATGATAAAGAAGATTCAAAGAGAGTGAGATGCCAGCTCCTTTCATTCAGTCAGTAGCTTCAATCATTTCTGGACGTTTTTCAATGGCAAAAATCAATGAATATTGTAAATGCACAAACAGTAATTTCTCCGCATTGCAAGGTGCAATTCTGAAATTTTTTGCTTTTTCCTGCTCCTCTTAGCATGATAAAGAAGATTCAAAGAGAGTGAGATGCCAGCTCCTTTCATTCAGTCAGTAGCTTCAAACATTTCTGGTATATGAATAACATGATGTTTTTCAATTGCAAAAATCAATGAATATTGTAAATGCACAAACAGTAATTTCTCCGCATTGCAAGGTGCAAGTCTGAAATTTTTTGCTTTTTCCTGCTCGTCTTAGCATGATAAAGAAGATTCAAATAGAGTGAGATGCCAGCTACTTTCATTCAGTCAGTAGCTTCAATCATTTCTGGACGTTTTTCAATGGTAAAAATCAATGAATATTGTAAATGCACAAACAGTAATTTCTCCACATTGCAAGGTGCAATTCTGAAATTTTTTGCTTTTCCCTGCTCCTCTTAGCATGATAAAGAAGATTCAAAGAGAGTGAGATGCCAGCTCCTTTCATTCAGTCAGTAGCTTCAAACATTTCTGGTATATGAATAACATGATGTTTTTCAATGGCAAAAATCAATGAATATTGTAAATGCACAAACAGTAATTTCTCCGCATTGCAAGGTGCAATTCTGAAATTTTTTGCTTTTTCCTGCTCCTCTTAGCATGATAAAGAAGATTCAAAGAGAGTGAGATGCCAGCTCCTTTCATTCAGTCAGTAGCTTCAAACATTTCTGGTATATGAATAACATGATGTTTTTCAATGGCAAAAATCAATGAATATTGTAAATGCACAAACAGTAATTTCTCCGCATTGCAAGGTGCAATGCTGAAATTTTTTGCTTTTTCCTGCTCCTCTTAGCATGATAAAGAAGATTCAAAGAGAGTGAGATGCCAGCTCCTTTCATTCAGTCAGTAGCTTCAATCAATTCTGGACGTTTTTCAATGGCAAAAATCAATGAATATTGTAAATGCACAAACAGTAATTTCTCCGCATTGCAAGGTGCAATTCTGAAATTTTTTGCTTTTTCCTGCTCCTCTTAGCATGATAAAGAAGATTCAAAGAGCGTGAGATGTCAGCTCCTTTCATTCAGTCAGTAGCTTCAAACATTTCTGGTATATGAATAACATGATGTTTTTCAATGGCAAAAATCAATGAATATTGTAAATGCACAAACAGTAATTTCTCCGCATTGCAAGGTGCAATTCTGAAATTTTTTGCTTTTTCCTGCTCCTCTTAGCATGATAAAGAAGATTCAAAGAGAGTGAGATGCCAGCTCCTTTCATTCAGTCAGTAGCTTCAATCATTTCTGGACGTTTTTCAATGGCAAAAATCAATGAATATTGTAAATGCACAAACAGTAATTTCTCCGCATTGCAAGGTGCAATTCTGAAATTTTTTGCTTTTTCCTGCTCCTCTTAGCATGATAAAGAAGATTCAAAGAGAGTGAGATGCCAGCTCCTTTCGTTCAGTCAGTAGCTTCAATCATTTCTGGTATATGAATAACATGATGTTTTTCAATGGCAAAAATCAATGAATATTGTAAATGCACAAACAGTAATTTCTCCGCATTGCAAGGTGCAATTCTGAAATTTTTTGCTTTTTCCTGCTCCTCTTAGCATGATAAACAAGATTCAAAGAGAGTGAGATGCCAGCTCCTTTCATTCAGTCAGTAGCTTCAATCATTTCTGGACGTTTTTCAATGGCAAAAATCAATGAATATTGTAAATGCACAAACAGTAATTTCTCCGCATTGCAAGGTGCAATTCTGAAATTTTTTGCTTTTTCCTGCTCCTCTTAGCATGATAAAGAAGATTCAAAGAGAGTGAGATGCCAGCTCCTTTCATTCAGTCAGTAGCTTCAAACATTTCTGGTATATGAATAACATGATGTTTTTCAATGGCAAAAATCAATGAATATTGTAAATGCACAAACAGTAATTTCTCCGCATTGCAAGGTGCAAGTCTGAAATTTTTTGCTTTTTCCTGCTCGTCTTAGCATGATAAAGAAGATTCAAAGAGAGTGAGATGCCAGCTACTTTCATTCAGTCAGTAGCTTCAATCATTTCTGGACGTTTTTCAATGGTAAAAATCAATGAATATTGTAAATGCACAAACAGTAATTTCTCCACATTGCAAGGTGCAATTCTGAAATTTTTTGCTTTTCCCTGCTCCTCTTAGCATGATAAAGAAGATTCAAAGAGAGTGAGATGCCAGCTCCTTTCATTCAGTCAGTAGCTTCAAACATTTCTGGTATATGAATAACATGATGTTTTTCAATGGCAAAAATCAATGAATATTGTAAATGCACAAACAGTAATTTCTCCGCATTGCAAGGTGCAATTCTGAAATTTTTTGCTTTTTCCTGCTCCTCTTAGCATGATAAAGAAGATTCAAAGAGAGTGAGATGCCAGCTCCTTTCATTCAGTCAGTAGCTTCAAACATTTCTGGTATATGAATAACATGATGTTTTTCAATGGCAAAAATCAATGAATATTGTAAATGCACAAACAGTAATTTCTCCGCATTGCAAGGTGCAATTCTGAAATTTTTTGCTTTTTCCTGCTTCTCTTAGCATGATAAAGAAGATTCAAAGAGAGTGAGATGCCAGCTCCTTTCATTCAGTCAGTAGCTTCAATCAATTCTGGACGTTTTTCAATGGCAAAAATCAATGAATATTGTAAATGCACAAACAGTAATTTCTCCGCATTGCAAGGTGCAATTCTGAAATTTTTTGCTTTTTCCTGCTCCTCTTAGCATGATAAAGAAGATTCAAAGAGCGTGAGATGTCAGCTCCTTTCATTCAGTCAGTAGCTTCAAACATTTCTGGTATATGAATAACATGATGTTTTTCAATGGCAAAAATCAATGAATATTGTAAATGCACAAACAGTAATTTCTCCGCATTGCAAGGTGCAATTCTGAAATTTTTTGCTTTTTCCTGCTCCTCTTAGCATGATAAACAAGATTCAAAGAGAGTGAGATGCCAGCTCCTTTCATTCAGTCAGTAGCTTCAATCATTTCTGGACGTTTTTCAATGGCAAAAATCAATGAATATTGTAAATGCACAAACAGTAATTTCTCCGCATTGCAAGGTGCAATTCTGAAATTTTTTGCTTTTTCCTGCTCCTCTTAGCATGATAAAGAAGATTCAAAGAGAGTGAGATGCCAGCTCCTTTCGTTCAGTCAGTAGCTTCAATCATTTCTGGACGTTTTTCAATGGCAAAAATCATTGAATATTATAAATGCACAAACAGTAATTTCTCCGCATTGCAAGGTGCAATTCTGAAATTTTTTACTTTTTCCTGCTCCTCTTAGCATGATAAAGAAGATTCAAAGAGAGTGAGATGCCAGCTCCTTTCATTCAGTCAGTAGCTTCAATCATTTCTGGTATATGAATAACATGATGTTTTTCAATGGCAAAAATCAATGAATATTGTAAATGCACAAACAGTAATTTCTCCGCATTGCAAGGTGCAATTCTGAAATTTTTTGCTTTTTCCTGCTCCTCTTAGCATGATAAACAAGATTCAAAGAGAGTGAGATGCCAGCTCCTTTCATTCAGTCAGTAGCTTCAATCATTTCTGGACGTTTTTCAATGGCAAAAATCAATGAATATTGTAAATGCACAAACAGTAATTTCTCCGCATTGCAAGGTGCAATTCTGAAATTTTTTGCTTTTTCCTGCTCCTCTTAGCATGATAAAGAAGATTGAAAGAGAGTGAGATGCCAGCTCCTTTCATTCAGTCAGTAGCTTCAAACATTTCTGGTATATGAATAACATGATGTTTTTCAATGGCAAAAATCAATGAATATTGTAAATGCACAAACAGTAATTTCTCCGCATTGCAAGGTGCAATTCTGAAATTTTTTGCTTTTTCCTGCTCCTCTTAGCATGATAAAGAAGATTCAAAGAGAGTGAGATGCCAGCTCCTTTCATTCAGTCAGTAGCTTCAATCATTTCTGGACGTTTTTCAATGGCAAAAATCAATGAATATTGTAAATGCACAAACAGTAATTTCTCCGCATTGCAAGGTGCAATTCTGAAATTTTTTGCTTTTTCCTGCTCCTCTTAGCATGATAAAGAAGATTCAAAGAGAGTGAGATGCCAGCTCCTTTCATTCAGTCAGTAGCTTCAATCATTTCTGGACGTTTTTCAATGGCAAAAATCAATGAATGTTGTAAATGCACAAACAGTAATTTCTTCGCATTGCAAGGTGCAATTCTGAAATGTTTTGCTTTTTCCTGCTCCTCTTAGCATGATAAAGAAGATTCAAAGAGAGTGAGATGCCAGCTCCTTTCATTCAGTCAGTAGCTTCAATCATTTCTGGACGTTTTTCAATGGCAAAAATCAATGAATATTGTAAATGCACAAACAGTAATTTCTCCGCATTGCAAGGTGCAATTCTGAAATTTTTTGCTTTTTCCTGCTCCTCTTAGCATGATAAAGAAGATTCAAAGAGAGTGAGATGCCAGCTCCTTTCATTCAGTCAGTAGCTTCAAACATTTCTGGTATATGAATAACATGATGTTTTTCAATGGCAAAAATCAATGAATATTGTAAATGCACAAACAGTAATTTCTCCGCATTGCAAGGTGCAATTCTGAATTTTTTTGCTTTTTCCTGCTCCTCTTAGCATGATAAAGAAGATTCAAAGAGAGTGAGATGCCAGCTCCTTTCATTCAGTCAGTAGCTTCAATCATTTCTGGACGTTTTTCAATGGCAAAAATCAATGAATATTGTAAATGCACAAACAGTAATTTCTCCGCATTGCAAGGTGCAATTCTGAAATTTTTTGCTTTTTCCTGCTCCTCTTAGCATGATAAAGAAGATTCAAAGAGCGTGAGATGTCAGCTCCTTTCATTCAGTCAGTAGCTTCAAACATTTCTGGTATATGAATAACATGATGTTTTTCAATGGCAAAAATCAATGAATATTGTAAATGCACAAACAGTAATTTCTCCGCATTGCAAGGTGCAATTCTGAAATTTTTTGCTTTTTCCTGCTCCTCTTAGCATGATAAAGAAGATTCAAAGAGAGTGAGATGCCAGCTCCTTTCATTCAGTCAGTAGCTTCAATCATTTCTGGACGTTTTTCAATGGCAAAAATCAATGAATATTGTAAATGCACAAACAGTAATTTCTCCGCATTGCAAGGTGCAATTCTGAAATTTTTTGCTTTTTCCTGCTCCTCTTAGCATGATAAAGAAGATTCAAAGAGAGTGAGATGCCAGCTCCTTTCATTCAGTCAGTAGCTTCAAACATTTCTGGTATATGAATAACATGATGTTTTTCAATGGCAAAAATCAATGAATATTGTAAATGCACAAACAGTAATTTCTCCGCATTGCAAGGTGCAATTCTGAAATTTTTTGCTTTTTCCTGCTCCTCTTAGCATGATAAAGAAGATTCAAAGAGAGTGAGATGCCAGCTCCTTTCATTCAGTCAGTAGCTTCAATCATTTCTGGACGTTTTTCAATGGCAAAAATCAATGAATATTGTAAATGCACAAACAGTAATTTCTCCGCATTGCAAGGTGCAATTCTGAAATGTTTTGCTTTTTCCTGCTCCTCTTAGCATGATAAAGAAGATTCAAAGAGCGTGAGATGTCAGCTCCTTTCATTCAGTCAGTAGCTTCAAACATTTCTGGTATATGAATAACATGATGTTTTTCAAAGGCAAAAATCAATGAATATTGTAAATGCACAAACAGTAATTTCTCCGCATTGCAAGGTGCAATTCTGAAATTTTTTGCTTTTTCCTGCTCCTCTTAGCATGATAAAGAAGATTCAAAGAGAGTGAGATGCCAGCTCCTTTCATTCAGTCAGTAGCTTCAATCATTTCTGGACGTTTTTCAATGGCAAAAATCAATGAATATTGTAAATGCACAAACAGTAATTTCTCCGCATTGCAAGGTGCAATTCTGAAATTTTTTGCTTTTTCCTGCTCCTCTTAGCATGATAAAGAAGATTCAAAGAGAGTGAGATGCCAGCTCCTTTCATTCAGTCAGTAGCTTCAAACATTTCTGGTATATGAATAACATGATGTTTTTCAATGGCAAAAATCAATGAATATTGTAAATGCACAAACAGTAATTTCTCCGCATTGCAAGGTGCAATTCTGAAATTTTTTGCTTTTTCCTGCTCCTCTTAGCATGATAAAGAAGATTCAAAGAGAGTGAGATGCCAGCTCCTTTCATTCAGTCAGTAGCTTCAAACATTTCTGGTATATGAATAACATGATGTTTTTCAATGGCAAAAATCAATGAATATTGTAAATGCACAAACAGTAATTTCTCCGCATTGCAAGGTGCAATTCTGAAATTTTTTGCTTTATCCTGCTCCTCTTAGCATGATAAAGAAGATTCAAAGAGAGTGAGATGCCAGCTCCTTTCATTCAGTCAGTAGCTTCAATCATTTCTGGACGTTTTTCAATGGCAAAAATCAATGAATATTGTAAATGCACAAACAGTAATTTCTCCGCATTGCAAGGTGCAATTCTGAAATTTTTTGCTTTTTCCTGCTCCTCTTAGCATGATAAAGAAGATTCAAAGAGCGTGAGATGTCAGCTCCTTTCATTCAGTCAGTAGCTTCAAACATTTCTGGTATATGAATAACATGATGTTTTTCAATGGCAAAAATCAATGAATATTGTAAATGCACAAACAGTAATTTCTCCGCATTGCAAGGTGCAATTCTGAAATTTTTTGCTTTTTCCTGCTCCTCTTAGCATGATAAAGAAGATTCAAAGAGAGTGAGATGCCAGCTCCTTTCATTCAGTCAGTAGCTTCAATCATTTCTGGACGTTTTTCAATGGCAAAAATCAATGAATATTGTAAATGCACAAACAGTAATTTCTCCGCATTGCAAGGTGCAATTCTGAAATTTTTTGCTTTTTCCTGCTCCTCTTAGCATGATAAAGAAGATTCAAAGAGAGTGAGATGCCAGCTCCTTTCATTCAGTCAGTAGCTTCAAACATTTCTGGTATATGAATAACATGATGTTTTTCAATGGCAAAAATCAATGAATATTGTAAATGCACAAACAGTAATTTCTCCGCATTGCAAGGTGCAATTCTGAAATGTTTTGCTTTTTCCTGCTCCTCTTAGCATGATAAAGAAGATTCAAAGAGCGTGAGATGTCAGCTCCTTTCATTCAGTCAGTAGCTTCAAGCATTTCTGGTATATGAATAACATGATGTTTTTCAAAGGCAAAAATCAATGAATATTGTAAATGCACAAACAGTAATTTCTCCGCATTGCAAGGTGCAATTCTGAAATTTTTTGCTTTTTCCTGCTCCTCTTAGCATGATAAAGAAGATTCAAAGAGAGTGAGATGCCAGCTCCTTTCATTCAGTCAGTAGCTTCAATCATTTCTGGACGTTTTTCAATGGCAAAAATCAATGAATATTGTAAATGCACAAACAGTAATTTCTCCGCATTGCAAGGTGCAATTCTGAAATTTTTTGCTTTTTCCTGCTCCTCTTAGCATGATAAAGAAGATTCAAAGAGAGTGAGATGCCAGCTCCTTTCATTCAGTCAGTAGCTTCAAACATTTCTGGTATATGAATAACATGATGTTTTTCAATGGCAAAAATCAATGAATATTGTAAATGCACAAACAGTAATTTCTCCGCATTGCAAGGTGCAATTCTGAAATTTTTTGCTTTTTCCTGCTCCTCTTAGCATGATAAAGAAGATTCAAAGAGAGTGAGATGCCAGCTCCTTTCATTCAGTCAGTAGCTTCAATCAATTCTGGACGTTTTTCAATGGCAAAAATCAATGAATATTGTAAATGCACAAACAGTAATTTCTCCGCATTGCAAGGTGCAATTCTGAAATTTTTTGCTTTTTCCTGCTCCTCTTAGCATGATAAAGAAGATTCAAAGAGCGTGAGATGTCAGCTCCTTTCATTCAGTCAGTAGCTTCAAACATTTCTGGTATATGAATAACATGATGTTTTTCAATGGCAAAAATCAATGAATATTGTAAATGCACAAACAGTAATTTCTCCGCATTGCAAGGTGCAATTCTGAAATTTTTTGCTTTTTCCTGCTCCTCTTAGCATGATAAAGAAGATTCAAAGAGAGTGAGATGCCAGCTCCTTTCATTCAATCAGTAGCTTCAATCATTTCTGGACGTTTTTCAATGGCAAAAATCAATGAATATTGTAAATGCACAAACAGTAATTTCTCCGCATTGCAAGGTGCAATTCTGAAATTTTTTGCTTTTTCCTGCTCCTCTTAGCATGATAAAGAAGATTCAAAGAGAGTGAGATGCCAGCTCCTTTCATTCAGTCAGTAGCTTCAATCATTTCTGGACGTTTTTCAATGGCAAAAATCAATGAATATTGTAAATGCACAAACAGTAATTTCTCCGCATTGCAAGGTGCAATTCTGAAATGTTTTGCTTTTTCCTGCTCCTCTTAGCATGATAAAGAAGATTCAAAGAGCGTGAGATGTCAGCTCCTTTCATTCAGTCAGTAGCTTCAAACATTTCTGGTATATGAATAACATGATGTTTTTCAAAGGCAAAAATCAATGAATATTGTAAATGCACAAACAGTAATTTCTCCGCATTGCAAGGTGCAATTCTGAAATTTTTTGCTTTTTCCTGCTCCTCTTAGCATGATAAAGAAGATTCAAAGAGAGTGAGATGCCAGCTCCTTTCATTCAGTCAGTAGCTTCAATCATTTCTGGACGTTTTTCAATGGCAAAAATCAATGAATATTGTAAATGCACAAACAGTAATTTCTCCGCATTGCAAGGTGCAATTCTGAAATTTTTTGCTTTTTCCTGCTCCTCTTAGCATGATAAAGAAGATTCAAAGAGAGTGAGATGCCAGCTCCTTTCATTCAGTCAGTAGCTTCAAACATTTCTGGTATATGAATAACATGATGTTTTTCAATGGCAAAAATCAATGAATATTGTAAATGCACAAACAGTAATTTCTCCGCATTGCAAGGTGCAATTCTGAAATTTTTTGCTTTTTCCTGCTCCTCTTAGCATGATAAAGAAGATTCAAAGAGAGTGAGATGCCAGCTCCTTTCATTCAGTCAGTAGCTTCAAACATTTCTGGTATATGAATAACATGATGTTTTTCAATGGCAAAAATCAATGAATATTGTAAATGCACAAACAGTAATTTCTCCGCATTGCAAGGTGCAATTCTGAAATTTTTTGCTTTTTCCTGCTCCTCTTAGCATGATAAAGAAGATTCAAAGAGAGTGAGATGCCAGCTCCTTTCATTCAGTCAGTAGCTTCAATCATTTCTGGACGTTTTTCAATGGCAAAAATCAATGAATATTGTAAATGCACAAACAGTAATTTCTCCGCATTGCAAGGTGCAATTCTGAAATTTTTTGCTTTTTCCTGCTCCTCTTAGCATGATAAAGAAGATTCAAAGAGCGTGAGATGTCAGCTCCTTTCATTCAGTCAGTAGCTTCAAACATTTCTGGTATATGAATAACATGATGTTTTTCAAAGGCAAAAATCAATGAATATTGTAAATGCACAAACAGTAATTTCTCCGCATTGCAAGGTGCAATTCTGAAATTTTTTGCTTTTTCCTGCTCCTCTTAGCATGATAAAGAAGATTCAAAGAGAGTGAGATGCCAGCTCCTTTCATTCAGTCAGTAGCTTCAATCATTTCTGGACGTTTTTCAATGGCAAAAATCAATGAATATTGTAAATGCACAAACAGTAATTTCTCCGCATTGCAAGGTGCAATTCTGAAATTTTTTGCTTTTTCCTGCTCCTCTTAGCATGATAAAGAAGATTCAAAGAGAGTGAGATGCCAGCTCCTTTCATTCAATCAGTAGCTTCAATCATTTCTGGACGTTTTTCAATGGCAAAAATCAATGAATATTGTAAATGCACAAACAGTAATTTCTCCGCATTGCAAGGTGCAATTCTGAAATTTTTTGCTTTTTCCTGCTCCTCTTAGCATGATAAAGAAGATTCAAAGAGAGTGAGATGCCAGCTCCTTTCGTTCAGTCAGTAGCTTCAATCATTTCTGGACGTTTTTCAATGGCAAAAATCATTGAATATTGTAAATGCACAAACAGTAATTTCTCCGCATTGCAAGGTGCAATTCTGAAATTTTTTACTTTTTCCTGCTCCTCTTAGCATGATAAAGAAGATTCAAAGAGAGTGAGATGCCAGCTCCTTTCATTCAGTCAGTAGCTTCAATCATTTCTGGTATATGAATAACATGATGTTTTTCAAAGGCAAAAATCAATGAATATTGTAAATGCACAAACAGTAATTTCTCCGCATTGCAAGGTGCAATTCTGAAATTTTTTGCTTTTTCCTGCTCCTCTTAGCATGATAAAGAAGATTCAAAGAGAGTGAGATGCCAGCTCCTTTCATTCAGTCAGTAGCTTCAATCATTTCTGGACGTTTTTCAATGGCAAAAATCAATGAATATTGTAAATGCACAAACAGTAATTTCTCCGCATTGCAAGGTGCAATTCTGAAATTTTTTGCTTTTTCCTGCTCCTCTTAGCATGATAAAGAAGATTCAAAGAGAGTGAGATGCCAGCTCCTTTCATTCAGTCAGTAGCTTCAAACATTTCTGGTATATGAATAACATGATGTTTTTCAATGGCAAAAATCAATGAATATTGTAAATGCACAAACAGTAATTTCTCCGCATTGCAAGGTGCAATTCTGAAATTTTTTGCTTTTTCCTGCTCCTCTTAGCATGATAAAGAAGATTCAAAGAGAGTGAGATGCCAGCTCCTTTCATTCAGTCAGTAGCTTCAATCAATTCTGGACGTTTTTCAATGGCAAAAATCAATGAATATTGTAAATGCACAAACAGTAATTTCTCCGCATTGCAAGGTGCAATTCTGAAATTTTTTGCTTTTTCCTGCTCCTCTTAGCATGATAAAGAAGATTCAAAGAGCGTGAGATGTTAGCTCCTTTCATTCAGTCAGTAGCTTCAAACATTTCTGGTATATGAATAACATGATGTTTTTCAATGGCAAAAATCAATGAATATTGTAAATGCACAAACAGTAATTTCTCCGCATTGCAAGGTGCAATTCTGAAATTTTTTGCTTTTTCCTGCTCCTCTTAGCATGATAAAGAAGATTCAAAGAGAGTGAGATGCCAGCTCCTTTCATTCAGTCAGTAGCTTCAATCATTTCTGGACGTTTTTCAATGGCAAAAATCAATGAATATTGTAAATGCACAAACAGTAATTTCTCCGCATTGCAAGGTGCAATTCTGAAATTTTTTGCTTTTTCCTGCTCCTCTTAGCATGATAAAGAAGATTCAAAGAGAGTGAGATGCCAGCTCCTTTCGTTCAGTCAGTAGCTTCAATCATTTCTGGACGTTTTTCAATGGCAAAAATCATTGAATATTATAAATGCACAAACAGTAATTTCTCCGCATTGCAAGGTGCAATTCTGAAATTTTTTACTTTTTCCTGCTCCTCTTAGCATGATAAAGAAGATTCAAAGAGAGTGAGATGCCAGCTCCTTTCATTCAGGCAGTAGCTTCAATCATTTCTGGTATATGAATAACATGATGTTTTTCAATGGCAAAAATCAATGAATATTGTAAATGCACAAACAGTAATTTCTCCGCATTGCAAGGTGCAATTCTGAAATTTTTTGCTTTTTCCTGCTCCTCTTAGCATGATAAACAAGATTCAAAGAGAGTGAGATGCCAGCTCCTTTCATTCAGTCACTAGCTTCAATCATTTCTGGACGTTTTTCAATGGCAAAAATCAATGAATATTGTAAATGCACAAACAGTAATTTCTCCGCATTGCAAGGTGCAATTCTGAAATTTTTTGCTTTTTCCTGCTCCTCTTAGCATGATAAAGAAGATTCAAAGAGAGTGAGATGCCAGCTCCTTTCATTCAGTCAGTAGCTTCAATCAATTCTGGACGTTTTTCAATGGCAAAAATCAATGAATATTGTAAATGCACAAACAGTAATTTCTCCGCATTGCAAGGTGCAATTCTGAAATTTTTTGCTTTTTCCTGCTCCTCTTAGCATGATAAAGAAGATTCAAAGAGCGTGAGATGTCAGCTCCTTTCATTCAGTCAGTAGCTTCAAACATTTCTGGTATATGAATAACATGATGTTTTTCAATGGCAAAAATCAATGAATATTGTAAATGCACAAACAGTAATTTCTCCGCATTGCAAGGTGCAATTCTGAAATTTTTTGCTTTTTCCTGCTCCTCTTAGCATGATAAAGAAGATTCAAAGAGAGTGAGATGCCAGCTCCTTTCATTCAATCAGTAGCTTCAATCATTTCTGGACGTTTTTCAATGGCAAAAATCAATGAATATTGTAAATGCACAAACAGTAATTTCTCCGCATTGCAAGGTGCAATTCTGAAATTTTTTGCTTTTTCCTGCTCCTCTTAGCATGATAAAGAAGATTCAAAGAGAGTGAGATGCCAGCTCCTTTCGTTCAGTCAGTAGCTTCAATCATTTCTGGACGTTTTTCAATGGCAAAAATCATTGAATATTATAAATGCACAAACAGTAATTTCTCCGCATTGCAAGGTGCAATTCTGAAATTTTTTACTTTTTCCTGCTCCTCTTAGCATGATAAAGAAGATTCAAAGAGAGTGAGATGCCAGCTCCTTTCATTCAGTCAGTAGCTTCAATCATTTCTGGTATATGAATAACATGATGTTTTTCAAAGGCAAAAATCAATGAATATTGTAAATGCACAAACAGTAATTTCTCCGCATTGCAAGGTGCAATTCTGAAATTTTTTGCTTTTTCCTGCTCCTCTTAGCATGATAAAGAAGATTCAAAGAGAGTGAGATGCCAGCTCCTTTCATTCAGTCAGTAGCTTCAATCATTTCTGGACGTTTTTCAATGGCAAAAATCAATGAATATTGTAAATGCACAAACAGTAATTTCTCCGCATTGCAAGGTGCAATTCTGAAATTTTTTGCTTTTTCCTGCTCCTCTTAGCATGATAAAGAAGATTCAAAGAGAGTGAGATGCCAGCTCCTTTCATTCAGTCAGTAGCTTCAAACATTTCTGGTATATGAATAACATGATGTTTTTCAATGGCAAAAATCAATGAATATTGTAAATGCACAAACAGTAATTTCTCCGCATTGCAAGGTGCAATTCTGAAATTTTTTGCTTTTTCCTGCTCCTCTTAGCATGATAAAGAAGATTCAAAGAGAGTGAGATGCCAGCTCCTTTCATTCAGTCAGTAGCTTCAATCAATTCTGGACGTTTTTCAATGGCAAAAATCAATGAATATTGTAAATGCACAAACAGTAATTTCTCCGCATTGCAAGGTGCAATTCTGAAATTTTTTGCTTTTTCCTGCTCCTCTTAGCATGATAAAGAAGATTCAAAGAGCGTGAGATGTTAGCTCCTTTCATTCAGTCAGTAGCTTCAAACATTTCTGGTATATGAATAACATGATGTTTTTCAATGGCAAAAATCAATGAATATTGTAAATGCACAAACAGTAATTTCTCCGCATTGCAAGGTGCAATTCTGAAATTTTTTGCTTTTTCCTGCTCCTCTTAGCATGATAAAGAAGATTCAAAGAGAGTGAGATGCCAGCTCCTTTCATTCAGTCAGTAGCTTCAATCATTTCTGGACGTTTTTCAATGGCAAAAATCAATGAATATTGTAAATGCACAAACAGTAATTTCTCCGCATTGCAAGGTGCAATTCTGAAATTTTTTGCTTTTTCCTGCTCCTCTTAGCATGATAAAGAAGATTCAAAGAGAGTGAGATGCCAGCTCCTTTCGTTCAGTCAGTAGCTTCAATCATTTCTGGACGTTTTTCAATGGCAAAAATCATTGAATATTATAAATGCACAAACAGTAATTTCTCCGCATTGCAAGGTGCAATTCTGAAATTTTTTACTTTTTCCTGCTCCTCTTAGCATGATAAAGAAGATTCAAAGAGAGTGAGATGCCAGCTCCTTTCATTCAGGCAGTAGCTTCAATCATTTCTGGTATATGAATAACATGATGTTTTTCAATGGCAAAAATCAATGAATATTGTAAATGCACAAACAGTAATTTCTCCGCATTGCAAGGTGCAATTCTGAAATTTTTTGCTTTTTCCTGCTCCTCTTAGCATGATAAAGAAGATTCAAAGAGAGTGAGATGCCAGCTCCTTTCATTCAGTCAGTAGCTTCAAACATTTCTGGTATATGAATAACATGATGTTTTTCAATGGCAAAAATCAATGAATATTGTAAATGCACAAACAGTAATTTCTCCGCATTGCAAGGTGCAATTCTGAAATGTTTTGCTTTTTCCTGCTCCTCTTAGCATGATAAAGAAGATTCAAAGAGAGTGAGATGCCAGCTCCTTTCATTCAGTCAGTAGCTTCAATCATTTCTGGACGTTTTTCAATGGCAAAAATCAATGAATATTGTAAATGCACAAACAGTAATTTCTCCGCATTGCAAGGTGCAATTCTGAAATTTTTTGCTTTTTCCTGCTCCTCTTAGCATGATAAAGAAGATTCAAAGAGCGTGAGATGTCAGCTCCTTTCATTCAGTCAGTAGCTTCAAACATTTCTGGTATATGAATAACATGATGTTTTTCAATGGCAAAAATCAATGAATATTGTAAATGCACAAACAGTAATTTCTCCGCATTGCAAGGTGCAATTCTGAAATTTTTTGCTTTTTCCTGCTCCTCTTAGCATGATAAAGAAGATTCAAAGAGAGTGAGATGCCAGCTCCTTTCATTCAGTCAGTAGCTTCAATCATTTCTGGACGTTTTTCAATGGCAAAAATCAATGAATATTGTAAATGCACAAACAGTAATTTCTCCGCATTGCAAGGTGCAATTCTGAAATTTTTTTCTTTTTCCTGCTCCTCTTAGCATGATAAAGAAGATTCAAAGAGAGTGAGATGCCAGCTCCTTTCATTCAGTCAGTAGCTTCAAACATTTCTGGTATATGAATAACATGATGTTTTTCAATGGCAAAAATCAATGAATATTGTAAATGCACAAACAGTAATTTCTCCGCATTGCAAGGTGCAATTCTGAAATTTTTTGCTTTTTCCTGCTCCTCTTAGCATGATAAAGAAGATTCAAAGAGAGTGAGATGCCAGCTCCTTTCATTCAGTCAGTAGCTTCAATCATTTCTGGACGTTTTTCAATGGCAAAAATCAACGAATATTGTAAATGCACAAACAGTAATTTCTCCGCATTGCAAGGTGCAATTCTGAAATGTTTTGCTTTTTCCTGCTCCTCTTAGCATGATAAAGAAGATTCAAAGAGCGTGAGATGTCAGCTCCTTTCATTCAGTCAGTAGCTTCAATCATTTCTGGACGTTTTTCAATGGCAAAAATCATTGAATATTATAAATGCACAAACAGTAATTTCTCCGCATTGCAAGGTGCAATTCTGAAATTTTTTACTTTTTCCTGCTCCTCTTAGCATGATAAAGAAGATTCAAAGAGAGTGAGATGCCAGCTCCTTTCATTCAGTCAGTAGCTTCAATCATTTCTGGTATATGAATAACATGATGTTTTTCAATGGCAAAAATCAATGAATATTGTAAATGCACAAACAGTAATTTCTCCGCATTGCAAGGTGCAATTCTAAAATTTTTTACTTTTTCCTGCTCCTCTTAGCATGATAAAGAAGATTCAAAGAGAGTGAGATGCCAGCTCCTTTCATTCAGTCAGTAGCTTCAATCATTTCTGGACGTTTTTCAATGGCAAAAATCAACGAATATTGTAAATGCACAAACAGTAATTTCTCCGCATTGCAAGGTGCAATTCTGAAATGTTTTGCTTTTTCCTGCTCCTCTTAGCATGATAAAGAAGATTCAAAGAGCGTGAGATGTCAGCTCCTTTCATTCAGTCAGTAGCTTCAATCATTTCTGGACGTTTTTCAATGGCAAAAATCATTGAATATTATAAATGCACAAACAGTAATTTCTCCGCATTGCAAGGTGCAATTCTGAAATTTTTTACTTTTTCCTGCTCCTCTTAGCATGATAAAGAAGATTCAAAGAGAGTGAGATGCCAGCTCCTTTCATTCAGTCAGTAGCTGCAATCATTTCTGGTATATGAATAACATGATGTTTTTCAATGGCAAAAATCAATGAATATTGTAAATGCACAAACAGTAATTTCTCCGCATTGCAAGGTGCAATTCTGAAATTTTTTACTTTTTCCTGCTCCTCTTAGCATGATAAACAAGATTCAAAGAGAGTGAGATGCCAGCTCCTTTCATTCAGTCAGTAGCTTCAATCATTTCTGGACGTTTTTCAATGGCAAAAATCAATGAATATTGTAAATGCACAAACAGTAATTTCTCCGCATTGCAAGGTGTAATTCTGAAATTTTTTGCTTTTTCCTGCTCCTCTTAGCATGATAAAGAAGATTCAAAGAGAGTGAGATGCCAGCTCCTTTCATTCAGTCAGTAGCTTCAAACATTTCTGGTATATGAATAACATGATGTTTTTCAATGGCAAAAATCAATGAATATTGTAAATGCACAAACAGTAATTTCTCCGCATTGCAAGGTGCAATTCTGAAATTTTTTGCTTTTTCCTGCTCCTCTTAGCATGATAAAGAAGATTCAAAGAGAATGAGATGCCAGCTCCTTTCATTCAGTCAGTAGCTTCAATCATTTCTGGACGTTTTTCAATGGCAAAAATCAATGAATATTGTAAATGCACAAACAGTAATTTCTCCGCATTGCAAGGTGCAATTCTGAAATTTTTTGCTTTTTCCTGCTCCTCTTAGCATGATAAAGAAGATTCAAAGAGAGTGAGATGCCAGCTCCTTTCATTCAGTCAGTAGCTTCAATCATTTCTGGACGTTTTTCAATGGCAAAAATCAATGAATATTGTAAATGCACAAACAGTAATTTCTCCGCATTGCAAGGTGCAATTCTGAAATTTTTTGCTTTTTCCTGCTCCTCTTAGCATGATAAAGAAGATTCAAAGAGAGTGAGATGCCAGCTCCTTTCATTCAGTCAGTAGCTTCAAACATTTCTGGTATATGAATAACATGATGTTTTTCAATGGCAAAAATCAATGAATATTGTAAATGCAAAAACAGTAATTTCTCCGCATTGCAAGGTGCAATTCTGAAATTTTTTGCTTTTTCCTGCTCCTCTTAGCATGATAAAGAAGATTCAAAGAGAGTGAGATGCCAGCTCCTTTCATTCAGTCAGTAGCTTCAAACATTTCTGGTATATGAATAACATGATGTTTTTCAATGGCAAAAATCAATGAATATTGTAAATGCACAAACAGTAATTTCTCCGCATTGCAAGGTGCAATTCTGAAATTTTTTGCTTTTTCCTGCTCCTCTTAGCATGATAAAGAAGATTCAAAGAGAATGAGATGCCAGCTCCTTTCATTCAGTCAGTAGCTTCAATCATTTCTGGACGTTTTTCAATGGCAAAAATCAATGAATATTGTAAATGCACAAACAGTAATTTCTCCGCATTGCAAGGTGCAATTCTGAAATTTTTTGCTTTTTCCTGCTCCTCTTAGCATGATAAAGAAGATTCAAAGAGAGTGAGATGCCAGCTCCTTTCATTCAGTCAGTAGCTTCAATCATTTCTGGACGTTTTTCAATGGCAAAAATCAATGAATATTGTAAATGCACAAACAGTAATTTCTCCGCATTGCAAGGTGCAATTCTGAAATTTTTTGCTTTTTCCTGCTCCTCTTAGCATGATAAAGAAGATTCAAAGAGAGTGAGATGCCAGCTCCTTTCATTCAGTCAGTAGCTTCAAACATTTCTGGTATATGAATAACATGATGTTTTTCAATGGCAAAAATCAATGAATATTGTAAATGCACAAACAGTAATTTCTCCGCATTGCAAGGTGCAAGTCTGAAATTTTTTGCTTTTTCCTGCTCCTCTTAGTATGATAAAGAAGATTCAAAGAGAGTGAGATGCCAGCTACTTTCATTCAGTCAGTAGCTTCAATCATTCCTGGACGTTTTTCAATGGTAAAAATCAATGAATATTGTAAATGCACAAACAGTAATTTCTCCACATTGCAAGGTGCAATTCTGAAATTTTTTGCTTTTTCCTGCTCCTCTTAGCATGATAAAGAAGATTCAAAGAGAGTGAGATGCCAGCTCCTTTCATTCAGTCAGTAGCTTCAAACATTTCTGGTATATGAATAACATGATGTTTTTCAATGGCAAAAATCAATGAATATTGTAAATGCACAAACAGTAATTTCTCCGCATTGCAAGGTGCAATTCTGAAGTTTTTTGCTTTTTCCTGCTCCTCTTAGCATGATAAAGAAGATTCAAAGAGAGTGAGATGCCAGCTCCTTTCATTCAGTCAGTAGCTTCAAACATTTCTGGTATATGAATAACATGATGTTTTTCAATGGCAAAAATCAATGAATATTGTAAATGCACAAACAGTAATTTCTCCGCATTGCAAGGTGCAATTCTGAAATTTTTTGCTTTTTCCTGCTCCTCTTAGCATGATAAAGAAGATTCAAAGAGAGTGAGATGCCAGCTCCTTTCATTCAGTCAGTAGCTTCAATCATTTCTGGACGTTTTTCAATGGCAAAAATCAATGAATATTGTAAATGCACAAACAGTAATTTCTCCGCATTGCAAGGTGCAATTCTGAAATTTTTTGCTTTTTCCTGCTCCTCTTAGCATGATAAAGAAGATTCAAAGAGAGTGAGATGCCAGCTCCTTTCGTTCAGTCAGTAGCTTCAATCATTTCTGGACGTTTTTCAATGGCAAAAATCATTGAATATTATAAATGCACAAACAGTAATTTCTCCGCATTGCAAGGTGCAATTCTGAAATTTTTTACTTTTTCCTGCTCCTCTTAGCATGATAAAGAAGATTCAAAGAGAGTGAGATGCCAGCTCCTTTCATTCAGTCAGTAGCTTCAATCATTTCTGGTATATGAATAACATGATGTTTTTCAATGGCAAAAATCAATGAATATTGTAAATGCACAAACAGTAATTTCTCCGCATTGCAAGGTGCAATTCTGAAATTTTTTGCTTTTTCCTGCTCCTCTTAGCATGATAAACAAGATTCAAAGAGAGTGAGATGCCAGCTCCTTTCATTCAGTCAGTAGCTTCAATCATTTCTGGACGTTTTTCAATGGCAAAAATCAATGAATATTGTAAATGCACAAACAGTAATTTCTCCGCATTGCAAGGTGCAATTCTGAAATTTTTTGCTTTTTCCTGCTCCTCTTAGCATGATAAAGAAGATTCAAAGAGAGTGAGATGCCAGCTCCTTTCATTCAGTCAGTAGCTTCAAACATTTCTGGTATATGAATAACATGATGTTTTTCAATGGCAAAAATCAATGAATATTGTAAATGCACAAACAGTAATTTCTCCGCATTGCAAGGTGCAATTCTGAAATTTTTTGCTTTTTCCTGCTCCTCTTAGCATGATAAAGAAGATTCAAAGAGAATGAGATGCCAGCTCCTTTCATTCAGTCAGTAGCTTCAATCATTTCTGGACGTTTTTCAATGGCAAAAATCAATGAATATTGTAAATGCACAAACAGTAATTTCTCCGCATTGCAAGGTGCAATTCTGAAATTTTTTGCTTTTTCCTGCTCCTCTTAGCATGATAAAGAAGATTCAAAGAGAGTGAGATGCCAGCTCCTTTCATTCAGTCAGTAGCTTCAATCATTTCTGGACGTTTTTCAATGGCAAAAATCAATGAATATTGTAAATGCACAAACAGTAATTTCTCCGCATTGCAAGGTGCAATTCTGAAATTTTTTGCTTTTTCCTGCTCCTCTTAGCATGATAAAGAAGATTCAAAGAGAGTGAGATGCCAGCTCCTTTCATTCAGTCAGTAGCTTCAAACATTTCTGGTATATGAATAACATGATGTTTTTCAATGGCAAAAATCAATGAATATTGTAAATGCACAAACAGTAATTTCTCCGCATTGCAAGGTGCAAGTCTGAAATTTTTTGCTTTTTCCTGCTCCTCTTAGTATGATAAAGAAGATTCAAAGAGAGTGAGATGCCAGCTACTTTCATTCAGTCAGTAGCTTCAATCATTTCTGGACGTTTTTCAATGGTAAAAATCAATGAATATTGTAAATGCACAAACAGTAATTTCTCCACATTGCAAGGTGCAATTCTGAAATTTTTTGCTTTTTCCTGCTCCTCTTAGCATGATAAAGAAGATTCAAAGAGAGTGAGATGCCAGCTCCTTTCATTCAGTCAGTAGCTTCAAACATTTCTGGTATATGAATAACATGATGTTTTTCAATGGCAAAAATCAATGAATATTGTAAATGCACAAACAGTAATTTCTCCGCATTGCAAGGTGCAATTCTGAAATTTTTTGCTTTTTCCTGCTCCTCTTAGCATGATAAAGAAGATTCAAAGAGAGTGAGATGCCAGCTCCTTTCATTCAGTCAGTAGCTTCAAACATTTCTGGTATATGAATAACATGATGTTTTTCAATGGCAAAATCAATGAATATTGTAAATGCACAAACAGTAATTTCTCCGCATTGCAAGGTGCAATTCTGAAATTTTTTGCTTTTTCCTGCTCCTCTTAGCATGATAAAGAAGATTCAAAGAGAGTGAGATGCCAGCTCCTTTCATTCAGTCAGTAGCTTCAATCATTTCTGGACGTTTTCAATGGCAAAAATCAATGAATATTGTAAATGCACAAACAGTAATTTCTGCGCATTGCAAGGTGCAATTCTGAAATTTTTTGCTTTTTCCTGCTCCTCTTAGCATGATAAAGAAGATTCAAAGAGAGTGAGATGTCAGCTCCTTTCATTCAGTCAGTAGCTTCAAACATTTCTGGTATATGAATAACATGATGTTTTTCAATGGCAAAAATCAATGAATATTGTAAATGCACAAACAGTAATTTCTCCGCATTGCAAGGTGCAATTCTGAAATTTTTTGCTTTTTCCTGCTCCTCTTAGCATGATAAAGAAGATTCAAAGAGAGTGAGATGCCAGCTCCTTTCATTCAGTCAGTAGCTTCAATCATTTCTGGACGTTTTTCAATGGCAAAAATCAATGAATATTGTAATGCACACACAGTAATTTCTCCGCATTGCAAGGTGCAATTCTGAAATTTTTTGCTTTTTCCTGCTCCTCTTAGCATGATAAACAAGATTCAAAGAGAGTGAGATGCCAGCTCCTTTCATTCAGTCAGTAGCTTCAATCATTTCTGGACGTTTTTCAATGGCAAAAATCAATGAATATTGTAAATGCACAAACAGTAATTTCTCCGCATTGCAAGGTGCAATTCTGAAATTTTTTGCTTTTTCCTGCTCCTCTTAGCATGATAAAGCTACTGACTGAATGAAAGGAGCTGGCATCTCACTCTCTTTGAATCTTCTTTATCATGCTAGGATTAGCAGGAAAAAGCAAAAAATTTCAGAATTGCACCCTGCAATGTGGAGATATTACTGTTTGTGCATTTACAATATTCATTGATTTTTGCCATTGAAAAGCGTCCAGAAATGTTTGAAGCTACTGACTGAATGAAAGGAGCTGGCATCTCACTCTCTTTGAATCTTCTTTATCATGCTAGGATTAGCAGGAAAAAGCAAAAAATTTCAGAATTGCACCTTGCAATGTGGAGATATTACTGTTTGTGCATTTACAATATTCATTGATTTTTGCCATTGAAAAGCGTCCAGAAATGTTTGAAGCTACTGACTGAATGAAAGGAGCTGGCATCTCACTCTCTTTGAATCTTCTTTATCATGCTAGGATTAGCAGGAAAAAGCAAAAAATTTCAGAATTGCACCTTGCAATGTGGAGATATTACTGTTTGTGCATTTACAATATTCATTGATTTTTGCCATTGAAAAACGTCCAGAAATGTTTGAAGCTACTGACTGAATGAAAGGAGCTGGCATCTCACTCTCTTTGAATCTTCTTTATCATGCTAGGATTAGCAGGAAAAAGAAAAAAAATTTCAGAATTGCACCTTGCAATGTGGAGATATTACTGTTTGTGCATTTACAATATTCATTGATTTTTGCCATTGAAAAACGTCCAGAAATGTTTGAAGCTACTGACTGAATGAAAGGAGCTGGCATCTCACTCTCTTTGAATCTTCTTTATCATGCTAGGATTAGCAGGAAAAAGCAAAAAATTTCAGAATTGCACCTTGCAATGTGGAGTTATTACTGTTTGTGCATTTACAATATTCATTGATTTTTGCCATTGAAAAACGTCCAGAAATGTTTGAAGCTACTGACTGAATGAAAGGAGCTGGCATCTCACTCTCTTTGAATCTTCTTTATCATGCTAGGATTAGCAGGAAAAAGCAAAAAATTTCAGAATTGCACCTTGCAATGTGGAGATATTACTGTTTGTGCATTTACAATATTCATTGATTTTTGCCATTGAAAAACATCATGTTATTCATATACCAGAAATGTTTGAATCTACTGACTGAATGAAAGGAGCTGGCATCTCACTCTCTTTGAATCTTCTTTATCATGCTAGGATTAGCAGGAAAAAGCAAAAAATTTCAGAATTGCACCCTGCAATGTGGAGATATTACTGTTTGTGCATTTACAATATTCATTGATTTTTGCCATTGAAAAGCATCCAGAAATGTTTGAAGCTACTGACTGAATGAAAGGAGCTGGCATCTCACTCTCTTTGAATCTTCTTTATCATGCTAGGATTAGCAGGAAAAAGCAAAAAATTTCAGAATTGCACCTTGCAATGTGGAGATATTACTGTTTGTGCATTTACAATATTCATTGATTTTTGCCATTGAAAAACGTCCAGAAATGTTTGAAGCTACTGACTGAATGAAAGGAGCTGGCATCTTACTCTCTTTGAATCTTCTTTATCATGCTAGGATTAGCAGGAAAAAGCAAAAAATTTCAGAATTGCACCTTGCAATGTGGAGTTATTACTGTTTGTGCATTTACAATATTCATTGATTTTTGCCATTGAAAAACGTCCAGAAATGTTTGAAGCTACTGACTGAATGAAAGGAGCTGGCATCTCACTCTCTTTGAATCTTCTTTATCATGCTAGGATTAGCAGGAAAAAGCAAAAAATTTCAGAATTGCACCTTGCAATGTGGAGATATTACTGTTTGTGCATTTACAATATTCATTGATTTTTGCCATTGAAAAACATCATGTTATTCATATACCAGAAATGTTTGAATCTACTGACTGAATGAAAGGAGCTGGCATCTCACTCTCTTTGAATCTTCTTTATCATGCTAGGATTAGCAGGAAAAAGCAAAAAATTTCAGAATTGCACCCTGCAATGTGGAGATATTTCTGTTTGTGCATTTACAATATTCATTGATTTTTGCCATTGAAAAGCATCCAGAAATGTTTGAAGCTACTGACTGAATGAAAGGAGCTGGCATCTCACTCTCTTTGAATCTTCTTTATCATGCTAGGATTAGCAGGAAAAAGCAAAAAATTTCAGAATTGCACCTTGCAATGTGGAGATATTACTGTTTGTGCATTTACAATATTCATTGATTTTTGCCATTGAAAAACGTCCAGAAATGTTTGAAGCTACTGACTGAATGAAAGGAGCTGGCATCTCACTCTTTGAATCTTCTTTATCATGCTAGGATTAGCAGGAAAATGCAAAAAAATTCAGAATTGCACCTTGCAATGTGGAGATATTACTGTTAGTGCATTTACAATATTCATTGATTTTTGCCATTGAAAAACATCATGTTATTCATATACCAGAAATGTTTGAAGCTACTGACTGAATGAAAGGAGCTGGCATCTCACTCTCTTTGAATCTTCTTTATCATGCTAGGATTAGCAGGAAAAAGCAAAAAATTTCCGAATTGCACCTTGCAATGTGGAGATATTACTGTTTGTGCATTTACAATATTCATTGATTTTTGCCATTGAAAAACATGTTTTTCATACACCAGAAATGTTTGAAGCTACTGACTGAATGAAAGGAGCTGGCATCTCACTCTCTTTGAATATTCTTTATCATGCTAGGATTAGCAGGAAAAAGCAAAAAATTTCAGAATTGCACCTTGCAATGTGGAGATATTACTGTTTGTGCATTTACAATATTCATTGATTTTTGCCATTGAAAAACATGTTTTTCATATACCAGAAATGTTTGAAGCTACTGACTGAATGAAAGGAACTGGCATCTCACTCTCTTTGAATCTTCTTTATCATGCTAGGATTAACAGGAAAAAGCAAAAAATTTCAGAATTGCACCTTGCAATGTGGAGATATTACTGTTTGTGCATTTACAATATTCATTGATTTTTGCCATTGAAAAACGTCCAGAAATGTTTGAAGCTACTGACTGAATGAAAGGAGCTGGCATCTCACTCTCTTTGAATCTTCTTTATCATGCTAGGATTAACAGGAAAAAGCAAAAAATTTCAGAATTGCACCTTGCAATGTGGAGATATTACTGTTTGTGCATTTACAATATTCATTGATTTTTGCCATTGAAAAACATGTTTTTCATATACCAGAAATGTTTGAAGCTACTGACTGAATGAAAGGAGCTGGCATCTCACTCTCTTTGAATCTTCTTTATCATGCTAGGATTAACAGGAAAAAGCAAAAAATTTCAGAATTGCACCTTGCAATGTGGAGATATTACTGTTTGTGCATTTACAATATTCATTGATTTTTGCCATTGAAAAACGTCCAGAAATGTTTGAAGCTATTGACTGAATGAAAGGAGCTGGCATCTCACTCTCTTTGAATCTTCTTTATCATGCTAGGATTAGCAGGAAAAAGCAAAAAATTTCAGAATTGCACCTTGCAATGTGGAGATATTACTGTTTGTGCATTTACAATATTCATTGATTTTTGCCATTGAAAAACATGTTTTTCATATACCAGAAATGTTTGAAGCTACTGACTGAATGAAAGGAGCTGGCATCTCACTCTCTTTGAATCTTCTTTATCATGCTAGGATTAGCAGGAAAAAGCAAAAAATTTCAGAATTGCACCTTGCAATGTGGAGATATTACTGTTTGTGCATTTACAATATTCATTGATTTTTGCCATTGAAAAACGGTTTTCATATACCAGAAATGTTTGAAGCTACTGACTGAATGAAAGGAGCTGGCATCTCACTCTCTTTGAATCTTCTTTATCATGCTAGGATTAGCAGGAAAAAGCAAAAAATTTCAGAATTGCACCTTGCAATGTGGAGATATTACTGTTTGTGCATTTACAATATTCATTGATTTTTGCCATTGAAAAACATGTTTTTCATATACCAGAAATGTTTGAAGCTACAGACTGAATGAAAGGAGCTGGCATCTCACTCTCTTTGAATCTTCTTTATCATGCTAGGATTAACAGGAAAAAGCAAAAAATTTCAGAATTGCACCTTGCAATGTGGAGATATTACTGTTTGTGCATTTACAATATTCATTGATTTTTGCCATTGAAAAACATGTTTTTCATATACCAGAAATGTTTGAAGCTACTGACTGAATGAAAGGAGCTGGCATCTCACTCTCTTTGAATCTTCTTTATCATGCTAGGATTAACAGGAAAAAGCAAAAAATTTCAGAATTGCACCTTGCAATGTGGAGATATTACTGTTTGTGCATTTACAATATTCATTGATTTTTGCCATTGAAAAACATGTTTTTCATATACCAGAAATGTTTGAAGCTACTGACTGAATGAAAGGAGCTGGCATCTCACTCTCTTTGAATCTTCTTTATCATGCTAGGATTAACAGGAAAAAGCAAAAAATTTCAGAATTGCACCTTGCAATGTGGAGATATTACTGTTTGTGCATTTACAATATTCATTGATTTTTGCCATTGAAAAACATGTTTTTCATATACCAGAAATGTTTGAAGCTACTGACTGAATGAAAGGAGCTGGCATCTCACTCTCTTTGAATCTTCTTTATCATGCTAGGATTAGCAGGAAAAAGCAAAAAATTTCAGAATTGCACCTTGCAATGTGGAGATATTACTGTTTGTGCATTTACAATATTCATTGATTTTTGCCATTGAAAAACATGTTTTTCATATACCAGAAATGTTTGAAGCTACTGACTGAATGAAAGGAGCTGGCATCTCACTCTCTTTGAATCTTCTTTATCATGCTAGGATTAGCAGGAAAAAGCAAAAAATTTCAGAATTGCACCTTGCAATGTGGAGATATTACTGTTTGTGCATTTACAATATTCATTGATTTTTGCCATTGAAAAACGTCCAGAAATGTTTGAAGCTACTGACTGAATGAAAGGAGCTGGCATCTCACTCGCTTTGAATCTTCTTTATCATGCTAGGATTAGCAGGAAAAAGCAAAAAATTTCAGAATTGCACCTTGCAATGTGGAGATATTACTGTTTGTGCATTTACAATATTCATTAATTTTTGCCATTGAAAAACATGTTTTTCATATACCAGAAATGTTTGAAGCTACTGACTGAATGAAAGGAGCTGGCATCTCACTCTCTTTGAATCTTCTTTATCATGCTAGGATTAACAGGAAAAAGCAAAAAATTTCAGAATTGCACCTTGCAATGTGGAGATATTACTGTTTGTGCATTTACAATATTCATTGATTTTTGCCATTGAAAAACATGTTTTTCATATACCAGAAATGTTTGAAGCTACTGACTGAATGAAAGGAGCTGGCATCTCACTCTCTTTGAATCTTCTTTATCATGCTAGGATTAACAGGAAAAAGCAAAAAATTTCAGAATTGCACCTTGCAATGTGGAGATATTACTGTTTGTGCATTTACAATATTCATTGATTTTTGCCATTGAAAAACATGTTTTTCATATACCAGAAATGTTTGAAGCTACTGACTGAATGAAAGGAGCTGGCATCTCACTCTCTTTGAATCTTCTTTATCATGCTAGGATTAACAGGAAAAAGCAAAAAATTTCAGAATTGCACCTTGCAATGTGGAGATATTACTGTTTGTGCATTTACAATATTCATTGATTTTTGCCATTGAAAAACATGTTTTTCATATACCAGAAATGTTTGAAGCTACTGACTGAATGAAAGGAGCTGGCATCTCACTCTCTTTGAATCTTCTTTATCATGCTAGGATTAACAGGAAAAAGCAAAAAATTTCAGAATTGCACCTTGCAATGTGGAGATATTACTGTTTGTGCATTTACAATATTCATTGATTTTTGCCATTGAAAAACGTGCAGAAATGTTTGAAGCTACTGACTGAATGAAAGGAGCTGGCATCTCACTCTCTTTGAATCTTCTTTATCATGCTAGGATTAGCAGGAAAAAGGAAAAAATTTCAGAATTGCACCTTGCAATGTGGAGATATTACTGTTTGTGCATTTACAATATTCATTGATTTTTGCCATTGAAAAACATGTTTTTCATATACCAGAAATGTTTGAAGCTACTGACTGAATGAAAGGAGCTGGCATCTCACTCTCTTTGAATCTTCTTTATCATGCTAGGATTAGCAGGAAAAAGCAAAAAATTTCAGAATTGCACCTTGCAATGTGGAGATATTACTGTTTGTGCATTTACAATATTCATTGATTTTTGCCATTGAAAAACATGTTTTTCATATACCAGAAATGTTTGAAGCTACTGACTGAATGAAAGGAGCTGGCATCTCACTCTCTTTGAATCTTCTTTATCATGCTAGGATTAGCAGGAAAAAGCAAAATATTTCAGAATTGCACCTTGCAATGTGGAGATATTACTGTTTGTGCATTTACAATATTCATTGATTTTTGCCATTGAAAAACATGTTTTTCATATACCAGAAATGTTTGAAGCTACTGACTGAATGAAAGGAGCTGGCATCTCACTCTCTTTGAATCTTCTTTATCATGCTAGGATTAACAGAAAAAAGCAAAAAATTTCAGAATTGCACCTTGCAATGTGGAGATATTACTGTTTGTGCATTTACAATATTCATTGATTTTTGCCATTGAAAAACATGTTTTTCATATACCAGAAATGTTTGAAGCTACTGACTGAATGAAAGGAGCTGGCATCTCACTCTCTTTGAATCTTCTTTATCATGCTAGGATTAACAGGAAAAAGCAAAAAATTTCAGAATTGCACCTTGCAATGTGGAGATATTACTGTTTGTGCATTTACAATATTCATTGATTTTTGCCATTGAAAAACGTCCAGAAATGTTTGAAGATACTGACTGAATGAAAGGAGCTGGCATCTCACTCTCTTTGAATCTTCTTTATCATGCTAGGATTAGCAGGAAAAAGCAAAAAATTTCAGAATTGCACCTTGCAATGTGGAGATATTACTGTTTGTGCATTTACAATATTCATTGATTTTTGCCATTGAAAAACGTCCAGAAATGTTTGAAGCTACTGACTGAATGAAAGGAGCTGGCATCTCACTCTCTTTGAATCTTCTTTATCATGCTAGGATTAGCAGGAAAAAGCAAAAAATTTCAGAATTGCACCTTGCAATGTGGAGATATTACTGTTTGTGCATTTACAATATTCATTGATTTTTGCCATTGAAAAACATGTTTTTCATATACCAGAAATGTTTGAAGCTACTGACTGAATGAAAGGAGCTGGCATCTCACTCTCTTTGAATCTTCTTTATCATGCTAGGATTAACAGGAAAAAGCAAAAAATTTCAGAATTGCACCTTGCAATGTGGAGATATTACTGTTTGTGCATTTACAATATTCATTGATTTTTGCCATTGAAAAACATGTTTTTCATATACCAGAAATGTTTGAAGCTACTGACTGAATGAAAGGAGCTGGCATCTCACTCTCTTTGAATCTTCTTTATCATGCTAGGATTAACAGGAAAAAGCAAAAAATTTCAGAATTGCACCTTGCAATGTGGAGATATTACTGTTTGTGCATTTACAATATTCATTGATTTTTGCCATTGAAAAACATGTTTTTCATATACCAGAAATGTTTGAAGCTACTGACTGAATGAAAGGAGCTGGCATCTCACTCTCTTTGAATCTTCTTTATCATGCTAGGATTAACAGGAAAAAGCAAAAAATTTCAGAATTGCACCTTGCAATGTGGAGATATTACTGTTTGTGCATTTACAATATTCATTGATTTTTGCCATTGAAAAACATGTTTTTCATATACCAGAAATGTTTGAAGCTACTGACTGAATGAAAGGAGCTGGCATCTCACTCTCTTTGAATCTTCTTTATCATGCTAGGATTAGCAGGAAAAAGCAAAAAATTTCAGAATTGCACCTTGCATTGTGGAGATATTACTGTTTGTGCATTTACAATATTCATTGATTTTTGCCATTGAAAAACATGTTTTTCATATACCAGAAATGTTTGAAGCTACTGACTGAATGAAAGGAGCTGGCATCTCACTCTCTTTGAATCTTCTTTATCATGCTAGGATTAGCAGGAAAAAGCAAAAAATTTCAGAATTGCACCTTGCAATGTGGAGATATTACTGTTTGTGCATTTACAATATTCATTGATTTTTGCCATTGAAAAACGTCCAGAAATGTTTGAAGCTACTGACTGAATGAAAGGAGCTGGCATCTCACTCGCTTTGAATCTTCTTTATCATGCTAGGATTAGCAGGAAAAAGCAAAAAATTTCAGAATTGCACCTTGCAATGTGGAGATATTACTGTTTGTGCATTTACAATATTCATTAATTTTTGCCATTGAAAAACATGTTTTTCATATACCAGAAATGTTTGAAGCTACTGACTGAATGAAAGGAGCTGGCATCTCACTCTCTTTGAATCTTCTTTATCATGCTAGGATTAACAGGAAAAAGCAAAAAATTTCAGAATTGCACCTTGCAATGTGGAGATATTACTGTTTGTGCATTTACAATATTCATTGATTTTTGCCATTGAAAAACATGTTTTTCATATACCAGAAATGTTTGAAGCTACTGACTGAATGAAAGGAGCTGGCATCTCACTCTCTTTGAATCTTCTTTATCATGCTAGGATTAACAGGAAAAAGCAAAAAATTTCAGAATTGCACCTTGCAATGTGGAGATATTACTGTTTGTGCATTTACAATATTCATTGATTTTTGCCATTGAAAAACATGTTTTTCATATACCAGAAATGTTTGAAGCTACTGACTGAATGAAAGGAGCTGGCATCTCACTCTCTTTGAATCTTCTTTATCATGCTAGGATTAACAGGAAAAAGCAAAAAATTTCAGAATTGCACCTTGCAATGTGGAGATATTACTGTTTGTGCATTTACAATATTCATTGATTTTTGCCATTGAAAAACATGTTTTTCATATACCAGAAATGTTTGAAGCTACTGACTGAATGAAAGGAGCTGGCATCTCACTCTCTTTGAATCTTCTTTATCATGCTAGGATTAACAGGAAAAAGCAAAAAATTTCAGAATTGCACCTTGCAATGTGGAGATATTACTGTTTGTGCATTTACAATATTCATTGATTTTTGCCATTGAAAAACGTGCAGAAATGTTTGAAGCTACTGACTGAATGAAAGGAGCTGGCATCTCACTCTCTTTGAATCTTCTTTATCATGCTAGGATTAGCAGGAAAAAGGAAAAAATTTCAGAATTGCACCTTGCAATGTGGAGATATTACTGTTTGTGCATTTACAATATTCATTGATTTTTGCCATTGAAAAACATGTTTTTCATATACCAGAAATGTTTGAAGCTACTGACTGAATGAAAGGAGCTGGCATCTCACTCTCTTTGAATCTTCTTTATCATGCTAGGATTAGCAGGAAAAAGCAAAAAAATTCAGAATTGCACCTTGCAATGTGGAGATATTACTGTTTGTGCATTTACAATATTCATTGATTTTTGCCATTGAAAAACATGTTTTTCATATACCAGAAATGTTTGAAGCTACTGACTGAATGAAAGGAGCTGGCATCTCACTCTCTTTGAATCTTCTTTATCATGCTAGGATTAGCAGGAAAAAGCAAAATATTTCAGAATTGCACCTTGCAATGTGGAGATATTACTGTTTGTGCATTTACAATATTCATTGATTTTTGCCATTGAAAAACATGTTTTTCATATACCAGAAATGTTTGAAGCTACTGACTGAATGAAAGGAGCTGGCATCTCACTCTCTTTGAATCTTCTTTATCATGCTAGGATTAACAGGAAAAAGCAAAAAATTTCAGAATTGCACCTTGCAATGTGGAGATATTACTGTTTGTGCATTTACAATATTCATTGATTTTTGCCATTGAAAAACATGTTTTTCATATACCAGAAATGTTTGAAGCTACTGACTGAATGAAAGGAGCTGGCATCTCACTCTCTTTGAATCTTCTTTATCATGCTAGGATTAACAGGAAAAAGCAAAAAATTTCAGAATTGCACCTTGCAATGTGGAGATATTACTGTTTGTGCATTTACAATATTCATTGATTTTTGCCATTGAAAAACGTCCAGAAATGTTTGAAGCTACTGACTGAATGAAAGGAGCTGGCATCTCACTCTCTTTGAATCTTCTTTATCATGCTAGGATTAGCAGGAAAAAGCAAAAAATTTCAGAATTGCACCTTGCAATGTGGAGATATTACTGTTTGTGCATTTACAATATTCATTGATTTTTGCCATTGAAAAACGTCCAGAAATGTTTGAAGCTACTGACTGAATGAAAGGAGCTGGCATCTCACTCTCTTTGAATCTTCTTTATCATGCTAGGATTAGCAGGAAAAAGCAAAAAATTTCAGAATTGCACCTTGCAATGTGGAGATATTACTGTTTGTGCATTTACAATATTCATTGATTTTTGCCATTGAAAAACATGTTTTTCATATACCAGAAATGTTTGAAGCTACTGACTGAATGAAAGGAGCTGGCATCTCACTCTCTTTGAATCTTCTTTATCATGCTAGGATTAGCAGGAAAAAGCAAAAAATTTCAGAATTGCACCTTGCAATGTGGAGATATTACTGTTTGTGCATTTACAATATTCATTGATTTTTGCCATTGAAAAACATGTTTTTCATATACCAGAAATGTTTGAAGCTACTGACTGAATGAAAGGAGCTGGCATCTCACTCTCTTTGAATCTTCTTTATCATGCTAGGATTAACAGGAAAAAGCAAAAAATTTCAGAATTGCACCTTGCAATGTGGAGATATTACTGTTTGTGCATTTACAATATTCATTGATTTTTGCCATTGAAAAACATGTTTTTCATATACCAGAAATGTTTGAAGCTACTGACTGAATGAAAGGAGCTGGCATCTCACTCTCTTTGAATCTTCTTTATCATGCTAGGATTAACAGGAAAAAGCAAAAAATTTCAGAATTGCACCTTGCAATGTGGAGATATTACTGTTTGTGCATTTACAATATTCATTGATTTTTGCCATTGAAAAACATGTTTTTCATATACCAGAAATGTTTGAAGCTACTGACTGAATGAAAGGAGCTGGCATCTCACTCTCTTTGAATCTTCTTTATCATGCTAGGATTAGCAGGAAAAAGTAAAAAATTTCAGAATTGCACCTTGCAATGTGGAGATATTACTGTTTGTGCATTTACAATATTCATTGATTTTTGCCATTGAAAAACATGTTTTTCATATACCAGAAATGTTTGAAGCTACTGACTGAATGAAAGGAGCTGGCATCTCACTCTCTTTGAATCTTCTTTATCATGCTAGGATTAACAGGAAAAAGCTAAAAATTTCAGAATTGCACCGTGCAATGTGGAGATATTACTGATTGTGCATTTACAATATTCATTGATTTTTGCCATTGAAAAACATGTTTTTCATATACCAGAAATGTTTGAAGCTACTGACTGAATGAAAGGAGCTGGCATCTCACTCTCTTTGAATCTTCTTTATCATGCTAGGATTAGCAGGAAAAAGCAAAAAATTTCAGAATTGCACCTTGCAATGTGGAGATATTACTGTTTGTGCATTTACAATATTCATTGATTTTTGCCATTGAAAAACATGTTTTTCATATACCAGAAATGTTTGAAGCTACTGACTGAATGAAAGGAGCTGGCATCTCACTCTCTTTGAATCTTCTTTATCATGCTAGGATTAACAGGAAAAAGCTAAAAATTTCAGAATTGCACCGTGCAATGTGGAGATATTACTGTTTGTGCATTTACAATATTCATTGATTTTTGCCATTGAAAAACATGTTTTTCATATACCAGAAATGTTTGAAGCTACTGACAGAATGAAAGGAGCTGGCATCTCACTCTCTTTGAATCTTCTTTATCATGCTAGGATTAGCAGGAAAAAGCAAAAAATTTCAGAATTGCACCTTGCAATGTGGAGATATTACTGTTTGTGCATTTACAATATTCATTGATTTTTGCCATTGAAAAACATCATGTTATTCATATACCAGAAATGTTTGAAGCTACTGACTGAATGAAAGGAGCTGGCATCTCACTCTCTTTGAATCTTCTTTATCATGCTAGGATTAGCAGGAAAAAGCAAAAAATTTCCGAATTGCACCTTGCAATGTGGAGATATTACTGTTTGTGCATTTACAATATTCATTGATTTTTGCCATTGAAAAACATGTTTTTCATATACCAGAAATGTTTGAAGCTACTGACTGAATGAAAGGAGCTGGCATCTCACTCTCTTTGAATCTTCTTTATCATGCTAGGATTAGCAGGATAAAGCAAAAAATTTCAGAATTGCACCTTGCAATGTGGAGATATTACTGTTTGTGCATTTACAATATTCATTGATTTTTGCCATTGAAAAACATGTTTTTCATATACCAGAAATGTTTGAAGCTACTGACTGAATGAAAGGAGCTGGCATCTCACTCTCTTTGAATCTTCTTTATCATGCTAGGATTAACAGGAAAAAGCAAAAAATTTCAGAATTGCACCTTGCAATGTGGAGATATTACTGTTTGTGCATTTACAATATTCATTGATTTTTGCCATTGAAAAACGTCCAGAAATGTTTGAAGCTACTGACTGAATGAAAGGAGCTGGCATCTCACTCTCTTTGAATCTTCTTTATCATGCTAGGATTAGCAGGAAAAAGCAAAAAATTTCAGAATTGCACCTTGCAATGTGGAGATATTACTGTTTGTGCATTTACAATATTCATTGATTTTTGCCATTGAAAAACGTCCAGAAATGTTTGAAGCTACTGACTGAATGAAAGGAGCTGGCATCTCACTCTCTTTGAATCTTCTTTATCATGCTAGGATTAGCAGGAAAAAGCAAAAAATTTCAGAATTGCACCTTGCAATGTGGAGATATTACTGTTTGTGCATTTACAATATTCATTGATTTTTGCCATTGAAAAACATCATGTTATTCATATACCAGAAATGTTTGAAGCTACTGACTGAATGAAAGGAGCTGGCATCTCACTCTCTTTGAATCTTCTTTATCATGCTAGGATTAGCAGGAAAAAGCAAAACATTTCCGAATTGCACCTTGCAATGTGGAGATATTACTGTTTGTGCATTTACAATATTCATTGATTTTTGCCATTGAAAAACATGTTTTTCATATACCAGAAATGTTTGAAGCTACTGACTGAATGAAAGGAGCTGGCATCTCACTCTCTTTGAATCTTCTTTATCATGCTAGGATTAGCAGGATAAAGCAAAAAATTTCAGAATTGCACCTTGCAATGTGGAGATATTACTGTTTGTGCATTTACAATATTCATTGATTTTTGCCATTGAAAAACATGTTTTTCATATACCAGAAATGTTTGAAGCTACTGACTGAATGAAAGGAGCTGGCATCTCACTCTCTTTGAATCTTCTTTATCATGCTAGGATTAACAGGAAAAAGCAAAAAATTTCAGAATTGCACCTTGCAATGTGGAGATATTACTGTTTGTGCATTTACAATATACATTGATTTTTGCCATTGAAAAACGTCCAGAAATGTTTGAAGCTACTGACTGAATGAAAGGAGCTGGCATCTCACTCTCTTTGAATCTTCTTTATCATGCTAGGATTAGCAGGAAAAAGCAAAAAATTTCAGAATTGCACCTTGCAATGTGGAGATATTACTGTTTGTGCATTTACAATATTCATTGATTTTTGCCATTGAAAAACATGTTTTTCATATACCAGAAATGTTTGAAGCTACTGACTGAATGAAAGGAGCTGGCATCTCACTCTTTGAATCTTCTTTATCATGCTAGGATTAGCAGGAAAAAGCAAACAATTTCAGAATTGCACCTTGCAATGTGGAGATATTACTGTTTGTGCATTTACAATATTCATTGATTTTTGCCACTGAAAAACATGTTTTTCATATACCAGAAATGTTTGAAGCTACTGACTGAATGAAAGGAGCTGGCATCTCACTCTCTTTGAATCTTCTTTATCATGCTAGGATTAACAGGAAAAAGCTAAAAATTTCAGAATTGCACCGTGCAATGTGGAGATATTACTGTTTGGGCATTTACAATATTCATTGATTTTTGCCATTGAAAAACATGTTTTTCATATACCAGAAATGTTTGAAGCTACTGACTGAATGAAAGGAGCTGGCATCTCACTCTCTTTGAATCTTCTTTATCATGCTAGGATTAGCAGGAAAAAGCAAAAAATTTCAGAATTGCACCTTGCAATGTGGAGATATTACTGTTTGTGCATTTACAATTTTCATTGATTTTTGCCATTGAAAAATGTCCAGAAATGTTTGAAGCTACTGACTGAATGAAAGGAGCTGGCATCTCACTCTCTTTGAATCTTCTTTATCATGCTAGGATTAACAGGAAAAAGCTAAAAACTTCAGAATTGCACCGTGCAATGTGGAGATATTACTGTTTGTGCATTTACAATATTCATTGATTTTTGCCATTGAAAAACATGTTTTTCATATACCAGAAATGTTTGAAGCTACTGACTGAATGAAAGGAGCTGGCATCTCACTCTCTTTGAATCTTCTTTATCATGCTAGGATTAGCAGGAAAAAGCAAAAAATTTCAGAATTGCACCTTGCAATGTGGAGATATTACTGTTTGTGCATTTACAATATTCATTGATTTTTGCCATTGAAAAACATGTTTTTCATATACCAGAAATGTTTGAAGCTACTGACTGAATGAAAGGAACTGGCGTCTCACTCTCTTTGAATCTTCTTTATCATGCTAGGATTAACAGGAAAAAGCAAAAAATTTCAGAATTGCACCTTGCAATGTGGAGATATTACTGTTTGTGCATTTACAATATTCATTGATTTTTGCCATTGAAAAACATGTTTTTCATATACCAGAAATGTTTGAAGCTACTGACTGAATGAAAGGAGCTGGCATCTCACTCTCTTTGAATCTTCTTTATCATGCTAGGATTAACAGGAAAAAGCAAAAAATTTCAGAATTGCACCTTGCAATGTGGAGATATTACTGTTTGTGCATTTACAATATTCATTGATTTTTGCCATTGAAAAACGTCCAGAAATGTTTGAAGCTACTGACTGAATGAAAGGAGCTGGCATCTCACTCTCTTTGAATCTTCTTTATCATGCTAGGATTAGCAGGAAAAAGCAAAAAATTTCAGAATTGCACCTTGCAATGTGGAGATATTACTGTTTGTGCATTTACAATATTCATTGATTTTTGCCATTGAAAAACGTCCAGAAATGTTTGAAGCTACTGACTGAATGAAAGGAGCTGGCATCTCACTCTCTTTGAATCTTCTTTATCATGCTAGGATTAGCAGGAAAAAGCAAAAAATTTCAGAATTGCACCTTGCAATGTGGAGATATTACTGTTTGTGCATTTACAATATTCATTGATTTTTGCCATTGAAAAACATCATGTTATTCATATACCAGAAATGTTTGAAGCTACTGACTGAATGAAAGGAGCTGGCATCTCACTCTCTTTGAATCTTCTTTATCATGCTAGGATTAGCAGGAAAAAGCAAAACATTTCCGAATTGCACCTTGCAATGTGGAGATATTACTGTTTGTGCATTTACAATATTCATTGATTTTTGCCATTGAAAAACATGTTTTTCATATACCAGAAATGTTTGAAGCTACTGACTGAATGAAAGGAGCTGGCATCTCACTCTCTTTGAATCTTCTTTATCATGCTAGGATTAGC